>NC_136719.1:6259700-6859700 GCF_936440315.1 Barbus barbus | reverse complement strand
TCAACGCAGTGGAATTAAAAGATACATTCATTCCAGCACTACACAGGCGGAGAGAGACACATGCTCACACAATAGCTACAAGTGTCACCCAAATGTTAATGCAATGTTAGAGGAGAGCGTGAAGCGAGGATTTAGAAGCATACAGGAATGATTTATATAACAGAGAACCAAAGGACAATCTCCAAATGAAAAACTGACCCGTCTATGAATTCGTGTTTAGATATATGTATATGGTGGCCCCAAAAAGTATTTCCCCACACCTTTTCATTGTATTTGTTTTACATTTTAAAATTTATTTTAGTGAAATGTTTTGTTCATTAGGTTGGACTGTTGAAATGTTTGGGGTCAATAGGTTTTTTTTTTTTGTTTTTTTTAGCAAGGATGCATTAAATCAATCAAAAGTGACAGTAGAGACTTTTAATTTGTAACAAATATTTCAGTTTCAAATAAACGCAGTTCTTTTGAACTTTCTATCCATCAAAGAATCCAGAAAAATATGTCACTTCCACACCACTTATGCAGCAGCACAACTCTTTTCTACACTGATAATAATAAATGTTTCTTGAGCAGCAAATCAGCATATTAGAATAATTTTTGAAGGATCATGTGACATGACTGGAGTAATTATGCTGAAAATTTGCATCACAGGAATAAATTACATTTTACTACATATTCAAATAGAAAACAGTTATTATAAATTGTAATAATATTTCACAATATTTGACTGTTTTTGATCAAATAAATGTCAGTCTTGCGGAGCATAAAAGACTTCTTTCAAAGACATAAAAAAATATAAAACCAAGCCCAAACATTCACACGTCAATAGTTATGCATTAAGTGTTCAAATATTTTTTGAAGCCACTGTTCACTCCAGCTTACAAAGACTATTGGTTAATTACATCTGTTAGAAAGCTTGAGCTCTGAGTAGGTCAGGCTTTTTTGGGAGTATCCCATGATTCAATTTCACAAGCACTCAAAGACTGCATCCTGTCACAAACAAAACACCACCTTCAATGTAAAGCATAACAGTCATGTCATTGATTTACATTTAAATTAGATGCTTCATTAAAACATAGAAGTGAAGTGACAATATGCAGTCTTTGGAAATCACACCAAGATCCCTGCTGTTCTACTTATGGTTTGTAATACAACAGCATAAAACATAAAACAAAAAAACCCCCCCAAAAATCAGAAGCAAATCTCCTCACATATCCCAGCGGAGCTTTCTCTGTGGGGGAAGTGACAAACAACAGAAAAACAGACAATGACAACAGGAAGAGAAGGACAAGAAAAGAGACGTCACACACTATCAGGTAAAGGAGGATGAGGCGGTCACATGACTCCGAGTGGAACAAGAGTGTGACAGCTGCGAAAGGCACTTCAGCACACAGTGTGCATGTTCTGTGGACAAATCATCCAGCACTGATTGTGCCATTCAGTCTCATTTTAAAGGTACAGTTCACCCAAAATGACAATTTTGCCCACTGACAAAGAAAACAATAAATGATAAGTCTATAATAATGGTAGGTTTATTTGAACAGTGAGACAAAAAAAAAATCCAGAAAAACGCATTTCAAAAAAGTTATAAATTGATCTGCATTTTAATGAGTGAAATAAGTATTTGATCCCCTTATCAATCAGCTAGATTTCTGGCTCCCGGGTGTCTTTTATATAGGTAAGGAGCTAAGGTCAGGAGCAGTCTCTTAAAGGGAATGCTCCTAATCTCAGTTTGTTACCTGTATAAAAGACACCTGTCCACAGAAGCAATCAATCAATCAGATCCCAAACTCTCCAAAGAGCTGTCCAAGGATGTCAGGGGCAAGACTGGAGACGTACACAAGGCTGGAATGGGCTACAAGACCATAGCCAAGCAGCTTGGTGAGAAGGTGACAACAGTTGGTGAGATTATTCGCAAATGGAAGAAACACAAAATAACTGTCAATCTCCCTCGGTCTGAGGCTCCATGCATGATCTCACCTCGTGGAGTTTCAATGATCATAAGAACAGTGAGGAATCAGCCCAGAACTACACGGGAGGATCTTGTCAATGATCTCAAGGCAGCTGGGACCATAGTCACCAAGAAAACAATTGGTGAAGGACTGAAATCCTGCAGCACCCGCAAGGTCCCCCTGCTATCTTCTTTGGCCTGACGGAGCTGTCTGAGTTTTGCAGTGAACCATGGTTTGTCATTGTTGTAGATTAGATGTGAGTCCTGTTAGGAATGCACATATCCTCACAGAAACTGATATAAGATGTTACAGTCTCTGTGAGCTAGTCCAGATCGGTGGCAGCATCTTCAAAAACAGTCCAATCAGTGAGGTCGAAACAGGCTTGTAGATCCCGCTCTTTTTCATTAGTCCATCTTTTAACAGATCTTAATACAGGCTTTGCAGACTTAAGTTTCTGCCTGTAGCTCGGAATAAGATGAACCAAACAGTGATCAGAGAGTCCTAAAGCTGCTCGTGGAACAGAGTGATATGCGTCCTTTATTGTTGTGTAACAGTGATCCAATATATTACTGTCTCTGGTGGGACATGTAACATGCTGTCTGTATTTTGGCAGTTCGCGGGAGAGATTTGCTTTATGAAAGTCCCTGAGAATGATTAAAACGGAGTCTGGGTGTTGTTGTTCTGTGTCTGTGATCATATCAGCGAGTTTCTGTAGAGTTGAGCTCACGTGCGCTTGCAATGGAATGTAAACACTCACGAGAATGAAGGAGCAGAACTCTCGCGGCGAATAGAACGGCTTGCAGTTAATGAAGAGCGTTTCTAGCTCTGAACAGCACATCTTTAACAGTTACATCTGTACACCACCTCTCATTGATGTAAAAGCACGTCCCGCCGCCGTGCGATTTCCCTGTTGATTCTGCGTCCCGATCTGCTCTGATCAGCTGATAATTAGGCAGATGAATCGCGCTGTCCGGTATGTCGCCATTCAGCCAGGTTTCCGTGAAACACAGAGCAGCAGAGTTAGAAAAATCCTTGTTTGTCCGAGAGAGCAGAAGGAGTTCGTCCATTTTGTTGGGTAGAGAGCAGAGATTTGCCAGAAATCCGCGCTGACGAAGCTTCACGAGCGCTCCGCCTCTCTTCCCCGCCGCCTGCGCCTCCTGTAGCGTTTGACCAGAGCTACGGCTCCGCCAACTACAATGTCCAGCAAAACGGCCGAAAAATCTAAATCTGGTAAAAGATTTTGTGGTGTGTTCTGCCGAATGTTCAACAGGTCATCCCTGGTAAAACTGATCGTATTTGAAAAACAAAAAACAGGGAAAACAAACAAAAACAGTACAAACACTGAAGAGCAACGCATAATAGCTGCCATCATCAGCGCCATCTTTTTCTGTAATCCGCAAGTGGACAAACGTACAAAATTAACGGGGGATCAAAAATTTTTTTTCCCCACTGTAGAAATGTGATGTGATATAAGTTGCCTGAAGCCTTATGGTAGCCTATGTGGGGAACTGATGGAAATTTAAGTCTTTCATGCACGTTCAAATATGAAGAGCTACGACAGGTTTGATGTCAATGACGATTAGTAATGGACCAAATGAAGTCTGATGGCACTGACCTCCTCTTAAAGTGATAGTTCACCCAACAATTCTGTCATTTACGGAGTCACACATGTTTGAGCTTCTGTTTAATATATTTGATATGTCTGTGCATTGATCAAAGATGTAGATGGCGCCGGTGAGATCGGCTGCCGTCACGACTGCTCCGACCAAACTTTGTCTTTTTTTGTTATTTTTTCGTATTGTTAACTATATACACCGGTTTCTTTTTGTAAGATGGCCATTCTTACATACGACAGGGCCACTCTTATTTCTATTGGTGCACAATGCACTAACCTTTCGCCGATTTTGAACCCGGACCCATCCTGGCCAAGCGAGATCCTGAGGAGGAACAAAGGACCCGACCCGTACCGGCGTCCTCGAGGGAAACGAGCCGGCGTCAGGAACAGGCTGAGGGCACGCGCACACCGCGCTCCCTTACCAAGTGTCCTGCTCGCCAATGTCCAGTCGCTGGATAACAAACTCGATGACCTCAGGGCAAGAGTCAGGTTCCAGAGGGACATTCGGGACTGCAACCTTCTCTGCTTCACCGAGACATGGCTGAACCCAGCGGTACCAGACCACGCCATCCAGCCGGCCGAGTTCTTCTCGGTTTACCGCATGGACAGAACGCTGGACTCGGGGAAGACTAGGGGAGGCGGAGTATGTCTGATGGTGAACAAACACTGGTGTGACGGCGCGAGCATTGTTCCCCTCTCACGCTCCTGCACACCGAATCTTGAACTTCTGACCATCAAATGTCGCCCTTTTTATCTCCCTCGGGAATTTAGCTCGGTCATCGTCAGTGCCGTTTATATTCCACCTCAAGCGGACACGGACACTGCGATATGGGATTTACATGAAACACTACACCTTCACCAGACACAGCACCGGGACGCCGCATTCATTGTTTTGGGAGATTTCAACAGTGCCAACCTCAAGCGTGCACTGCCGAACTTCCATCAGCACATCAGCTGCCCCACCAGGGGCGAAAGGACATTAGATCACTGTTACACCCCATACAAGAACAGCTACAAGGCACAGTCACAACCACCGTTTGGGAAATCGGACCACGCCGCCATCTTCCTCATGCCTGTTTACAAACAGAGGCTGAAACAGGAAGCCCCGGTGCAGAGGGAGGTCCAACGCTGGACGGACCAATCGGTGGCCGCTCTGCAGGACGCGCTAGATGACGCAGACTGGGACATGTTCCGGCGCAGCTCTGATGACGTCAGCTTGTTTACGGAAGCGGTTGTGGGATTTATAGAGAAACTAATGGATGATACGGTGCAGAAAACCATCATCAGGACGTTTCCCAACCAGAAGCCGTGGGTGGATAAAACCATCCGCGACGCCCTGAGATCCCGCTCCGCTGCCTACAACACAGGGCTCATCACCGGGAACATGGATGATTACAAGGCTGCATCTTACAGCGTGCGCAGATCGGTGAAGGAGGCGAAGCAGCGCTACGGGAGGAAACTAGAGTCGCAATTCCAACATGGCGACTCTAGGAGCCTGTGGCAGGGACTTAGAACCATCACGGACTATAAAACACCACCCTCCAGATCGGGGAATGCGGACGCCTCTCTGGCTGACGAGCTGAACACTTTTTATGCTCGCTTCGAGGCTGCAGCTAATCACGCTAACGGCGCTAGCAGTGCTAACTGCATGCACGCTGAGGAAGCCGGTGAGGACAACGTATTCACCATCACGGAGCATGACGTGAGGAGGGCATTCAAGAGAGTGAACATCAGGAAGGCAGCAGGACCAGATGGCATCACAGGTCGGGTTCTGAAGGCCTGCGCTGACCAGCTAGCACCGGTGTTCACCGAGATCTTCAACCTCTCCCTGGAACAGTCCATAGTCCCCTCATGCTTTAAGCAGTCCACCATTGTTCCTGTCCCCAAGAAACCGCAGCCCACCTGCCTAAACGACTATCGCCCTGTAGCCCTCACATCAGTGGTGATGAAGTGCTTTGAGAGACTGGTCAGAGACTTCATCATTGCATCACTACCAGACACACTGGATCCACTACAGTTTGCATACAGACATAACCGCTCCACGGAGGATGCCATCTCACACCTCCTCCACACCACAACAAGTCACCTGGACTGCAGAAAAGGGAATTATGTAAAAATGCTGTTTGTGGACTACAGTTCAGCGTTTAACACCATAATTCCCTCCACACTCACCTCCAAGTTGGAGGTCCTTGGTCTCAGCACATCCTTGTGCCAATGGATCTCCAGCTTCCTGAAGGACAGACAGCAAGCCGTACGGATGGGTAAACACACCTCATCCTCCATCACCCTAAGCACTGGAGCCCCTCAAGGTTGTGTTCTGAGCCCCCTGCTGTACTCACTGTACACTTATGACTGTGTGGCCACTTCCAACTCCACCACCATCATTAAGTTTGCTGATGACACTGTTGTGTTGGGCCTGATCTCAGACAACGACGAGACGGCCTACATACAGGAGATTAAGAACCTGGAGAGTTGGTGCCAGGTGAATAGTCTACACCTGAACATCAGCAAAACTAAGGAGCTGATAGTGGACTTCAGTACGAAGCAGGAGCGGTCGTACCAGCCGATCACGATCAGCGGGACTCCAGTGGAGAGAGTGGACAGCTTCAGATACCTGGGTGTTCACATCACGCAGGACTTGACTTGGTCCTGTCATACCAGCACCCTGGTGAAGAAGGCCAGGCAGCGTCTGTACCATCTGAGACGCTTAAAGGACTTTAGACTTCCCTCTCGGGTGCTTAAGACTTTTTACACCTGCACCATCGAGAGCGTCCTGACGGGCAGCATCACTTCCTGGTTCGGGAACTGCACTATGCAGGACAGACGAGCCCTCCAGAGGGTGGTGCGTTCAGCGGAACGTACCATTCACACCGAGCTCCCTAACCTGCAGGACATCTACAGCAAGCGGTGCCTGACCAGGGCCAGGAAGATAGTGAAGGACCTCAGCCATCCCAACAATGGACTCTTTTCTCTGCTGCGTTCAGGGAGACGCTTCCGCTCCATGAAGGCGAACACAGAGAGAATGAGGAGGAGCTTCTTCCCGCAGGCCATTCGGAGTCTAAACCACTCTCCACTCTAATCACATCACCCCACACTTCCACTTTGCACATTTTTCAAGTACAATCTGCACTAATTTGTAGAAGGTACGGAAGGATAAATGAGTGGGACTTACATACCATTTGTCTTTGTCTTTAGTATCCTTTTACTCACTTATACACTTTACTGCACTGCACAGCACAGCACACGGACACTTTATCACTGACATACACTTTACTTTTTATAGAATCTATATAGAATCATATTCTATTTTTTATTCTCATATCTATTTGTTATTTTATTTTATTGCTAGTTTATTCTGTATATATGGTTACTGTACTTTTTCTATTTGTATTTTTGTAAACTTGAGGTTTTTCTAATTTTGTTGGACAATTTGTTGGACAGTCGTACAATACATTTCACTACATGTCGTACTACGTATGTATATGTATGTGACAAATAAAATTTGAATTTGAATTTGAATTTGATCAGTGTTTACATGTGAATAATGGCCTAAATTAAATCTGTTCATCTTATAAAGCAATCATGGATTAAACCGCTTGACTCATATGAGATATTTTAATGTTATGAATTTTTCTGAATCCTCAAGATTTTGGTGGAAAAGACTTTCAGTGGAGACAGATATTTCTCAAGTTTCATTAAAAATGCCTACATTTTTGTTTTAAAGAGTAGCCATAGTATGGAAAAAGTGAAGTGATCGGCACCAGAGAGATTCATGGCACACTCAGTTTCAATCACAATCCATTTATAATATTGTGATGATGCATTATGGCGCACAGTATTGTGAGATTTGTATCATGTGTTGTGAGGTAACCTGTGATACCCAGCCCTAAAAGAGTCAGGCATGTGAGTTTACAATGAAATAAAATTAATAAATGAATTTATATTTTTAAGTGAACCATTTCTTTAATCTGTGACAGTACTATGCAAAATCTTTTTTTTTTTTTTTGGAAAAAATATCTGATTTTGTGTGGGTCCTGTTGTAGCTGTCATCCTCTCATTCACTCTCACTGACACAAAGGTCTGCTACATCCTGTGTCGGGGGCTGTACTTCCTCATGTTTCTCTCTCTCTCTTCCTCTCCTTTCTGTCTGTCTCTCTCTCTCTCTCTCTCTCTCTCTCACACACACACACACACTCATGTGCTGTCGTTTCTAGCCTAATGGAAAATTGAAAGTCTTTGTAGTAGACATAGGAAACTTCAGTGCGTGCGAGACGCCGTGTTCAACAATAGCTACAGAGACAACCATGAGAGAGAGAGAGCAAGAGGGGAAAGATAGAAAGAGCAAGAGAAAGTGAGAGAAAGAGAGGTCAAGGGGAGGAAGACAGCAGAGTATTTTTAGACTCGGCATGCAGGGAGGGTGTCTGCTGTAAAACACTGAAGGATGGAAAAACAGAAGGTATCTGCCTCCCTCCTGACTGCAGCGCTGAGCATCTATCCTCCCATATTATATCATGCCATGAGACGTCCATCCCATGATGCCCTACTGCTGGGCAGTACTGGATTGATCAGTGCTGGTCTGTGGTTTCCCAAACATCATGGCTGTGAATATATCACTGTGGGTCTATATATAATAATAAAGCTTGACCCTTTTTATAATTTTTTTCTTCCAGGTCATATCTTACCCCCCAAATAAAAAAATAAAAAAATAAATGCAAATAAACAATACAACATTTATAAAAATATATAAAAATAAATATAAAAATGTAATTATAATTAATATTTAGTCAAATAAAAGAAAGTGTTTTTACTGCTAAAAAAAAACTAAAGTTGAAACTCATTTTAAGCCATTGAAATAACGCTGCAAATATATATATATATTATATATTATTAGAAATGCTGCCTTGACAGCTAACTGAAATAAGCTTAAATTTAAGTAGTAAAATTAATACTAAAATTTATTTTTTGTATATAAATTAAATGTAATAATTTATACATTATTATTTTTATTTTACAATATATTTTTTATTTAAATGTTAAAATTTAAAAACTAAAATTATAACTACTTTTAAAACAAACTAAAGGGCTTAAAGTTGCCAAAACAAACTAAAATGAAAACTGAAAATAAAGATAAAAGCTAATCCAAAATATTAATAAACACCATATTAGTATATGAATAATACTAATGCTAATATATTAAAATATAATAATAATAGTAATAATAACAACAACAAATTAAATGAAAATAAACCAAAAACAATTTTAAAAAATAACGTCGAGGTAAAATATGATACGTGTCTTCATGCAAATTAAAATTCACTTGATTCATTATTTTAAAAAACTGAACCACACATAAAGACCAATGTGACAACGAGCAGTCAACAAAGAGATTCTGCCCTCTTTTGGTCTGTACAGGAAGTGCAGCAGGGTTCAGGAGGAGGAAGATCCCGTCGTGCTGTGAAGGCCACAGTTTGAGAGGCTGGTATAAGTTCCCCCTACAGACTGATCTAAGGCCAGTTTTCTCACTTCTGTATTTGTGACTGCTCCGAATATCATTATCAGTTCTGAATCTGATTGTCAGGACTGAGCCCAGATCAGTGCCGAGGGGAAACTTCTGTGCAGGCAGTGACAGGAAGTGAGAAGATGAGCAGTGCTACTCTACCTGACGCTGAGTTCACGCTGTGCCACCACGAGCGGAGCAAGAGGGGAAGAGAGAATAATCCAGTGCGGTGAGGAAGCACGGCCAAACAAAACGTGTCACCAGTATTACAGAAAATGAGCAGGCCCACACAGAATCTGCTTTAAAGGGACATTTTGAGCTGATTTTAGGAAAAAATCTGTGGGATTCTATGGAATGATTTCATTGAGCTGAGAGTATTACTTTCTTAGTTGCTGAAAATATCAAATTTATCTAAATATTTAGCAAACATGAAAAGGCTGGGGAACATGTACAGTGTGTTTGAATTTTGATGAAATCTGTGGCTGCAGATTCCCTGTGGACCTGAAAATGAGTTAATATTACAGTCAATGATACAAACCACATGACAAGTCAAATATCAGTCCACTACAAAGCATTCCCAATCCAAGATGCACAAGCGTTATTAAAACTACTTCTCATGAGGTGCGCGCCGCACACTGAATATTGCTCTAATAAATCTCAGGAAAAACATTTAGGAGGAAGAAAATGAAGATTAATAAAATTCTCTTAACAAAACATATTGCTGTATTATAAAGGAAATATTAATGAAGATGTCTTCACAAGGAATAAGCATCTTCTTTGATAATTAAAATGTTGATTTTCTCCTGAAATGTATTGCAGTATTGGTGGAATGACTTAAGGTCTTTCTTTGCACACTGGGTCCAAAATTTTTGCCCGAATTTTTCGCACGTAAAAAAATAAATACGACCTCACGTTGTGTCAATCATGTTTACACACTGCCTCCGAAACTTTCATCCATCATAAAAAAATTCAGATCAGGTTCGATTTTCTGCGTTTTCACATCCGTAACAAGCATTTTGATACGAAAGGATGACAAATACGAATAAAAAATGAAAAAAACTAATAAGAAAATTTCAGACTCAGAGTGCAAAGAATTTGAATGATTTAAATTAATATATTATTTTTAATATTATAAATACATTCAAATCTAAGTTAATTAAAATGTTATAATAATTCATAAATCAAATTAAATTTATGATATTTTCTTTACTCTTTTTATTTATTTAGTTGAAGACCATATGTTCTTGAACGGGATTAATTTACCTTTATAGACACTCCCATTATCTGTTAAAATAACAAAATAATATATTTAAATCAACTTTACAATGAAATATTAGTTAATAAAACTATAGTTATATATTATGTTTCTGTTAAAATGTTATTAAATATGTGGCCTGGAATATTGTGTTTGACAATGGGGAGTCTTCAAGACAACAGAACCACTTGGTCTACAATGAGTTTACAAGTAAAATCAAATTTCATCCAGAAGGGGGCGATATTAGACATCTGAAATTCTTCATAACCAGAACCACTATGATGAAATGATGCTTTAAATTGTTGTGATTGTCTATACTGTGCTCTCTGCTGCTAGATATTACAAGAAATCTTCTGAACATGTCTGTAGATCTTACCTCCTCCAGCTGACTGTGAACGTGCTGCACTATAAGATCAATGGCCACCATGTTGCCGCCACCTACAGGAAATAAAGAAAAGGAATTCAAACTAAGCTTTACTGAATCAGACTAGCACTACTACTACAGTAGCAATATGTGCACTGTGAAATTTCTGTACAACTGACAAAAAGTGCAGTGCAAAACCCATAATGCAATGTGCTTGGCATCTGCCAAAGCAAACTGACCACGTGGCACCACGATATCTGCCAGTCTCATGGTGGGCTCGATATACTGTTCAAAAGCTGGCTTCACAAATTTGTTGTACTGTTTGATCACTCCCTCGATGTCCCGGCCGCGCTCTGTGATGTCCCTCCTGAGCCTCCGTACCAGCCGGATGTCAGAATCTGTGTCCACAAAGATCTTCATATCTAGCAACTGAAACACAGGTCACTGAGGTCATTGAGAAGGTGAAGAAAAACAAGAAATAACTAGATTATGAAATATTTTATGATGTTTACCTTCAGCAGCTCTTTATCTGCAAATGACATGATACCCTCAAATATAATGACGCTCGCCCCATACACCGTTTTCTGCAAGCAATTAAACATTCATTAAAAATAGCAGCAAAGTTTAGTTTTTAGCAATATAGTTATTCTTTGTAGGGATGCACGATATATCGGCCACCATATCGGTATTGGCCGATAAATGTAAATTTTTCTGTTATCGTTAATGAACCGATAGGTTGTTTGCAAACGTGATTCTGATGACACGTGAAAAGCCGCTGGAGGGCAGGAAGTAATTTTTCCTCCACAGGAATCAGTAGCAGAAACTCAATATACCCATGTTTTGAGTTGTTTATTAATGCTCAAATCGGTCAAACCGAGAAAACACAAGGAGCTTTTATCGTGTACGAAAATGTGTTGTTCATAAGGAGGGAAAAGTCAAGAAACTGACTGAAAAATGCAGGAAAAAGTGGCTTGTAAACCTGCGTCTGCAGTTGGGAGGAGCAGATCGGATAATATATTGAGATACATGTTGACCCAGTCCGAATTCACTAAGTGCTAAACGTAAGGCAAGTAAGGTAAGGTAAGTACTGCCGCTCCATAGTATAAACAGAGTACATGCGATGCGAATCTCGAAAGTGAAAGTGGAACTAAAAAGCTATCGTGCATTCAAAAGCAGTTTCAATGCCAAGCATAATCCTTGATGCCCGCAATTTTATATACAATTACCCAATGATAAAACTGTGAGAGAATGTATTGAAATATATTGTGCTCCCATCTCGTATTTATTCCCTTTAAGGAGTTCCGTAGTACACATAATTTTCTTACCGTACATTGTATTGGGATGCGGCGGATTTGCGGGGGGGGGATCACGTACTTTGTACGCTCAGGACACACATGCGCAACAGACGCTCACATTGACAAGCGCTTGTGAGTGAGAGGGTATGAGACAGCTCAGCTTTGGTTTAAAAGAGTTAAAAAATATTTGTTATTAGTCATGACTTAACGGGGAAAAATAGAGCAGACATTGAACATGGTTGAAGCTTTCTAGAGCACGTGCGCCAGCCGGCAGCGTTCACGTACAACTTCAAATGGAGTAAACTTTGAAAGGCTGCGTGTTCGACTGTACACATATGCCGTTCGCGTACAAAAACGAAGTAACGTTAGGCCTTTAAGATCATTATATGTCTATCAGCCATCGGCGATGGATGATGGCATCGTCTATCGGTCAAACTCTATATGGCAAACGCGCGGGGGAGGGCTGAGCCCATTCGGAACTACGGGAGCCCAAAGGGGAGTGTCGGCGGATGTTAAAGAGAAAACCAATTTTCATTCAAACAAATCGACGTAAACTACACATTCGAGTTAATCGACAAAATCGATTTATCGCCCAGCCCAACCTAGACAGCGAGTAAATAGCGCTTCTATATAAATCACTAAAAAGCTGTCACTCACTTCAGTTTATTGCAATCTCACAATGTTCCGTTATAATCAATGAACCTCTCTGAATTGCAAATAATATCTTATTTACATCGTGTCTACGTGTGGCGTTTAGCATTGAGTGACTTCTGACTGTCTCACACTGAATGCTTGAGGTGGCATGCCTTGGATTATCTATTTATATCTGTATTAATATCGTAATATATTAATATTATCTTATATTAACCCTTTGCACACACAAGCATTATCCGATCGGCTCCTCCCGACCGCAGACGCAGGTTTACAAGCCACCTTTTCCTGCGTTTTTCAGTCAATTTTTTTTTTCAGTCAAAACTTTTCCTCCCTTATGAACAACACATTTTCGTACACAATAAAAGCTCCTTGTGTTTTCTCAGTTTATTTTATGCATATATATATCGGATTTATCTCATAGGCCGTTAATAGAGCGCTTCAGTGATCATCTTTAGCTCAGCGCATGCAGCTCAAACAGCAGTACACAATATTAATAACTATATGATTGGGACTATCATATACATAATATTATAATGAGAAGAGCACATCCACAACAGAAGTTACACATTCTGGTTAGCACGTAACTTAGTTCGAGTTGACTTGTGAATTTGCTTCTTTTTGTGCATATATAAGTTATAATATTATGTTTATGTTGTATAAATAAGCGCTTCAGTTTACCGGTGTTCATTCAGCTCTTCAGCAGCGCTAAAACTGCATGCTGCTATTTTAAACGGTAAATTTAACATACTACTTTTTCAAAATCATTGATACTGTATATAAATAATAACCACCACTTTTATTTTTATCTTATTAATTTCATCAATAATATGGTAATTCATTAAAATAATTGAATTATCGGTGCAGAGGCAATTCCGTTTAATTTACCCATGGCAAATTATTTTATTTTTTTTACGTTAAGTAATGTTGTCCAGTGACTTGTTTGCATTATTTAAGCATTGTTTTATGTATTTGCAAGGCTGCTTTGTTTGATTTATGTTGAAGTGTTTAATGGCGAGACTTCTTTTTGTAATCAGGCTCTCAAAATAATCGGAAAAAATGGATTTAGATTTATCAGCTATCATGTATAAAGAATTATCGGTATCGGGCCAAAATTGTCATATCGGTGCATCCCTAATTCTTTGTATAATTATTTTGTGATTCCAGTAGAAAGTAAACTTTAAAAGATGTTTTAGTGAAATGCTCAGATTATATCATGTAATATTACAGTTAATTAAAAAGCTAATTCAGCTTTTATTAGCTTCTGTTAGTTAAAGACTAGAGGTTAGCAATTTTTTGCTTGCATATAACAGGGCTTAAAGTTTTTGGTCTTTGACCTAAAATATTAAAGTATTGGATTTTAAGCCAATATTTTAATAATGTAAATATATTTGCATGTTCAAGGCTCTCTGGTGTCGGTTAATGGTCAAACAAAATGATTATTACTTTTTACAATTTTTTTTATTAGTTTTAATTGTACAATTTGAATGGATTTTTAAACTATTCATTTAAATTTGTAAATGATGAATTAATGTAATTGAATATTTGTATGATTTAAAAACAAATTAAATTGTTACATTTTGTGATTTAAATATTTATCTTTTAATTATTTTAAAGACTTAATTTTATTTACAATAATTTATTTGACAAATAATTATTTGTACGATTTCATTGTTTTAAAAAAAAAATAAAATCATAATTTCGTTAATTAATAGCTTTTTCATCAACTCTCAACCAAGTTTAGGAATTTAACAAAAAGTCGACTTAATAATAAATGTAGCTAGTCACTACAAGTTATCTTTACCATAGTGGTGCCATTTTTAAATCCTAAACCATCTTCCCCAACACTGATCATTTACATGGACATGACACTTTAAGCAAATCAGAGTAGAAAAATGAGGAACTAGGATGAGGAATTAGGTTAATTTGATATGGGTTTACACACGATCTGTGTTTCCACTCACCCATTCTTTCTGCCGTCCGTGTGTGGTGAAGTCATACACCGGGATCTTCACGCTCTTGCCCTGCTTGAGTTTGCAGAGAGTGTGCACCAGCAGGCCGAAATCAAAGGCATCTGGATGGTCAAAGTTGTAATCGTTATTAGCAGCCAGCAGCTGCTGTTCGGCCGTCAGAACCTACAGGAAAGACGTCACAGCAAACGCGCCAAGGTTACACCTCTAACTTCAGCTCAAATATCTGCCAGCGGTGCGACCTTCTGGTCAGAGATCAAGGCTGCTAACTGAAAGGTTGTAGGTTCAAAACAGACAAGGGCTGATCCATGAACTCATTGTCCTTGAGCAAGAAACAAAATACCAGGTTCCTCCAGATAGTTGCCATTGCAAATCATGCATTTAATAAATGTTACAAGCTACAAGAGTGTTTGTGCTTTACAGTGGTTTTACCACAGGTACGGCATGCTGTTAGACATGATGCAAAGAGGTAAACTATGGCAAAAATCACTGTAACACACAGCCATACTTCAATATAAATGACGGCAAACACAATCTGATGATACATGAGGGAAAAAATTATTATTATTATTATTACTGCAGAACCAGATCATCATCTATCATGCAAATGTTTGGTGTCAGATTAAAAAAAAAAAATTATACATTTATCCAGCAAGGATGCATTAAATTGATCAAAAGTGACAATAAAAGACATTTATAAAATGTACACACATTTCTATTTCAAATAAAGGCTGCTGTTATGAACTTCCTATTAATTAAAGAATCCTGAAAAAAAAAAAAAAAATTTAAAATCACAATTTATGCAAAAATACAAAGCAGCACAACTGTTTTCAATATTAACAGCAATAAGAAATGTTTATCAAGCAGTAAATCAGCAAATTTGAATGATTTCTGAAGACTTGACAGGGGTAGACAATAAGGGAAATTTGCCACTGGCCCTCCGGGCCAGTGTCTTTTGAAGTTCACTGGCCCAGGTCAACGAGTCGGGTATTGATCCCAATAATCACGAAAAAGAACAGTTTGCTTGAACAACATGAATAACATTAATTTTTTTTAAGGTAGGTTTAGTGCAAAGTGCAGCAAAACTGTGCAAAAACATGAAACAAGTGCAAATAAACCTATTGCATAGGATTCATTCTCCGTAGTCACACAGCAATTCATTATATTATGTTCATACCATAGGTTTCATACACGTTAACTTTTCTCTAACTTACTTGTCTGCATATGTGGGCATTGATCTGCAGAGCTCACAGTAAACCTCTTTTTTTTTTTCTTGATCGTAGCCCAGCTAGGGGTGGGCGATATGGGAAAAATATCATATCACGATTTTTTTTAGAAATATCACGATTCACGATTTTATCACGATTCTTTGTCATGTAGGTTTTACAAGTTGTCTGAGCATTACAGCCAAACTAGAAAGACAAAGCCTTTCAAGGTAACAAAAAACAAAAAAAAGACATGACAGATATTTAGGCCAAAGTGGGCGAAGATAAAAATATTTGTCATCATTCTATCTTTCTTATTAAAAAATAAGAACAAAGATACACATTACAAATACACATAATATACAAATAAAACAAACGGTGCTTTATTTTCAGGTACAATAGGTGTATTTAGCAGAGCATTCAATGAAACTGAATGAACAAATATAAAAATAAAACACTAGATAGACCGAATCCTAAAGCAACTGTATTAAGGTTTTTCAGTCAAGAATAGTGAGTGATTTCTCTCTTTGCGTTTTGTTGTTTTGTTAACGTTAAATGAATAGTTCCCCCAAAAATAAATATTGTCATCTGTATGTCAATTCTGTCATAATGTTTTATTTTTATACCATCATTTACTCAAAAGTTGTTTTAAACCTGAATGAGTTTCTTTCTTCTGCTGAACATAAATGCTATTTTGAAGAAGGTGGCAAACCAAACAGTTGCTGGTCCTCAGTGACTTCCATAGGATTGTTCTTTCCTGCTATCAAAGTCAATGTGGACCAGCAACTGTTTGGTTACCCTCATTCTTCAAAATATCTTCTTTTGGGTTCAGCACAAGAAATTAATAGTGGTTTGGGACAACATGTGAGTGAGTAAATAATGACAGAAATTAAAATTTAGGGTGAACTATCCCTTTAATGACAGTCGACAGCATGTTTTGTGTCCTGTCCCTTTAAGAGCTGCACGCATCTAATATACAGGCACGCATCTGTTTCTCTCTTAACTATTTACTTTCATTTTAGAGATAACCAACTGAGTCTGTATGTAAACCTTGTGTGTTTTGACAGTATTAGCGCAAAAAATAAGTTAGTTGAGTAATCAGGCGCTGTTAGACAGACTTTTTAGCGCGCGTGCTTCAGGTGTATGAGCGCACGTCAGACCAGCGTGCGAATTAAACTATTAACCAGCAAGGCTTGTATGCAAATAATGTACTTTTGCGACCACGAATAAGTGCAGTGTCCTGTCAGAGTAACTCTACTGCTGTATGTCGTGTTGTACAGTATATAGAGACCGCGGCGCCAGAACTGTATTTGACAATGTATGCTGTAGCACGATACTACCATATTTCTTCAAAAGCAGATCGTGGAGACATTTTTATCGTCCACGATCAAAAATCGTCATATCGCACACCCCTAAGCCCAGCCAATTCCAGCGGTCTCGCCACTGGGGCTGAAACTTTCTCTGCCTTTTCTTTTCGTATTCCCTTTCGCTTTCCCTCAATTCCTCTGGTGATTTTCTCTTCCTTGCCTTCTCTTTTTTACCCGGCGTTTGGCCGGGTGATGGGGGGTTCAGAAACATGTAGCCTAGCTTAATAGTAGCTATAGGTAGGTGCTGAGCAGCAGTGTGCAGTTTGCGCGCGTAACCGCGGGAGCGAGCAAGGCGGTGCAGACGGAGCGCATAAACCCGCTGCATCTGTAAGGCTGTCGGGATCACGTAACGTGTTAGCGGTGGTTACCGAGACGATTTAACAGAAATCAAAACACAGAACCACAGGTAATTAATGTGAAATTAGACTTTTTTTAATCGAGGCATTATTTTTACTGGCCCCACCGGGCTAGTGGTTGGAGCGATCTGGTGGCCCTGACGGTTTTAAAAGTACGTCCGGGCCACCGGGCCAATTATATTGTCGACCCCAGCTTGAGTAAAATTCAGCTTTGGATATATTTTAAAATATATCCAAAAAGCAAGCAGTTATTTTTATTTTTATTTTAGTTTATTTTATTTTAATTTTAATAATATTTGACAAAATTACAGTTTTTACTGTATGTTTGATAAATGTAGCATCAAATCATAAATGGTAAGCATAAAATTATTAAATTATTAATAAATAAAAAAACTCTAATTCCTCTCACCTTTTGACTAATACAGTAGTCAACATTTGAAGTGGATAAAAAAAATAAAAAATAAAAATTCAAAGTTGCCCTAAGACATGAACGCGTGTTTAGTTTTTAGGACGACTTTGATGAAAGGTTTTGATCCACTTCAAATGCTGACTAGTGTACATTTCCATGATTTTAAAAAAATTTAGCAATTTAAAACAAATAAAAAAACATTTTGTAGAGACAGAGGCTAGATATTATTTGTGAAGGCAAAAAACGTTGTAAGAATTTATAGAATTGTATGCTTTTCCACAAAAGTATAAATTGTATTTAAAAAAAAATACAATTTATACTAAATTTAAAAATATCATAAAAAATTAGACATAAGGTTGTTTTATAAACAACATTAAGTACATTAATTCCAGTGTGAACTGTCTATATGAGTTGCATTTTCAAGTAATATTCTCCAGACGAGAGAACATCTTGAAACACCCTCCAATCTTCATGGAGCTATATATTTTCCGTCTTTAAGTTACGAGTTGAAGATTTTTACCACCCTGCATGCAGACACAGTGCCAGTCTACTGAGCAAATGAAGCGTGTGGTATTATTACCCCCCATCCTCTCGTCAGGCACATGGCTAAGGTCATCGGAACTAAATTTAGGAGGAACATTTACACAGGTACATGTACACAAACACACAGGCCATTTTTACTGCTTTAGCTGTGCGATTCTGCCTGTTCCTCCTCATATAAATGTAATGATTTCTCTTCAGATATACAACAGCTGATAAACTAGTCTAGAATAGCGGCTCTGATCCACCTGACAGTGCTGCTCCTCTGCAGACTCAACACAGGGTCATTCACATTCCTCACGACAGCACAGCTCACTCAAACATCATAAAGACATAACGGCTCGAGTTTTAATGCTGCAGGCCACAGTAAAGATGCTTGAGTTTCTCAGCACACCTGAGATGTGTGACAGGATCTGAGATCCCTCACTGTGCTGTAAAGTCACTAGCTGCCTCAAGGATTTAATGGATTATATAACTCAAAGCACACTAATGGCTCGTGTCCGCGCTCTGTCTCTTTTTATGAGAACAGATACATAAAAGGTTTCGTATCTCTGGGTAGAGCTTTTATATTCTCACATCTGGATGATGGTTAACTGAATTTCCACAAAACTTAAAAAGATGACACTTTACCAGTCAAGTTTTTAGACACACTTGTCTGAAATTATGCTTAGTCTTTCAAAGAAGAAACTCAATATAAGACAGTTTTGATTCAAGTCAGTTAAACCAGTCAAGTAAGATTCCCAAACAACAAGTACCTGAGTCTGACTAACCGGCCGGATTCACAAAACATTTTTAACACTAAAATTATTATACATTTTAGGATATTTTGTATTCCCAAAAACATCTCAAGTATGCCATCTTTTTAATTAAAACTTAAGAATTTGAAGTGCTGGACAGAAAAATCATTGTAAATAACCTCTAAACGTTAGGATTTAGAGAGTTAGAACCTCCAACCTGTCATAAAATCCCCAAAGCCATTTATTCAATTTATAGGGTCGCTTCAAATATTTAGCATTACAACATGACACTAACCAAATATACATATAATCAGGGCCTAAAACAAAAATGGCCACACCTGCCAATGTTCGTGACTAGAGAAAATTTACTGGCCATAAATATTTGTACTGGCCATGAAGCTGTATGTGCATTACTTAATTAAAACAGGCAAAATAAATCTAATTGCAATATTTATATGCATTATTGTTAATATTTTTCTCTCTCTTTAATTCAATAAAAATATATTAATACTTTGAACTGTAAAGTATTTTATAATTTGTATAATAACAATAATTAAACCTTGAAAACAAAAAAATATATATATATTTTTCTTAATTTTCATAGAGCTTTTATTTTGGTGAAAGAATGCAATGAAAATGAGGTTAAAAAATGACTTTAAAGGGGTCATATGATGTTGCTAAAAAGAACATTATTTTGTGTATTTGGTGTAATGCAATGTGTTTACTTGGTTCGGGGTTCAAAAAACAAATTAGTGTCCACATACTGTACATTATTTTTGCTCCTCTATGCTCCGCTTATCTGAAACGTGCCGATTTTTACAAAGCTCATCGTTCTGAGAAGCGAGGTGTGCTCTGATTGGCCAGCTATCCAGTGTGTTGTGATTGGCCAAATACCTCAAGTGTGAGACGGAAATGTTACGCCTCTTACCATGCTGTGATGCCGTGTCCTGGCG
This sequence comes from Barbus barbus, assembly GCF_936440315.1. Taxonomy (NCBI): domain Eukaryota; kingdom Metazoa; phylum Chordata; class Actinopteri; order Cypriniformes; family Cyprinidae; genus Barbus; species Barbus barbus. Next base: position 6,839,537 of record NC_136719.1, on the reverse strand, counting down.
CGACGAGACTAAGACAATAAAACCCATAATAAACGAGGTATTTGTTATGCATTCATTATGGGAGGACATAATTACTGATTTTACTCGTGCAGTCTTTTTAAAGGAAAGGAAAGGGGTGTGTGGCCAAGTATGGTGACCCATACTTGGAATTTGTGCTTTGCATTTAACCCATCCAAGTGTACACACAGTAGTGAACATACACCCAGAGCAGTGACTATGATCATTTACCAGGATCATCTAAATGCTGGTTTTTCAAAAGTTTATGGCATAGACTCAGCGCCATAGTTGTAGTAAACTTGCACAGAATTCTTGAATTATTTTTTGGTTGTACGCTGGTCTGATATGGTAGGGACATCGCCTTAATGTTTACACACCCCTAAACAAGACGCTGAACAAAACGAACTGTGATTGGTTGCCTTACATGTCGGTCAGATGGCCTCTTGGATGGCCATTGACCAATAATAGCTGTGATGGAGCTCAGACCTTCTGCTGTTAGTCTGAATGTCTGGTTATGCGAGACTACATTCACATCTCTCCGTCTTGAGATAGATTTTTAATAACCATTTAGAATACACAGTGCATTAAATAAAGTGAATTCTGCATTAAAAAGTGAATACCCAATCATGACAAAACTATGATTATTATGGTAATCTGGAGACAGAGCAAAAAAACCTAGGCTCTGAGGTGTTTTTCATTGAGTTGATTAAAAATAAGATGCTCCTGAGAAAGTATTTGGCAACTTCTTAAGAATTGTCAAGATTTGCACATAGGAACATTCTTATGTAGTACTTTAAATTGATCTCAAGAAATGCAGCCACTGGAATCTAACAAACCACTGGGTTTTGGGCCAAATTCAGGTCATTTTTTCAAGTATTGCATAACTTCAAGTTTGCCAAGGAATTGTTACAGAAGAAAATATGCATCTATTTCATTATGTCTTAAAGGTTCTGTCAGCCATTACGGTAATTTCTGCTGTTTCGTTTACTTCAATACCGTAAGTGCTATGTCCAAAACCCTGCCCACAATAGCCATGCCAGCAAACACGAAGATGAAAAAATCAATCACAGTCAGAGAGTGTTTCTGATTGGCAAAAAAAGCATGCCATTCCCCTTTGCACAGTACGGAAGTTCTAAGCGGCCATGCATTATTATAATTTTTCTGTCTTGTTTTCTCGTGATCACGACATAACGAGTTGTTTTGTCGTTATCACGACTTAATTTTCTCGTGATCTCGACATAACGAAAGTTGTTTTGTCGTTATCACGACTTAATTTTCTCGTTATCTCGACATAACGAAAGTTGTTTTGTCGTTATCACGACTTAATTTTCTCGTGATCTCGACATAACGAAAGTTGTTTTGTCGTTATCTGGACATAACGAAAGTTGTTGATCTCAACCTAAAAACCGTTTCCTCACGACGTAATTGCAGCTATAGTGAGAAAATCAGGGTCGCTATATTGTCTTCGACGATAAAGTTGCAGACCCGACAGCCTCCTTCTCAAGTGTCCAACACTTATGTGTAAGTTGTCAATCACTGACAGACACAGAGCTAAAATGTCCGAGTATGAATATGCATGAAGTATTCTATCATGGATCAATGTAGTCGGTCACACACACAACACCTTCAATATTTGGGATGGTACTTATACCATATATTTATTTTTATTATTTCAGTTTGAGTGAGTCCCTGATCAAAGTAAAAGCGAATACGATCATCCATGATGCTGCGATGATGCTGCTTCTATAGCATTTTCTCATGACGAATACACAGAGAAAATTAAGTCGTGATAACGACAAAACAACTTTCGTTATGTCGAGATCACGAGAAAAATTAAGTCGTGATAACGACAAAACAACTTTCGTTATGTCGAGATCACGAGAAAAATTAAGTCGTGATAACGACAAAACAACTTTCGTTATGTCGAGATCACGAGAAAATTAAGTCGTGATAACGAGAAAACAAGACAGAAAAATTATAATAATGCATGGCCGCTTAGAACTTCCGTAGCACAGAGCTTAGGGCTGTCATATAAATGGGTGTGATTTCCCAGAACACCCAATTCACTGACATCTGTAGAAGGGACGTTTAATGCATGAGTGACTTACAATGAGATGACCTGTTACCTTGTAGAAGGAATCCATTGACAGAAGAACCACCCAAGGAACATCCAAGGCCTCGATAATTTTACGAGCAACTGTTGTTTTGCCTGAAGCACTGCCTCCACAAAGCCCTGTGGGTACAAAGAGACCAGTATTGACACGTGATGAAGGTTGACGATGATTGTGATGGCGTACGAGTTAGCACTGATTTTTCCTTCCTGGAGCACTTTAATATACTGACCGATAACAAAAGCTTCTTTGGACTGGGTCCCATGTTCATTGTACCACGGTGGGCGTCCAGCGGTGTAGATGGTCCTCTTACTGGTCCGCAGCAGCGGAGGCTCTGATTTGCACTGGCTGGTGGTTCGTTTTCGTGGCGACAGGCTGTTGTTGACGGATGGGAGGAGCCTGTCCAGAGAGCCTTCCCCACCGCCACTATTAAAAAGAGGAAATACGATACAGTGAACGAGACAAGTCACATCCTGCTATTTCCTGTGCCAACTCTGACTTCCTGCACACAAACTGTTACCAGTTGACTTGGCGACCATAATGACAACACCTTCATGCATCTATTAACTACCTTTATGTAGTTAACATGCAGCACAGCTTCATCTATTTTAATGAGAAACCACACTGCGAAATGGGCTGATGGCACAACAGGTGGCTCAGTGTGCATTGTCCTATATTCTAAATTTAATGGGGTTTTTTGTGCACACAAAAGTCTGTATATTTTTTATTTTTGCAAAAGGTCTTTGAGTTATGTAATACGGTGCTAAGAATATAGTGTGAAGAAACCCAGAATGCTTCTAACTAGGGCTGGGCGATTTGGCAAAAGGTTTTTCAGAACATTTGACTGATTCCCGATTTTTAACTAGTCCAACTTGAAAATGTAACTACAACACGATTCAAGTAACTTTTTCTTTACTAACCCTCTAGTTAAAGAAAATTCTATTCCAAGTGCACCACACATGAAGATGTCAAAATGATGTAAATGTTTAACAAAGCACTTTTTAAATATCTTTGCAGAAAAGATGCATGAACTACAACTACATCTTGTACAAACTTGTTTTATACATGTTTTCAGAAATAATACGAGGAAAACGCTTTTAAAAAAATCTCAAAAGACAAGGTAATTCAAATTCAGAATGACTGAAGGTACAACTCGAGGAGACTATTATTAGCTATAAATGTTCAGTAAAAACAACAGCAGCTTTCAGCCTGTCACCATGATGCAAACATGAAATATCAGAATTAATTTTATTCGACTGCACCATTTCCGTTGCCTTTTCTGTGTAAACATGTGACTGCTGCGCACGTGTCTCTTGCAGCATCATGCATGAAATGGCAGTCTAAAAACACTGCGCTCAAGTTAAAAGTTCACTCCCATCTTCTTGCATGTTTTAACTATTCCACTGCCCATGTCACATGTTTGTCAACACAAAAGTGCATTCTGTGTGAATGGCACTTAGCGATATATTTATGGTCCTTCACATGTGAGCGATAATCAAGTGCGCCAAAATTCAGTTGGATCATTCTTTTCTCTTTACTGTTATCATTAGCATCTTGGCAAAGCATCTAATTCTAGCATTTGGTAATATTTCTATTCAAAATAGATTACTCGATTTCTAAAAAATAAAATCATGGCAAAACATTAAGTTCTAATTAATTGATTAAATAGGGAAAATCGCCCACCCCTACTTCTAACCTGCATTTTGCATAATGAAAAAGTGCACCTTGAATTCATTCAGTCATATTTGGCGATCACTAAACAGCTGCCATGAAACCTCACTTCTTTTACAATAAATTTATTTTCATTAAATTCTGAATTTGCTATTATAAAAAAAACTAAATAGGGGCGCAAGTCTGGAAACACAAATATTTTTCCATACTCTCTTTTTTCCATACTTTTCCAGACCCGGAAAATACTTAAAATCAAATTCCATATTTTTTCAAACCCCGTATGAACCCTGTACAAGGTAAAATTAGTGGACGCCTACGAGAGACTTTCTGCAGTGTGTGTCACACCTTAGGAGCTTAGTAGATCTCATTAGCAGCAAGAAACGGAAAGTTTTAAAGAAAAATACTTACTAAAGCAGGCGAGAAAGCCAAATGTCCACAGAAGATAAGTGCTTGTACTTGTCCATTAAGAAGAAATAAAACTCAACTAATCATCTAGGGCCTAAATGTTTAAAAAGCCAGTCAGATCAAGTGGTGCATGAGTGTGTAATCCCTAAACATCTTTACATACCATGGTTAACCCAAAATGCCTAGACTTTGGACCTGTGCAACTACGGTACAACTGGTAAAACTAGAATAAAGCCAGTTTACCGGGCAGAATAGAAGTGTTGTGCGCCTTTAAGTTTCTGTTTGTGTGAATAGAGATCACCTTGGCTTTCTAGTTAATCTGCCCCGTCAAGCAAAAGGTGGACCCTGCCCTTGCATTTTCAGAGCAAAACAAACCACCGTAAAGTATAGTTCGTAAGAGTCTCTTAAAGGAATATTTCACCAATATGACAGTCTGTCTTCATGTCCTGTATGCCTTCCTTTCTTCTGTGGAAAGCATAAGGAGAAATTACAGCAGAATATCCAAGCTGCACTAGACATTTAAATATAAAGAAAGTGTCCTGTATGGTGAGCACAACTTTTAAGGATTTTCAGTAAATAATGTAACTGTAGTCTGCTCCTCACATAGAGCTATTGAATGACTTTGAGACTTATATAGCGCACAAGCCATTTGTTGAATTTGTTCAGTTTCTAAAAGTTTAATAAATGTATTACTTTTCTAAAGGACTTTTTAAAACAGAGTAAAGAGAATTGAAGGAATATATTGAAGGGAACATATTCGTCAATATGTTCACTAAATGTAAATGTCATGTATTAGAAATGCTCCAAAGTTTGCAATTTCCTAATCTCCATTAGTTTTTCTTAATTTATTTCACAAACAAAATAGCTTAAGTCTTGAATAGCTCTGCTCCCAAACATTAGAGTATGAAAATAACTTCTGATAAAAAAAAACATTTTTTTCTTATTTTCCAGTGAAAATGTGTAAGGATTCTTAAATTAATATTTATTTACTTGAGACGCAAAATTACATAAGAAAAGATAAGTCTTTCTTACAGAGAAATTTATCGAAGTGAATTTATAATTATAACACAATGAAAAACATTTATATTTGAAAACAATTTTACAATAAAGGGGGCACATGCCCTCTCAGATTTTTGAGCCAAGTGGATTTTGATTGCAGCTTCCAAAAGGACAAAAATAGCTGAATAATTTTTAAAAATATATTTGATACGATCACATTGGCGTGATCAGAATGTTCAGTGCGGCACAGCATCAACTGCTAAATTCAAATCTGCGTTCGCTGGCTGGTGCAGAGCCAGAGACAGACGCGTTTTTACAGCACTGCGCATCATAACCAATCACACAATTCTTTTGACCTTATCTGAACGCCTCTGATTGGCCAGTGCATTCATGAGTCACCGAAACACCAAAAATTCAGTGCACGCACTCACTGATTGAATTCTGCTCTCAGGTGAATTGTCTCATCAGAAACAAAAGTGCAGATGTGCATTTGTTATTTATTTATTTCACATTGTAAATAGCTTCGGTGATTATAATGGGAGTTTTTCAGAGTGCTTGAACACTGGCTAGACTCAAGTGAAAATGCTCTTTGCTCACTTTCTGTACAACGTAAGTGTTATTAGTAACTTACAATGTTTTTATTAAATTCACGTTAAATACAAAGTCATACGTATTTAAAAAAATGTATGGCATGACACCCAAGTAAAAAGACGGGCTTTTATGCGTAGTTAATAGATTACACTATTAGGCTACTTTGCCCATCGTTAATTATAGATCAACTGTAATGATCTATAAAGGTGCAAAATGCATTTACTTGCACATATTTGACAATGATATAGATTGGGAATATTTCAAATAAAAAGGAAATACCAGTTATACAGCACTATCGTGGCTAGTGTGTGTCATTAAAAACATTTTACAGATGGATTTGTTTCTTACAGCAGCTTTTCACTTGAGACATTAATTGACAGACTGGAGTGTTGTGGATTACTGATGTTTTTATCAGCTGTTTGGACTCTCATTCTGACGGCACCCATTCACTGCAGAGCATCTATTGGTGAGAAAGTGATGTAATGTTTCTCCAAATCTGTTCCCATGAAGAAACAAACTTGTCTACATCTTGAATGGTTTGAGAGTAAGTACATTTTCAGAAAAAAATTATTTTGGGTGAACCTTTCCTTTTAACTTCATATGTGGATTTTCACTTTTATGTGTGGGGGAGCACCCACTGGCAGACGAGCCACGAGCACTTTTTTATATGTCCTACATTTCATATAATTATATAACATACCTATTCTACATTAAAACATACATTTAAAATTAACAAATGACTGCTGTACAAAGTAAAAAAAAACATGCCTAATGCAAAAAAGCAGTTTCTTTTCCGAATTGCGTAGATGACCACTATTTCTTCTGATAGTTTTTCAGTCAAATTGTTCCTTATGTGCAATAAGGAAAGATCTGAGAATTTGTCCTGTGCCATTGAAGATCGGAGTCAGATTCTCCTCATAACAGAGAGAAATCTACTTCTGATGTAGCTAAACCAATGGGAAGCGTGAGTACTGGAAACTTCAGTAACATTAGAATGAAAAAGTTTGGATATTTGTCCTTCATCTTTAAGTTTCTTGGCAATGCGATCACACATTTTACAAGATCCACATCAGCTGTCACAAGCTTGTGTACATGCTTAAACTGAATACTGCATCACACGCTACACTCAAAGCCATCACTTCAAATCGCCTGTGCAATTCAGCCAGCAGTGACTCAGTCCACCACATTTTTATTAGAGGGTTTATTTAAAAAAAAAAAAAATCCATTATTCAGTTAACTTGCTACAGCTGTAAAATAACGAAAAGAAAGTCCTCTCGTATTGTGACAAGTTGAGAATCATGATTCGCTTAATGATCTTAAATATAACAAATTAATTTGAGCCCAAAACGTACTTATTCTATCCATTAAAATAATAAGATAATATAAATAAAATGAGAAAATATTAATTCTTTAATATTTACATTTTATTCATAGCTCAGACAAAATCATGATTGGTTCTCGTGTCCCGCTAAACTCCGCCTATGTTTAACTTCTTTTCTATCAACTGGTTAAAACAGACAACACTGCATGTATGCTACGTAAAAATTGGATTAGAGTATGAGTTTCACATTGGTCAGTATTTGCATGCTTCCATTCAGATTTCTGTATTTGCCATGTATTCGCTAACACTTAATATTCCAAGATGTCAATTTTTTTTTTTTCAGTGTTTACACCCCTGAAACAATAACTAGACAATGGTTGAAAATGATCTGATTTTTGTTTATTTTTCTCTTACAGCTGTGCTCTTTTGCACTTTAATCTGTTTGAGAGATTTGCTTACTTTTTTTCAATGCCATATTGAAAATAAAACTTTCAGCAATTACCAAGAATTTATACGTTCACATTTTCAACAGAACAGAGCAGTGCGCACATTTTTCAAAACATCTCCTTTCATGTTTCACAGAAGAACATCAGTCATATGATTCTGGAACACTGTGAGGATAAATAATGTGACAATTTTTTGGGGTGTAGGTGTCACTTTAAAAAAAATACACGTTAACCTCAACGGCAGCACATAAGCAACTTCTGGTTCGCATCATGAGTTCACACTCAAGGATGATATGAGAATACACCATTGTGCAGATCGCTTATTAATATTTTCCATCAAACATTTTAGAATACCAGAAACTAAATCGATACCGGAGTTGAGGTTTTCTGCAAATACATGAATCTGATGCAAATAAGTTTGCAAAAACACAGTAAGCAGAGAGTCCTGTCAGCAACAGCTGAATTTACCATACAACTGCAACTCAAGAGCGTCCAACACACCTGAGGATGGACACAAAGATGCTCTGAAAATGACTTCAAGTTCCCAGGCTTACCTTCCATCTGCCCTAAGAGCCCAGCAGCCTGAGATCCTGGCTCCCGAGTACGCTGGGAGTGTGTTCATGACGGGCGCGCAGAGACAGACAGACGAAAGATCAGCGCTGGGACACACACATACACAGACACTCAGAGAGCCTGCCCTCTGGCAAGCCGAGGAGAGCCACAGAACAGGAAGAAATGAAAGTGAAGCAGAGGGTAGGAAAACAAAACTGTGCTTTCCACGTCAGTTTGGTTTTGTTTTCTCCGTCACAAACGTTTAGTGGGCTGGGACCATTCAAGACAAACCGTTCGCTCTCTCTCTCTCTCTCTCCCTAACGTGCTACTATAGACCCAGCCAACAAACGTAAGAGGATAACGTATCCCGCAGATTATGTTTGGTGGGTGGTATTAATAGCAGCAGGTTGGAAACACGCAGAGCACACGCCCCCCCTCTGCTGGCCTCTTATGGGGCAGCTCATCTGTCTGTGACACTCTGACTAGAAAGAGCGCTTTTGAATTGTGTTCTTAGGTGCGGAACATAAACAAATCAGGCTGCTCTGTGAAACGGAGAGGGCTGGACGTGACAGCAGGTGTCGTGTCATGAGGTCTGTGCCTTCTCTTCATTACACCCCAGGGCTCCGCGATCACCTTATCAACCAGCCTGTCCTGTGTGGCGTATCTCCACCTGCCCCCCTCACGGGACACCCCTCACAAACATCATGATGAAACTTAGTATCCCAGCCAGTACTGAATGTAATGCTACAGCGCATATACAGCCACAAATATATATAAAACTGTGTTCAGAATCAGAATGAGCTTTATTGTCAGGTATGTTTACACATACAAGGTTATAGTGACAGAAGCTCCACAGTGCAACAGAAAGACAGCAACAGGACAGGACACAGATAATAAAAGAATAATATACAAATAGGCAATGTACAAAATAGAAAAAACAATATATAATATAGACAACTATGTATGTACAGGTCTGATATGTGCAAATTTGAAATGAAAATAGTGTGATGAATAAATATTGTATAATAGAGTTGTGTGTTCCGCATTTGTTGTCAAGGGTTCATGAGATGGATTGCCTGAGGGAAGAAACTGTTCCTGTGTCTGGTCGTTCTGGTTCTCAGATCTCTGTAGCGTCGACCAGACGGTAACAGTTCAAAGAGGGAGTGTGCTGGATGTGAGGTGTCCATAGTGATTTTACCAGCCCTTTTGCTCACTCTGGATAAGTACAGTTCTTGGAGAGTAGGGAGGGTTGTACCAATGATTCGCTCAGCAGTCCGGACTACCCTCCGTAGTCTTCTGAGGTCAGATTTGGTAGCTGAGCTGAACCAGACAGTTATTGAAGTGCAGAGAATGGATTCAATGATGGCAGAGTAGAACTGTTTCAGCAGCTCCTGTGGCAGCTTGAACTTCCTCAGCTGGCGAAGGAAGTACAACCTCTGCTGGGCCTTTTTCACAATGGACTCAATATGATTGTGCCACTTCAGGTCCTGAGAGATGGTGCTGCCCAGGAATCTGAATGACTCCACTGCAGTCACAGTGCTGTTCATGATGGTGAGTGGGGGGGAGAGCAGGGGGGTTTCTCCTGAAGTCCACTATCATCTCCACAGTTTTGAGCGTGTTGAACTCCAGGTTGTTGAGACTGCACCAGACAGCCAGCTCCTTAACCTCCTGTTTGTAAGCAGACTTGTCACCGCCCTGGATGAGGCCGATCAGTGTGGTGTCGTCTGTGAACTTCAGGAGCTTGACAGAGGGGTCTTTAGAAGTGCAGTCGTTGGTGTAGAGGGAGAAGAGCAGTGGGGAGAGTATGCAGCCCTGAGGAGCTCCAGTGCTGATGGTATGAGTGCCGGATGTGAATTTACCAAGCTTTACTAGCTGCTGTCTGTCTGTCAGGAAGCTGTTGATCCACTGACAGACGGAGGTGGGGACGGAGAGCTGGGTTAGTTTATTCTGAAGGGTGTCCGGGATGATGGTGTTAAAAGCGGAGCTGAAGTCTATGAATAGGATCCTCACATAAGTCCCTGGTCTGTCCAGATGCTGCAGGATGAAGTGCAGTCCCATGTTGACTGCATCATCCACAGACCTGTTTGCTCTGTAGGCAAACTGCAGGGGGTACAGTAAGGGTCCAGTGGAGGCCTTCAGATGAGCCAAAACCAGTGTTTCAAATGATTTCATGGCCACAGATGTTAGAGCCACAGCTCTGTAGTCATTCAACAGTAAGACATTTTTATGCTTTTTTCCCCCTATATCTTTCTATTTAAAGCAGCACAGCCGTTTTAAAAATTATTAAATTATAATATTTGTTTTGTGTTACAAAACATACATGTTTTTTTAATAAATACATATATATTTATTATGATCAATAAATATATAGGGGTATATACACTCACCTAAAGGATTATTAGGAACACCTGTTCAATTTCTCATTAATGCAATTATCTAATCAACCAATCACATGGCAGTTGCTTCAATGCATTTAGGGGTGTGGTCCTGGTCAAGACAATCTCCTGAACTCCAAACTGAATGTCAGAATGGGAAAGAAAGGTGATTTAAGCAATTTTGAGCGTGGCATGGTTGTTGGTGCCAGACGGGCCGGTCTGAGTATTTCACAATCTGCTCAGTTACTGGGATTTTCACGCACAACCATTTCTAGGGTTTACAAAGAATGGTGTGAAAAGGGAAAAACATCCAGTATGCGGCAGTCCTGTGGGCGAAAATGCCTTGTTGATGCTAGAGGTCAGAGGAGAATGGACCGACTGATTCAAGCTGATAGAAGAGCAACTTTGACTGAAATAACCACTCGTTACAACCGAGGTATGCAGCAAAGCATTTGTGAAGCCACAACACGCACAACCTTGAGGCGGATGGGCTACAACAGCAGAAGACCCCACCGGGTACCACTCATCTCCACTACAAATAGGAAAACGAGGCTACAATTTGCACGAGCTCACCAAAATTGGACGGTTGAAGACTGGAAAAATGTTGCCTGGTCTGATGAGTCTCGATTTCTGTTGAGACATTCAGATGGTAGCGTCAGAATTTGGCGTAAACAGAATGAGAACATGGATCCATCATGCCTTGTTACCACTGTGCAGGCTGGTGGTGGTGGTGTAATGGTGTGGGGGATGTTTTCTTGGCACACTTTAGGCCCCTTAGTGCCAATTGGGCATCGTTTAAATGCCACGGCCTACCTGAGCATTGTTTCTGACTATGTCCATCCCTTTATGACCACCATGTACCCATCCTCTGATGGCTACTTCCAGCAGGATAATGCACCATGTCACAAAGCTCGAATCATTTCAAATTGGTTTCTTGAACATGACAATGAGTTCACTGTACTAAAATGGCCCCCACAGTCACCAGATCTCAACCCAATAGAGCATCTTTGGGATGTGGTGGAACGGGAGCTTCGTGCCCTGGATGTGCATCCCACAAATCTCCATCAACTGCAAGATGCTATCCTATCAATATGGGCCAACATTTCTAAAGAATGCTTTCAGCACCTTGTTGAATCAATGCCACGTAGAATTAAGGCAGTTCTGACGGCGAAAGGGGGTCAAACACAGTATTAGTATGGTGTTCCTAATAATCCTTTAGGTGAGTGTACAATACTGCTTTAAAGTTTGTGAACCCTTTAAAATTTATGCAGAAATATAGAAAATACGACCCAAAACATCAGATGTTCATATAAGTCCTGAAAGTAGACAAAGAAAACCGAATCAAACAAGTGAGAGAAAAATATTTTCTTTGTCATTTATTTATTAAGAAAAATTATCTAGAGTTACATATCTGTGCGTTGCAAAAGTATGTGAATCTTTGCTTTCAGTATCTAGTGTAACCCTTTTTGCTGCAGTAAGTGAAGGTCAAGTTTCTTGTAAATGCTGATCAGTCCTGCACAAAATCATGTAGGAGTTTTAGCCCATTCCTTAGTGCAGAACCACTTAAACTCTGTGATGCTGGTGGGTTTCCTCCTATGAACTGCTTGTTTAGGTCCTTCCACAACATTTTATTTGGATTAAGGTCTGGACTTTGACTCAGCCGTTCCAAAACATTAACTTTGTTCTTCTTTAACCATTCTTTGGTAGAATGACTTGGGGTTGTTGTCTTGCTGCATGACCCATGTTCTCTTGAGGCTCTGTTCTTAAACAGATGTCCTGAGGTTTTCCTTTAGAATTTGCTGGTATAATCCAGAATTAATTGTTCCATCAATGATGGCAGGCTGTCCTGACCAAGATGCAGCAAAACAGGCCCACGCCATGATACTACCACCACCATGTTTCACAGATGGGATAAGATTCTTAAGCTGGAATGCAGTGTGTTCTTTTCTCTGAACATAATAGCTTCTCATTTAAACCAATAAGTTCTATTTTGGTTTCATCCATTAAATCTTTCTCCAATAGTCCTCTGGCTTGTCCATATGATCTTTAGCAAGCAATTTTCATTTTGGAAAACAGTGGCTTTCTTCTTGCAACTCTGCCATTCACACCATGGTTGCTCAGCGTTCTCCTGATGGTGGCTCTCATGAACATTAGCCAATGTGAGAAAAGCCTTTAGTTGCTTAGAAGTTACCCTGGGAACTTTTGCAACCTCACAGACTATTACACGTTCTGCTTCGGAGTGATCTTTGTTGGTCGACCACTTCTCGGGAAGGTAACAGTGGTCTTGAATCTCCTCCATTTGTACAAAATCTGTCTGACTGTGGATTTGTGGAGTCCAGACTCTTTAGAGATGGTTTTGTAACCTTTTCTAGCCTGATGAGCAACATCAACTCTTCTTCCGAGGTCCTCAGTTATCTCCTTTATTCGTGACATGATTCACTTCCACAAACATTATCAGACTTTGACAGATCCCTGTTCTTTGAATAAAACCGGTCACGTACTGACATTTTATGGGATTAATTTTGTGGCAATTAAAATGAATGTAATTTTTCAAGAAACATATGAAAATATAAATTGAAACGGAATAAAATGCCTTTGAAACTGAAACAATAAATAATTGCATGCAAAAAAATTTATTTCGTTTTTAATACACTGCATGTTTTGCGACGGTTTTCTCCTCTTTCATTCGCTGATCTGTACTTACAAATACGCTTCCAGAGTTTTCATTTACGATTCTGAAGTTTTCGTTCGCCATTCTGGCACAAATCTCTTGTGGGGGCGGGGCTAGCAGCAGTGTGTTCTCATTGGCTACTGAGTTTTTGATTGACAGCTTGTGCCCCCAGTGTGGATGTGAGCGTCTCTTAGCGGCTTCCCATTTCATTTTAATTATATAAAATAATATATAAATATTTGTATTATTTTATCAGTATTGTTCTGCTGCTACACTACATTGTTGAGATGATTTCTTAGGAATAGCACAGCAAATGATATCATCATCATCATCATCATCAATCAATCATTGTCGTTATCAGGATACTCATGTTTTCTTGATTTATCCCAATCATTTCTGGACCTGGTTATCTACATACAGTTATAGCATTCAATTAGATCATATTTGCTTCGATTAGTTCATATTTCCCCCCAGCACATAGCGTAATGTATCATAACATTTGAGAGTCATTGCACTGACTGAAAACACAGATGGACTCTAATTTCACCTTTAAATTAACTGCTACTTTTGCAACGCACAGATATGCAACACTGGATAATTTTTCTCAATAAATAAATGACAAAGAAAATATTTTTCTCTCACTTGTTTGATTGGGTTCTCTTTGTCTACTTCCAGGACTTATATGAAAATCTGATGATGTTTGGAGTTATATTTACGCAGAAATATAGAAAACTCTAAAGGGTTCACAAACTTTCAAGCAGCACTGTATATACATACATGCAGAATATTATTTAAAAGTTTGGGGTCAGTAAATCTCTTGTTCACCAACGCTGATCAAAAACACAGTTTATGCAATAATATTTTTAACAATTTTAGAAAACAGTTCTTTATGTAATGCATTTTAAAATGTAATTTATTCCTGTGATGCAAAGCTGAATTTCCAGCATCATTACTCCAGTCTTCAGTGTCACGTGATTCTTCAGAAATCATTGTAATATGCTGATTTGCTGCTCAAGAAACATTTCTGATTATTATCGATGTTAAAAAGGATCAATGCTGTCTATATTTTTGTTGAAGCACATGTCAGTTTACACACATGGAGAACATTCCCACCAGCAGCTGGCTGTGTGTAAATATACAGTAGCATGAGCTCAGCTCGTGAAGGGTTGAATGAGCGCGCCCCCTGGCGGCGGACTGCGGCGCTGTGACTCAAAGCAAACACGAGGAGAGAAAAAAATATATAACTACAATACAGTTACAGTGCATAGCATAAACTATTACAAATCATTTTGTCGTTTAATAATTTATTCTATGCATTAATTGAAAGCACATGAGGAACCGACCACATGTTGTGCACTAAGTAGTTTAATTACATAAGTTAATAATTAGGTGTGGCTGAGAAACAGTCCACAGATATAACGGTGCTGATGATATTACACATATAGCTATGCAAATATGAGTCACTCATAGGCACTACTGATCATCGCACCATGTCATACACCCACAGTGAGCAGAAACACACATTTTAGACCAGATTTTGTGGAGAGACGCACGGAAAATGTTAGATAGACTAAAACAAGACAAGCAATTATTGTCGAAACGAGTATCCACGCTTCTTGTTATTCTAGGAGGCGTTTATAAATATTATCAGACGTGTATAATTAACTTGTGTTGTGAAGCCATAGAAACACGCGCGCGACAGGTCAACCATCACGATTAAATGGCAGCTATGCATACACACATATTAAGAAAACAGGAGTCTTAATAGCTTTGAGGTTAGACGGTAAAGAGCTTAAAACGTACCTTGTGCAGCGCATTGAGGCTTTATCTCCGCACTCCATCGCTGAGACCCTTCCTTCTCCACACACGGCAGACATTGTTGACAATCAGCTGTTGCGACTTTAGGCTCAACTAATGCTGCTGGGATATGTAGTTCCATATTTCATAGGGTCGTGCGTGTCTTCAGCCAAAGAGAACTACAAATCCCAGAATCTAAACTGTAAAGTATATTTGCAAGTACAGTTTGCTGTAATGAATTTAACCTATGCTAATTGGTAAAACATCTTATATGCTGACATTTATTTACGTTAAATATTATAATAGATAAAATGTATAGTATTAATGTATATGTACTATGTAGGCTACATTTTTTTTTTCAGCAAGGATGCATTGAATTGATCAAAATGACAGTAAAGGAATTTATTAATTAGGTAAAATATATACACATACTGAAGATCCTTCATAGTTGCCATCTAAACTCATAATGTGTTTTGATATTATATAGTAATTTAATTGATCATAATGACACAATAATAAAGAGCATGTGAACAAATCTATTACTAATATCCACAAAAAGACGACAACAACATTATACACACATGAACTGTCACAAATCCTCAAAAACTATATACGCATTATACACTACTGTTAAAAAGTTTGGGGCCGGCAAGATTTGTTGATTGATTGATTGAAGGAAATAAATAAATACTTTTATTCAGCAAGGATGCATTAAATTGATCAAAAGTGACAGCAAAAATGTTACAAAATATTTATTTCAAATAAATAATAAAGTATTATGATTTGCATAAAAAGTATACAATAAAATAAAATATTATAATGCTTCTTTGATTTAGTTAACTGTATTTTGAGATATATATATATTTTTTCTAGTTTATATTTTTTTTTCACGTTTTTGTTTACATGTGTGTGTACTCTGTATATTTATTATGTATATATAAATACAAACACATACATGTTTATATTTAAGAAAATGTGTTATGTTTATATATTAAATATATTGATATATAATATAAAATATAATAGTATAATATGTAAATATTTTTAAAATATATACTGTATGTGTGTGTGTATATATATATACATAATAAATATACACAGTACACATACATATATTATGTAAACAAAAACTTTTATTTTGAATGCGATTAATCATTTGACAGCACTAGTTTATTTTCCCAAACACAAGAAAACAAACAAATCAGTCAGTCAAATCTTTGTCAACATTTTATTAATTATTTGAGGGGTATTAATGCACAGTTAATACACCAGGGGAAAAAAGAGAGAGAAGAATAGTTTAGATTCAGAACTCTTGCCAGCCTAGGTAAACACTTTAAAGGAATAAAAGATCATTTGTCCATTATAAGTATTAATAGATTTAACAGTTTCTAGAGCATCTGAATAAAATCTACGTTTTTGGATCATCCTTTTGTACCTCAAACCAAAGCCGTCAGGCGACGGCCCTGTTCGGACTCATTTCTAATCAAACACAATGACTTTTACTTGTATACTTCTTTGAGGACGTTCTCCGTCAGATCTCTGATGGGTCAAACTCTAACTTCGTAAATCCTTATTTCACACAAAAGTTGAAGTAATGAAAAGAATGACTTTTAAAAACTGGTAGGGGGCTCCACTTTCTAGTACAAAATTCCACAGCACACAATCAAGTTCACCAAAATCTCTACCGACACTCCATAGTCAAGCCTATTTCATGGGATTACAAGTGCACTAAATACAGAAATACACACCTACACACATTCATGCTCGCACACACACACCCGCTCACACACTGCGTATAGCGTTTTGGACAAAAGGACATTTTCAACGTACTTTGACCTGTATAGAAAAGCGCAAGATCATATTCAAATAGTTTAAAGCAACTATGTCACAAAGAAAGAAGCAAAAAAGCAAAAGAAGCTTTGGAAATCACATGTAACGTTGCAGTAGTGCTTTCGACTGCAAGCTATTGCTGTAATTTCTAAATAAATCTGTTGCAGTGTCATGATCGTCTGCATATGTGTACGCCACATAATCTAGGAAGACGGGTAATTGAAGCCACACACAATACTCCTAGAGGAAACTACACGCCACCTTTATGTCATGAGATGGCGAATCGACAACTAAACGTCCATTGAGAAAGATACATTCTACTGGGCCAAACTCAAAGCACATTGCTTGTCTAAAGTTTCATTACAGCTCAGTGACAGTATAAAACACAACATAGTCAGAAATGTCATGGAGCAACACTGAGCTCCTATCTCAGATTTAACCTGGCAACATGTATGATACTTGCGTTCCCTCGTCTTCTACTCATGTTCACTTAATAGTATGTGAATCTTTGAAGGGTGAATCTCATAAACCTATGAAAAACATGTTAATGTTGCATTTTACAGCAAAATCAAATGACAGGTGTAAAAAATGCAATGTACTAAATTTTGATTTTTATTTAGTTACTTATTTTTCAAGAACGATTTATCAATTTACTATACTATATATTTTTAGGAGGGTGTGGGGGATGAAATACGATGTAAGAAATTTGTAGAACATCCCAAGGTTGCATTATAAAATAAAATAAATAAATATTTTGCTTAAAGAAAATGATGCTTATGCATCTAGACATTTCACATAATCCAATACATTTAAAAAAAAAATTTTTTTACATTATATAGTAAATTAACAAATAATTATTAAAAATAAATAATTAATAATTAACCTTTTTTTAATTACTGCATTATTTTACTGAATCACAATTATTATTAAAAAAGACATCTAGTAATTTAAAAACCGTTAATTATTATTTTTATTTTTTTTATAGTTATATATTAATTTACTATATGTATATATATATAGAATTTTTTACTTTTTAAAATATTTTTTACTTTTTTATTTATTTATTTTTTGTCGATTTTTGGATGAAATAAGATACATGTTCTTAACAGTTTTGTGAGATTCACCATTTTAAAAGCCAACCATTTACAGTGCAGTAGGGGGATTTCAGTGTGACGGAAGCCACAGAAGATTTTTATGTGCCATTGATGCAGGACAGTTAAAATGAGAACTGCTACAGTATTTCATGTCAGAAACGTGGGACTCGATGGCAAGGTAGACTAACTGCTTCACAATTTCATGCACAACATTCCTTAAGGTAGATTGGCTACTAGCACCTTTTGCCTAAGACCATGACATACCAACCCTAGATTTCTTAAGCAACTATGAGATTAAGATCACATTTACAAGTATTAGTATAAAATAAACGTATGCAACTTTGAGCTTATTTTTTTCTCATTAGATAAATATATTTTTAATAATTTATCCTTTTTTTTACCATTTGTGACCTGTATGCTAATAATTTTATGGCCATTTCTTTTTCATGATTTCAAGTACCTCAGTTAGAATTATTAGGGTTTTGGAATACATAATTAATTTATGTTGCAAATGATATATTTTTTTCAATCTATAATCTTTTATACAAACTGAGGAAGAATAAAAAGACACACTGCTTCCATACGTCACCTTCAAGGGGACCGTTATGGCTTCAAACATAATTTCCATTTCATATTTGACATAGATTTGCCTTCTAAATTGGGGAATGGAGGACGGGCTTCCCTCGCACGTATCACACGGATCACATGGCAGGCGTTCGGGGTGGCCCGTCTGCGATCAGTTTCTCTCGTGTGGTGGATTTATGTAAAGGAAACTGATCCGAGATCTCACAACACTGAGCCGCTCATTTGAGGTTGGAGAATGGAAGCCTAACAGTGCCTGCAAAGTGCAAGATAAGGAGGAAGGGGGAGGAGGGGTTAAAGTGCAATACCAGCGTTTTTCTCAAACAGGCCTCAATCAGAAGCTTGGGAATCAGTATGTGCAGGACCATTCGGACGTCACGTTTGTTTTGGACAGACGCTCTCTGATTCGGAAACATTCGGATAAAGCCTGCAGTGACCATTCTGATTGTGCTCTTCAATGCTTCACACCACGTGCTTGTGCACCCAAAGCACTCTCACTATTGCATACGGTCATGTCTTTAAGCGCATTCCACACACATTGCTTGTACTCCTAGTAAAAGTGAATTTAACGGGTGAATCTCACAAAAACCTGGCCACATGTCACTAAGAAAAAAACTTTTTTGGATAAAAGTCTAATTTTAGCATTAAGATTGCATTGTGACATTATTCTTGTGACTTTTAAGGACATTTGCTTCCCAAATTCTAATTACCATATAGCAAATAAATCATTACTGCAACCATTTTTTGTAAAATTGAATAATAAATTAAAGTATTCATTTAATACTTTACTACCATAATGTATAAATTCTAAACATTTTAAATAATACTTAAAAAAAAAAGAAAAAGGGAAAATGTAACTTTTTTCTGCATTGGTAATAAGAATTGTATGGAAGCCTGTTTCCACCACAGAATTAATAATAATAATAATTCTGACTTTTTTCTCACAATTCTGACTTTTTCATAAGTTTGTTTCTTTATTAAAAAAGGTAATTACGAATTCACAATTCTCTAGCAGTTGCATGTTTATATCTCATAATTCTTTTTTTTTGTCATAACTGTGAAAAAAAGTAACATAATATGCAATTACCTTTATTTAGTTTCATGACGGAGACTGGATTTCATAGAATAGGCAGATAAAATGTGCTTAATTGTCATAGAAATGTTGCAATACACATAAAAATGAATAGTACTAAAAAATCTTGACTTTCTTTTAGTAAAACAGAATTTTATTTTTCTTTGCCTTGATTTTGAGGTGAAATAATTCTTGTCAGGTTTTGTGAGATTCACCCAAATTTCCAGTTTTAATTTTTCAGTTTGAGTCTTAGGAGCTGTTCACACAGGATGCATTTTTGCATTCCACTGCAGCATTTCCATTGGTTTTCTATGTAAACATGCGCTGTGTGTCATGCATCTCACACATGGCACGGCAATCTAAGAATACAGCACTCAAGTTAAAAGTTCAACTTTTAAAAATCACATCTCTAAAACTTGTGTTTTTCATTCCATTACCTTTGTGAACGACCTCTTAAGTTTAAGCAAGGACTGATGACATCACAGATGTCAAAGGGCATTTCTATGCTTTGGAGGATTCAATTTTTCCTGCCAAAACATTTGTAGTCGTTTATTATCATTGATTTGAATTTCTCTAATCGTCTGCACTGTATACTCCTTCTACATTAAGCACTACAAGCTCTTATTCCCATAAAAACAATCAGACAAAATGAAAGCACATAGCACTACCAAATTTCAAAGCAGTTAAAGGTTTTGACAAAGACCTCCAGGTCAACTGTAGCAAACTACTGCAAACAGCCCAAAGGGATGTGGGATAAGGAGTTACGCAAGGCTACGCGCTTAGACCTCTCAAGATTCCGAGCAAGATACAGGACAAGAAACCACGAAAGCAACACTATTGCACAGTAGCACACTGTTACAACAGCCGTCAATCTAAATCCAACCCTCCATTCAGCTGCCACTGACAAAACAATCCCAAACACACCCGAGGCAAAGCAACATAAACGATGACCAACGTTTTTGACACACCTTGTTTGAAACCGATGGACGAAAATGAATTGCTTTGAATATATTCGTATATAGATATAGATATTATATATATACACAGCAGAGTATAACCGTGATAAAAATGTTAGCAGTAAATTAGCTCAACATGCTAATTGAATGAGTTCGATATTCTTAAAAAAAAAAAAAAACATTCAAATACATCATGAAACCACCGGACATGTTGACGTAACTACCCAAAAATTATGTCGAAATGTAACTTCTGCTCTAAAAAAAGCTTCCATAAAGGCCTATGTATATATATATATATATATATATATATATATATATATATCAACTGGGAGCTTAAATATTATTGACCCATTTAGAGTGAACAACTTATTAAAATGAACTACAAAAATGGAATGAAAAACAAACAGGAGTAATATATATCAGTATAAACAAGCACACACATAATGTATATACTCAGCTTCAAAAACACAAAGATCAGTGTGAAATCAATACAAGAGCAAATCATTGTTGTTTTCTGCTGTTTTTCATCCCCTCGTTCTGCCGTTCATCTTTCCGAGCTCATTCTTCTGTGCCATCCTTCAATTCTGTGACCGAATTAATTAAGTTTTATCCGGAGTAGTTCGGAAAGCATCCCTTCTGGTGTTGACGGATTAAAAGCCGTGTTACTCAGCGGTCTGCGCTTTCTTAGTTTTGCCTCGTTTCTTTATAGGGGGCTGTGTGTCTCTGGATTGGGCTGGATTCCGACTGTCCACTGGGGCAGGGGGTGTGGTTGGGGTGTTGATGACAGGGTTGGGCACGAGGGTTTGGGTTTCTAGGGCTGGGCTTACGGTCTGGGGTGGAAGCAGAGCTGTAGCTGGGCTGTAGCTCTGAGTCTCTGCTGGAAAGGGGGCTGTCCCCAGGTGGTGCTCTTTGGGCTTTCGTCCCCTCCTCTTCCCAGGCACTACATTTTTCATGTCCTTCTGTAAGCCATTGCTCTCTGGCTCTTTTTTCTTGTTGTTGGTCACCTCGTTGGTAGACGCCCGAAACCAGTTCTGTGCACATAAGGCCACATCAAGTTAAAAAAGGAACCGATAATCAAGGACTATTAGTGAATTTGCATGAATTTTTAGAAGTATAACATTTTAGAAGGAAAATACTCATCCCTAGAGACCCCTCGACAAAAACAAAAATTAGCAACGTTATCGTGTACTAAAAACTGAAACTAAGGTACGAAAAATATTTGTAATAAGAAACTATTACTTTCTGTAATACTCAAACGATAAAGTGCTTCACACACAAATCAATTATGTGTTGGATGAAAATATAATATAAACCTATAAATATGAAATAATATGAGAAAATATATAAATCCCACTTACTACTCAAGTTCACATCATAACACATCATCACAAATATTTTAATGAGCAACGTCTTGCTTGTAAGGGAAGGTCGATTAACTGAGACTTTGCTCATTAAAATATTTTTTTGTGATGATGCAAACTTGTGTAGTGTGCAGGATTTATATTTTTCAATATAGCTGTAATAAAATAATCTTCATATGACAGCAAAATTTTGTGACCTTTTTAAAATATTAACCTGCAGATGTATATACAGCGGATTTATTAGCAAGTTAACTTAAGGTTTTAACCGATTTTCTGCCAAATCCAATCCTTCCAGTCAATTTTTACAATCTATTCAAAAATAAAAAAGTTAATTAATTAAAAGTGAATTTAATTCAAATGTCTGAAAACATTCTGATTATCAGATATCACCTATAATAACTGAACTTAAAACCAAAACTAAAATATATAAAAATCTAAAGAATTAGGTCTATTTAAAAAAAAAACTAAAAATTAAAAGCTAAAAAGAAAAGCTCAAATTTAATGTAAACTATAAACTTATAAAACTTAGGAACTAAAGAACATAGTATTAAAATAAAATAAAATATAAAATAAAAATATATTTCAATGAATTCTAAAGAAACTAAAATTTACTGTACATGACAGTGTACGTTTTTTTTTTTCTTTTTCAAACTTACAAACAATTGTCTTGTTCATTCATATTGAACTTGGTGTGAACAGGCCTTAAAGGGATAGTTCACCCAAAATTATAATTTGTATTATTTTTTTCAGTACTATGGAAGTCAACAGCTTGTTAGGTTACCAACACTATTCAAAATATCTTCTTTTGTGTTAAACAGAAGAAAGAAATTCATACAGATTTGAAACAAGTGGTGGGGGGTTATATTAATTTTTGGGTGAACTGTCCCTTTAGCAGTCAACATTTCTTAATACTAGAAGACTATTAAGGGCAAGTGCCCAGCTTCATTTGCTAAGCATACAGTACACAGGTTTAGTTTTTAGGTTTGCTTTACCTGAGAGTGTGTCTTGCTGATATGGTACTTCACGCCGCTCTCAGAGTTAAACTCCTTCTGACAGAGCAAACAAGTGTACTTCCCTACGTCGCCCCCTCCCTGTGCGGAGAACAATAACAGCAGTGAAGCTGATACAGTATCAGCAATATCTGAGATCAAACATGTACAGCTGTTTAAATTATCTATAATTAATTAAATACTACAGCAAATCATGCAGAGGTTTTTTATACCTTGTTACAGCTTGCCAAGTGCGCTTTAAGTCCAGATACACTTGAGTAGATAGCCTCGCAGTTCTGTTATGAAATCAAGAGAGACTTGAGGAGAAGAACTGAACAGCAAAAATGTCAACATTTTTAACACACTTTTCAAGAGCTCTTCAGGTTCTCTAACAAAACTACATCTACTGATATCATTCAGATGTTCATATTGAGGTTGGAATCTGTTACTGAAGCACTAGCAGCTTTTAAAGACAAATACTTACACAATTGGGGCAGCAGATAAATCCTTTTTCTTTCACCTCGTTCTTCCAGCTGTTCACAGTTTCAGGGCTAAAATTGGGGAGACCTGGTCGTGTATAGTTGAGCTATAAAAGAAAGTGTGTACATAGAAATAAAAAATAAGCAGTTAAATGTGTATATGAGGAGTAACTACCAAAATGTAGGAACAGTACTGACTACATTTTTTAGTAGCATGATATTGGCTAAGGCAACTTGTTTGGCAATAAGTAGCGGAACAGAGAGACAAAACATTTCAATGAAGTAGTTCCTCTGCTTCGATGATAAAGTCAATTTAAAATAAATATTTAAAGCTATAAGCTATTTACGTATGCTATGTAAAATTATATGTTATATGCTACTGTTTATCACTATACTTTTTCAAAGATTGTCAAATGATTAAAATGAACTGCACATCAACTTTTAAAGTCATAACTGTGTTAAATGAGAAGAGTAATGAATAGACATTACAAAAAACTTTAAAAAGAAATATGAATTTCAGTATTTTTTGAATACCTTAAATAATTGATTCTCTCAATGTGAAACAAAACCCATCAGTAGGTGTCGGAGAGTCTTAATGAGCGAGTCATTCATTCATTCTTTTAACCATTTAACATTCAACATTCAGACTGGTTTCGGTCCTTTTTATCTACACTGAACAAAATTATAAATGCAACACTTTTGTTTTTGCCCCCATTTTTCATGAGCTGAACTCAAAGATCTAAGACTTTTTATATGTACACAAAAGGCCTATTTCTCTCAAATATTGTTCACAAATCTGTCTAAATCTGTGTTAGTGAGCACTTCTCCTTTGCCGAGATAATCCATCCACCTCACAGGTGTGGCATATCAAGATGCTGATTAGACAGCATGATTATTGCACAGGTGTGCCTTAGGCTGGCCACAATAAAAAGCCACTCTAAAATGTGCAGTTTTACTGTATTGGGGGGAGGGGGGTCCGAAAACCAGTCATTATCTGGTGTGACCACCATTTTCCTCACGCAGTGCAACACATCTCCTTCGCATAGAGTTGATTAGGTTGTCCACTCCTCTTCAATGGCTGTGCGAAGTTGCTGGTTATTGGCAGGAACTGGAACACGCTGTCGTATACGCCGATCCAGAGCATCCCAAACATGCTCAATGGGTGACATGTCCGGTGAGTATGCTGGCCATGCAAGAACTGGGATGTTTTAAGCTTCCAGGAATTGTGTACAGATCCTTGCAACATGGGGCCGTGCATTATCATGCTGCAACATGAGGTGATGGTTGTGGATGAATGGCACAACAATGGGCCTCAGGATCTCGTCACGGTATCTCTGTGCATTCAAAATGCCATCAATAAAATGCACCTGTGTTCGATGTCCATAACATACGCCTGCCCATAACATAAGCCCACCGCCACCATTGGCCACACGATCCACAACGTTGACATCAGCAAACCGCTCACCCACACAACGCCATACATGTTGTCTGCCATCTGCCCTGTACAGTGAAAACCGGGATTCATCCATGTCCATGAAGAGAACACCTCTCCAAAGTGCCAGACACCATCGAATGTGAGAATTTGCCCACTCAAGTCGGTTACGATGACAAACTGCAGTCAGGTCGAGACCCCGATGAGGATGACGAGCATGCAGATGAGTTTCCCTGAGACAGTTTCTGACAGTTTGTGCAGAAATTCTTTGGTTATGCAAACCGATTGTTGTACCAGCTGTCCGGGTGGCTGGTCTCAGATGTGTGGCTGGATGTGGAGGTCCTGGGCTGGTGTGCTTACACTTGGTCTGCGGTTGTGAGGCCGGTTGGATGTACTGCCAAATTCTCTGAAACGCCTTTGGAGACGGCTTATGGTAAAAAAATTAACATTCAATTCACAGGCAACAGCTCTGGTGGACATTCCTGCAGTCAGCATGCCAATTGCACGCTCCGTCAAAACTTGCGGCATCTGTGGCATTGTGCTGTGTGATAAAGCTGCACATTTTAGAGTGGCCTTTTATTGTGGCCAGCCTAAGGCACACCTGTGCAATAATCATGCTGTCTATGCCATACCTGTGAGGTGGATGGATTATCTCGGCAAAAGAGAAGTGCTCACTAACACAGATTTAGACAGGTTTGTGAACAATATTTGAGAGAAATAGGCCTTTTGTGTACATAGAAAAAGTCGTAGATCTTTTAGTTCAGCTCATGAAAAATGGGGGCAAAAACTAAAGTGTTGCGTTTATAATTTTGTTCAGTATAATAGAAGATTTTCAGTCAGTATTGGGCAATATTCCTCTTCGGTAGCACATTCTTCATGTGGTGTTCCTCAAGGATCAACTTTGTAGCCGTTATTGTTCTCGCTGTACATGTTACACACTGGTTCAATCTTTAGAAAATTTGGTGTGTCATATCATTGCTATGCTGACGATACTCAGCTTTACATACCATGTAAGCGCAATGACAAGTCTGCTTTATACCAACTTACAGCCTGTCTCCAAGAATTGAAAGCATGGTTCACCAATAATTTTCTGTATTTGAATGACGATAAAACTCAAATTATTCTGTTTAGGCCTAACGAGTAAACCGATCTGAGCACTGTTGATCTGGGTTCACTTTCCCCTTATTACTCTTCTGAGGTCAAGGATCTGGGATTCATACTGGACAGCAACCTAAAGCTGAATAAAACAAATTAATTCTACTGTGAGTGCCAGCTTTTACCATCTGCGAAGATTAGCAAAAGTCAAACCCTTCCTAAACAGGAAGAGTTTTGAGATTATAATTCATGCTTTAATTTCTTCGCGACTTGACTATTGTAACTCGTTATAGTATGGGTTGCCTGTCGCAGCTATTCATCGTCTACAACTGGTTCAAAATGCGGCTGCTCATTTGCTCACAGGCAGTCGCAGAAGGAATCACATCACACCTATCTTGCGTTCATTGCACTGGTTACCGATTAGTTATCGCATTCAATTTAAAATCCTGCTATTTGTGTGCAAAGCTCTAAACAACCTTGCTCCTCCATATCTCTCTGAGTTGATTGTTGTACACAATCCAGCTAGATCACTCAGATCACAAACTAAGCATCTGCTTCTAGTTCCCAGAGCTAGATTGAAATGTAGGGGTGACAGAGCATTTGCTGTTGCTGGCCCCAAGCTATGGAACAACTTGCCATTAGTTTGCCATAGACTTTTTGAGTTTAAAAGTCTCTTAAAAAGTATGCTTTCAATGTTTTGTGACTGTGTTTTTCTAATGACGTGTTTATTTATCGTGTGATTAGGTCAATGTAACTGTGTACAGAACTTCGGTAAACTAAGGTTGTTTTAAAGTGCTTTATAAATAAATTTGAAATTGAAATGAACCAATTTGTTACTTTCCCCATAATTAATCACATCAAATTAACATGTTAAATCAACAGCCCTAATATTTTCAGTCTTTAAAGGGATAGTTCACCCAAAAAAGAAAGAAAATTCTGTCATTAATTACTCACCCTCATTTCATTCCAAACCCATAAGACCTTTGTTCATCTTCGTAACACATATCAAGATATTTTTGATAAAATCTGAGAGCTCTCTGACCTTCCATAGACAGCAAGGGTCCTAACACGATCAAGGTCCAGAAACTTATCAAGGAGATTGTTCAAATAATCCATGTGACATCAGGGGTTCAACTGTAATTTTATGAAGCTACGAGAATACTTTTTGCATGCAAAGAAAACAAAAATAACTACTTTATTCAACAATTCTTCTCCTTCTCATCCCGTCTCCTCTAAATATAAACAACACATGTGCATGCTGTCCTCAATGCGTAAACATGGCACAGTGCATTCAACGTAAGCAGCAGCAAGTGCATACGTTGTTTACATTTAGAGGAGAGCAAGCGCATGTGTTGTTTATACTTAGAGGAGACGGGATAAGGGAGAAGAATTGTTCAATAAATTATTGTCATTATTTTAGTTTTTTCTTTGCGAACAAAAAGTATTCACGTAGCTTCATAAAATTACAGTTGAACCACTGATGTCACATGGACTATTTTACCGATTTTCTTGCTATGTTTCTAGACCTGGAAACATTTCAGTTGTGTTGCTGTCTATAAAGGGTCAGAAAGCTCTCGGATTTCATAAAAAAATATATAGAAATTTGTGTTCTGAAGATGAACGAAGGTCTTATGGGTGAACTATCCCTTTAATGAAATATAAATTAAAATTGATGCTGTCAAACTTATTGATATCTCTTTTGTGTTGTATAAATACTATTAATAAACAAATCTCATATTTATTTTAAAATAAATAGCTTAAAGGGGTGGTTGACTGTTTTTTTTCTAGGCTTGATTGTGTTTATGGGGTGCAGTCTAACATGTGTTAATGCTTTGTTTGTTAAAAAATGCATTATTTTTCACATAATTTACCTTTATTCCACACCGCTCTGTCCCTTCTCCTCTAAACGCGCTAATCATTCCCTGCTTTTATGAAGCCCCTCCTTCAGAAATACACGATGGGCTCTGATTGGTTAGCTGGCCCAGTGTGTTGTGATTGGCTAAACCGCCTCTAGTGCACGTCTAAATGTCCCGCCCCTCACCTCAGCAGTATGTTCTCCGGTTGTATTGTAAACAATGGCGTCGTCTATATTGCTTATCAGTTTGAGTCCGACTGAGAAGCAGAGGATATTAGTGAAGAGGATTGCGCAGAACCTGTGCTTTTAATGGCTTTTAATGGTAGGCCTAAGTTTTTTGTTTGCTGTTGTCTCATACTTTTAGATACGCTGTTATTTGTAAATGCTACTGCTTCTGTCAGCTTTTAATATACGGTTTTATTCTGATTAAAGCTTTAATAAAGTACAGCAACCGCACACGCGTCCATGTATAACGCTTATCATAGCTACAGTATGTGAAAATAAGTGTATTCACTGAGCTGATGATCTGAATGAGAGAGAGAGAGAAAGAGAGAGAGAGAGAGATGCAGAGCAGGGCGACGCGAGCATCAGTATTAAGAACCGCTGCTAGAACATTGGTTTTGAAACTTGTGAATCCATTAGAATCATTTGAAGACAGAATCACGATCCATATATGAATAGATTTTTACGTGCACCCCTAGTTTTGTCTTCTTCTTCTCTAAAGCAGCGCAGCATGGCCTCCCCCCCTTTGCTGTGTGTTCCTGGGGGCAGGGTTTATGTAAAATTCTGTGTTCTTGGCCTAACGGACCCGGGAAATAACTCGTTGTACTACCTTACAAGTCGTTTTTGTAGGCATTAAACTGCCAGATTTTTAAAAGACTTTGTAACTTTATGCTCAAACAGCAACATTACACACTGACTAACGTTAAAAAGGTGAAATCGCAATCAACCACCCCTTTAATTTGACAATTTACTTTTGTAAACGTAAACTTATAGTGTAGCGGTAACACTTTAGTATAGGGACCAGTTCTCACTATTAACTACTGTAGTTGCTTATTAGCATGCCTATTAATAACATATTGGCTGTTTATTAGTACTTATAAATCACATATTCTGCATCCTTAATCCTACCCAATACCTAAACTTAACAACTACCTTACTAACTATTAAAAAGCAACTAATTAGTAGGCAAAAGTCGGTTTGTTAATAGCGAGATTTGGACCTTAAAATAAAGTGTGACCAGTGTAGCATTTTCAAAGTGACTTCAACTCTGCCATACCCTCTTGATGTCTGGTACGAGGTCGTCTTTAATGCGTCGTTTGGTGCCCCAGTCTTTGGCCAGCTCGTCCTCTGCGATCTCCTGCAGGTGGAACACTGCCACCTGAGCCGAGCGCCGGCGCACCCTGCCGCTGGGCGTCCTCTCCAAATCCAGCAGCTGCTCCACTTTTGTTTTCTCCTCCTTCCTCTCCTCCATATTCTCCACCGGCTCGTCTACTCTCTCCTTTGCCTTCTCTCTGCCTTTTATTTGCACAGGTTCTTCCTCATCCTCCTCCTCCTCCTCTTCTTCATCCTCCAGCACATCCTCCTCATCTTTACTGTCTTCCTGTTTCCAGTCCTCAGCTGTGAGCTAAATGTGGTGATATAACAGACGTTTAAAAGCATCTGGATTAATTACTGATCAATAACATGACACTGGTTGTGACATTTTTCCACATAATGTTAGATTAGCAGTTTGACGTGCAGCGTGGCTGTGTAATCTCACCGAGTGTGCGGACAGGGTGGTGACGGGGTGCTCGGTGCGCAGGTGGTAGTCACGGCCAGCTTTTGAGCGATAGGTCTTACCACAGTGCTGGCACAGGAAGACAGGCTTCTGTCTGCCTGGCAGCTCTCGTCCACAGCGTTTCTGATGACACTGATAACCCATCAGACTGGAGAAATGAGCTGAACAGCCCTGTTTGACAGAGAATCAAACATACTTCATTAATTCCCTCATTGATCTGTGGGCTGACAGTCTGGGTTACAGCGTTCCTTTGAAGGGGCCCGTTTGCTAACACAAACTACATTTACATACTTAGGGCCAGATTTACTCAGCTTGTGCCAGTGCAAACCCTCGTTTGGTGTCTACTGTCAGGATTTACTAAAGACACGCAGTGGGAAACGTGATGTGATTTACTAAGATTTGCGCTCGTCAATTCACTGGTATGTGCAGCATTATTTAATGCCCCAAAAAAGCAAAGTCTTAAAGCAGACGGTAATTTGCACTGCTCTTGGTAGATTGCGCTGGTCATTTAGGAAAAGATCTGGTGTACTTTAATGTGCACCTTGTCAGTAAATCACATGCAGAATTTCCCCCCTCCCATCAGCGTATGCACGTCCTGATTTTGCTGAGTTAGATGTGTTCCTAGGTCAACATATTTTTGTTGACTCTGGAACAACATTTTAATCCAAAAATTGAGTATTGACCATATCCCTACACCTAAACCTAACCTTAACCATGAGTAATCCCTAAAATCAGAGGAAATGATAGATGAATGACACAGATGTACAAGCACCAAACACTGATTGTAAGCCTAAACTTCACAAAAACCTATAAACTGGTTCTTCAAATCGGATTGGTTAATCACAATGTTGTTCCAGGGTCAACAAAGATGTTGATCCAGGAACATGTCACACTTGGTAAAATCAAGTTCTGCATTGCGCTCTGACACTAATTAGCCCTGTTTAGTAAATCTGGCCCTTAGTGACAAATAATCTATTTTTTTCTGGAATGTTCTCATCTTCCTCCCTCCACTTTCTATTTCTGCTCTCATCACTTTCTCCACACATACTGTAGGAATTGGAACCAGACTGCTCTGCTGAAAAGACCACTTAAAATGAATTTCCAAGCTAGTTAGTGTTGGTCTAGCTGGTGAACCAAATACATCCATGCTTACAGACACACAGACAGAGACGTAGATGGACAGACAGATAGGCAGAAAGACAGATGGATAGAGATGTAGATAGATAGACAAACAGACGGAAATATAGGTAGAAAGAGAGACAGACAGACAGACAGACAGACAGACAGATAGACAGATAGACAGATAGAGAGATAGATAGATAGATAGATAGATAGATAGATAGATAGATAGATAGATAGATAGATAGATAGATAGATAGAGAGACGGACGATGGGCGGAAGGACAGACAGATAGACTGCTGAAGTGTGCACAAAACAGAGAGAGTGGGAGACAGAAAGTAGACAGAAATTAGGACATATTAAGGACAGCCAGTGCTGTCTAGGGAGACAGACAGACGGCAGGCACCAGTGACAAATTCCTACCTCACTGGGACATTTGATTCGGCCCATCTGTTTGAGGACGCAGCGTAGCCTCTCTTTCTCCTCCTGCTCCTCCTCAGACACATTTTCACTCGCCGAGGGCTTACAAATGGGAAACAAATACAATGCAACACATTAGTGTCTTTCCAGAAACTCAAGTCTTTCTAACAGTGTGTTTCCGATCACTGCTTTCTGAAAGCCAGATGCCTTTATAGAGGGGCATTTACTCAAGGCGTGTTAACAGCAACGCTTTCTACAGCTCTGTATTTGGCCTGTTAAAAACATCAGCAGGAGAAATGAGACATGAGCTATCTAAACAGGATGCCAGACACCTCAACACAGCACCTGAGGGTAAACACTAAGTTTGAGATACAACTTCAGTTCTGTACTGAAAAAAAATAACTTGCAGACTTTTAAACCAAAATATGTTAGTGTTAACACCCATAGGCACTCAAAACACGGAGCTGATAATGTAGAGGGTTAGATGGTGTGTGAGAGATACTGCATCACCTGGCTACAGTATATCGCCCTGCAGCTCTCAATGTGAATCGAGTGAAACAATGATTCGATGATTTATTCATGAAGACAGTCACTTGCTTTGTTTCCGAATGAATCAGCCGTTTGATTAAATCATTTATATGAATGACTGAATGACTCACACGTTAACAGTTGCTAGGTTTCCATCACACTGTTTTAATGCGCATTTTGATGTATCGCATGAGAAACGCGTGATGGAAACACAACATTTTGAATAAAAAACCCTTAATTCACAAAAAGGTTTTTACGCTCGCTTGAGGTGGTTTTTGACTTGTGCGAAAAAGGGTTAATGCGAATAATGGGAGATGGAAATGCATTTTGCAAATAAATTCCTCCAAGTGCATCAAAAAAGTCATGTGACTTTGCGCTATGAGACGGGATAACTTGACTAGCAGCAGACTGATGTCGTTTCACAGCATCTGAAATGTTATTATGGTCGTTCTGAAATGCAAAGCAAAGTCTGTCCTCAAAGTATTTCTGTATAATTGTCTTACACGACTGTGTTCCCAAACAGCAGCATTCACCTCCAAAAGCAATGACAGCATTTATCGTCTGCTCGGTCTGGGGAAGTGACAATTTTGTCCTCTTTGACTCATTGAATGGAAACAGTGCTTGTTCGCCAATATTTTATGCGATATTCCAATTTTGCGCATAAGTTAAATTCGCAACTTTGGATGGAAACCGGCTAGTGACTTGCCATCACCTACTGGTGGTTATTTATGCAATAATAATTGCAGTGTAAATACATTCATGCCACCTCTGTGTTAATATACATATACCCAAATGCTACTTCACATGCAGCTGCTGAAAAAAAATGTTTTGGCTACATTGTAGCCTTAAAATGAATCCTATGTTGAAGGAAAATATTTATTTCTAAATCTTTTTTAATGCATTTAATACTAAATGCTTTTCTCATTTAACACAATAATGACTTTTCAATTTTCAATAATCATAATTATTGAATAATAATGGGATTATTGGATAATTTTCAGTTGATGTGTGAATAACTTGCAATTAATGTAATTATTAATTTTATTTTCAGGCCAAGTGTGTCCAGACGTTTCGCTTTCAGTCAACAATGTTCATTTTATTGAATCACAATTTTTTAAAATAAATTTTGTTTTTAACTACCTAAGATAACCAGCCCTGAAATCACTTTACACGTTTGTCGTTCTCTTCCTGTCGAAGTGGGCGGATCTTGGCTAGAATAAGCTGCAATGTTGCCCAGACCTTATGCTGATTCTCAAATGTTTGGCTCAGTGAGATTCAGCACCTGGCTCAAAAAACAGATCACAGACCTAAATGCACATCCTCATTAATGTTTCATACTGTTTCTGAGACATTTGGTCGTGCATAATTTAACACATTTCATTGGAAATATTGTTTCCAGCTAATGCTTGAGCTTGGCAGATGGAGCTTACATCCTCATGGCCCTCTTTAACCAGTGTTTCTCTCTCATGGTTTTACACTAAACCTCACAAGGGTAACAAGGGACACCATCATCATTACGGGATGTGCCGTTCCTATTCAGATGTTGGCTGAATATGACTGGAAAAAAAACATATGAACTTTACTCATAAGGCAGATTACCATGATTTGCCATGGAGAAAGATCACTGGCAGGAAAGCTGTTAATAGCTTAGGAATGTTGAGGAAATTATTACTGTACAGAAATAAGGCTGGGGAACAGGAGACAATCATTACAGTTGAAATACTGCTTGAAGACTGTTTTAAAAGGCATTACTAGACCTTTTCCCATATGTGCAGTTAATGGTTAGTCTAATGGATGCTTTAGGTCTTGAAGTGATGCTGGAGTATAGAGATGGTGTCAGATATAATAGAGATTAGAGGCTGATGTGGACGCAGGGCAGCCGCTGCTCTCTGTAGTGGTAACTGTACATCATTTTAAACACTGTTCTTCTGCACATACTGTACACACACAGCTCCACTTGTTTATTAAAGACATTAAAATGCTATAGTTTCAGACCTTGGGAAAAATAATTGCACTTAATTATATTAAATGTACATATACAGTATATTTTTAAACTTATACTTGCAGATAATATAATTTTAATTAAATAAAATGCCATTTAAGTGTACTTAAAGAGGGTTTACTTATGTTTCATAACGCACTTAAATATGTCAAATTAAAATTTTAAAGGACAGTTCATTTTAAAACATAGTCTTTTAAAGTACACTTATTTTGATGTGTTGACTACATAACATGTTAACGTGTAATTTAAAGTTAATATATTTTAAATGTACTAAATTACAATTTATATATTACAAATGTGTAATTACAAAAATGCATGACATACAAATTTCAATAGAAATTACATTGAAATATATTTTAGTTTACTATAAATGCGTCAGAACATTTGGCAGTACACTTTAACCATATTTCAAAAACAACACAAGTAATTATGATATTTTGTTTAAAGATTTGCTAAAAACACACTCTAGCGTTCATCTAGTTGTATTTAATATAAATTTAAACTATAACACATTTTAATTTAATTGTCAATAAGATGCAATTGTCTGAAAACATTACTTTTGGTTCACGCTTTTTCCTTTAAACTATATTATTTCCATAACAATATCCTTTTTAAAAGTATGCTGAAGTGTACTTTTTCATAAGGGAGTAAAAGGCTCAGAGGGAAGAGAAAGAACAACACATTTCAAGAGTCTGTCCGTTTCATTTATATACAGAAAAGCTGATGTTCAAAGTGATGCAATTTTAATGGTTTTCAAATCATAGATTTTCATCTGTTTTGACATTTAGGAGATGAGCTCTACTATAGATCTGCAGTTAATTCTTATAAAAAGCTAAAGTAAAATGTGTTCTGGCACTGCCCCTCACCTTAATGTGGTCAGCCATGCTGTGGTAATTGAGTCCAGCTTTTGATCGGAACTGTTTCTGACACTGCTGACATTTGAGAGCGTCCCGCAGCTACAAGAAAAAAAAACAGTTTATGATGTCCACCTCAAATATCATGAAATCATGGGTTATAAATGTGACATTTTATATTTGATGTTCCAGTTACAATGATACAAACCGAAAACTATGTATTTTTCCCCTTAAAGCAGTCAACTAATAAAGAATTTGTAGGATTATTCTTCTGAAAAGCATTAAAATATTCCCTACCAGCCCCACATGACAACTGTGACTGTTGACAATGACATTAATTCGGTTCAAAGGCATAATGGCTATTGATTTTTATTTTTTATTTTGTGTGGTGATTTTAATGGCACAAAAATTACACACTTAACCTTTAATACAAAAACCATGGTGATGAAGTAAACATGATTTATATAAAAAAAGAGCTATTCAAAACCAAGAACTATTTATTTTAAAAATGCAATGCAAGTTCAAGGCCTATTTACACTTTTTTTTTTTTTAACCACAAGACAAACATCTTCATCCAGCAACAAAGAAACATTTCTAATTTTCAGCATCATTACTCCAGTCTTCAGTGTCACATGATCCTTCAGAAATCATTCTAATATGCTGATCTGCTGCTCAAGAAACATTTCTTAATATTATCAATGCTGAAAACAGTTGTGCTGCTTCATATTTTGGTGAAACTGTGATACCTTTTCTGAAGATTTAACATTTTTTGCATTGACATTCACAATAACACAAATGAGAAAATAAGGTCAATGATTATCATTTTAATATATTTCCTTTGCTATAAAACGTCTTCTCCCTTAATGCCCATCACAGCCATCATTGATTTCACACAGGCTGAGGAAGAGGCCAGAGAAACTACAATTACTTGTGACCCCGCAATAACACAGCCGATCGATTCCCTCTTTAATAGACATGTCATAATTTTTATAGAGTTGTGCTATACACTGGGCTGCCATTATAATTCTCTACTCCAGATGCACACCTGGTAGGGCCACTCACAGATGCCCAATCAATAAAGTGCCCTTAATGGCTCCCTCTGGCCCCCTACGCAAAGTCCTGAGGGAGAGGTGTCTAATTGCATGCCTGAAACATTCTCCTCTCCGCTTCCTCTGCGGTTTGGTTGTATAAACAACAAGGTTTGATTCCCTCTCTTTCGTTCTATCGTTCTTTGGGCCTCATTCACGAAACACAAGTGGAACAAATCGCTCATAAATCCATTCTTACATAAACCATCCCAATGAATTGATGAATGAGTGTGACAATTGTTTTTAGATATGATTTACAGCCAAAAATTCTTTCTGCTTGAGTGTCGTGAATAAGGCTTTGTCCCTCTTCATATGGAAGAGCTTGAGCACATCTGCCACATTATATTTGATGTGTTTAGAAAACTGAGACAGTTGCTGTCTTCTTTGGAGGAGCGCGGTTGTACGAAAGGTCCAATCCACCAAAGTCCCCATGGGATGCTTGGGTTACCAATAACTGAGGAACAAGACCTCATGTGGATTCCTCATGAGTCATGAGGTCAACGCAAACATCAATGACAGCAGTCAGTTGAGGTGTCTGATATCTTGTTACATGTAATAAATTAGATTTCATGGTAGGTGAATTGTCATCAATATCTTAAGATAAACAAGCAAACCACCAAAATAATGACTGTTTTCAAATAGGTTTCCTGAACACTTTTCTTGTTTGCTAACTGACAAACAATCATAAAGTCTCAACGCAAACTCCAAACATTGGTCGGGATTGCCAAAGAAACTTCACCTTAAAGAGATTGTTCACCCAAAAATGATAATTCTGTCATTAATTACTCACGATGTATGCGCATGCTTTTCCTGCATGTAAACAACACATGCATGTGGTGCTGCTGACGTAGAACACATGCACTGAGCCTTGTTTACATTCAGAGGAGAGCACGCGCATACATCGTGATACTCACTAAATTGGCGCCAGGGTGACGCAGAGGAGAAGAATTGTTGAATAAAGTTGTTGTTTTTGTTTTCTTTGCGCACAAAAACTATTCTCATTTCATAAAATTAAGGCTGAACCACTGATGTCACATGGACTATTTTAATGATGTCCTTACTACCTTTCTGAGCCTTGATTGTGTCAGTTGCGTTACTGTCTATGGAGGGTCAGGAAGCTCTTGGATTTCATCAAAAATATCTTTTTGTTCTGAAGATGAAGTCTTACGGGTTTGGAACAACATGAGGGTGAGTAATTAATAACAGAATTTTTTTGGGTGAACTATCCCTTTAAAACAAATATTTCCATTGGGAATGTTGAGAGTAATTTATAATTTGTCCCGCTGAATGGGACAAGGTGTGCCACACAAAGTCACTTGGCTGCAGCTAAATTTGCGTTTCAATGACACACACACACACAGTTCAGTCTAGGGCTGCACGATATAGCCTACCAACATTAATTATGAATTTCAATATTCTTAATTTGATTTTTCAATCACAATTAAGTCTGCGATTTAAAACATGCGTTGCGTGTTTTGTAGGGATGTGCAACAGCGATCGAGTACTCGGCCATGACAGCGATGATCGATCATGAAAACGATGATCGTGAAAAAAAACTAATCTGACTGGTTATAACAGCACTTTGGGCAGCACCCTGAGCTCTGATTGTTCAGCTTGCAACAGCATGCAGTTCAAAGTATAGACGTGAGAAGAGAGAGAAGCTTGGCTTTGAAGTCACGTAGTGACGTCTGGGTTAGCTACATACATATCTGATTAATCTAATATTGGATGCGTTGGGATATTAACATTTATTTCAATGCAGCTCAATGTGCTGCATATTACCAGTATTTAGTTTCATGCTCAAATGCAATGCCCAATATTGACTGAGTTATTTGAGATGGTCATATTGCTTTTAGATGTTTCTTTTTCAAAAATACTGATCCTATAATAATGCAGCAGTGATTTTTCTCTCTCTCTCTCTATCTCTCTCTCTCTCGCGCGCGCGTGCCCGTAACTTAAAGTTCACTGGCATATGCATCCTTTTGTGCAGATAGAAGTTGTAATGTTACGTTTATGTTATGTTAAGTTATCTGATTAATAACGAGTTTCAGTTTATTGGCATATTTCAGCTTCACCTCAGGCAGCTATTCTTTTTTAATAACACTGCTGCATCATAATCATAATCTAACATCTAATCGTGTTTATGTTTTCATGTCATATTTTTATTTTTAACATTCATTTTCATAACAGTCTTCAGATATTTTCATTATCTCCATTACGCCCATGCCCCGCCCCCCGAGTACTCGATTAATCGTTTTTGAAACCTATCGATGATCGAAATAAGAAATTGCCAAAAATGCCCATCCCTAGTGTTTTGAAGTGCGGGCGCACACAAGCTGTAAAAACAGTGAGGATCTCAGAGCGACGTCATTATTAAAAGGCTCGATCGATCTGCATTATTAATAAGAAACTCACTCATTTCACTGCGCTGTCTGAATCGTTCCCTGTCCCCTATAGTGCATTACGTGCCATTCACCGTACAGAAAAGACTAATTCTGTGAACAAGTGACCTATTTCAGCCGCGGCTTCAGCGTCTATTTATAGTGTATAGGCGGGCGCTTCGAATTCTAGAGAGCATTTGATTGGACAGAAAGTTTGATGAGAAGATGAAGTACGATGTGACATCAAAATAATTGTTGAGCCGTTTTGGCGGAAGTGACGAACTGCAAGCTTAGAATATTTATATCTTCTTAAAGCAAATTTTGTCACTGTTTTGGAGCACACTGGCATACAGATAAACTTAAGACTAAGATTGATACTAACACCCAAAAAAACTTCAATTTTGATTTCATGGGACCTTTAAAGAAATCCCTTACCACAGGGAATTTTTTCCCCTCAGGGATACCCCTAAGTCAAATTACTTAAGGACTTTTATGCAACCGGGCCCTGGATATTTTAGCTCCAACCAGCTCCAACACACTTGTCTGGAAGTTTCTAGTGAGTCTGAAGACCTTGTTCAGGTGTGTTTAATTAGAATTGGACCTAAACTGTGCAGGACAGGTTTGGACACCCCTGCTCTAAGCCTGTGCTAGTACTAATGATGACAATAGTGTGTTTTAGAGTGACCTCTAACCTTCTGACAGATCTCCATGTGCTTCTTA
Source organism: Barbus barbus (assembly GCF_936440315.1). Lineage (NCBI taxonomy): Eukaryota > Metazoa > Chordata > Actinopteri > Cypriniformes > Cyprinidae > Barbus > Barbus barbus. Next base: position 6,800,964 of record NC_136719.1, on the reverse strand, counting down.
AGTCCGTGGACGGTCTTGCGAGTGACGACAGAGCAGGTGGGACAGACCACTTCCCCTCTCTCAGAGATGGTGTTCTGCCACTGGGCTTCAGCAGGGGGCACTGAGACAAACAGATAAAACATGGATAATTAAGATTACATTACCATTTGAAAGTTTGGGGTCAGTAAGATTTTTTTTATGTTTTTGAAAGACATCTCTGTTGCTTACCAAGACTGCATTTTTATAAAAAGAAATACAATAAAATCTTAATATTTTGAAACACTATTACAATTTAAAAGAGCTGTTTTCACTTTTAATATAAAAGTGAAAGTGACGTGACATACGGCTAAGTATGGAATCAGAATCAGAATGAGCTTTATTGGCCAGGTATGTTTTACACATACACATATTTGTTATGGTGACAGAAGCAATTCCTGCCGGACCTGAGACTCGAACTCGCAACCTTTGGATTACGAGTCCGACTCTTTAACCCAGGGCTATTCAATCCGGACCGCCAATCATCTTCATCCGGTCCGAGGAAGAATAGGCAGGTTTCACACTCGCCTTGAATTGTTCTTGCACTAATTAGTTTGTCCACAAGGTGGCAACACTGGCCCGGGCCAGACAAAAAGAAAAGGGAGAAACGCAATAACAACAATCTACTGGAGACTGCAACATCAATAGATGGCAGCATTGACAAGCGCTTATGTGAGGGAGTTATGAGATAGCCACAATTCTAACATTAGTTTAAACAAGTTTAAAGACAGTGTTATGGGTCATAACTTCTGGCGAGAAATAGTGCCGACACGGGACGAAGATTTTTAGCAAAGCAGGAAGTATAATTTGAAAATCTGCGCGTTTGGCTGTACTCAGAAGCTGAGCCGCTTCAGACAAGCATGCCAGCGCTTCAATGGACAAAACCACGTAACAAAAATGACGTAAAAATACGTGGTTTTAGTGAGTTACCTCATAAACACAGTCTTAAATCAGTTATAAAATCCTAAATGACCGTAAAGAGTTGGGAGAAAATTGGATATGTGTCACATTCATGTCATGTGCATCAGGTTTTATTAAAGAAACAGCGTTCACTTGACTGCTCTGCTTGCTGATTAACTTTTGTAGCTTGAATAAAGAATAATCAATATAGCATATGCATACAATTTATAGTTTATGTGAAGATTTTTAAGTTCACTTATAAAAAGTTATATTTTTCAAAGCCTATTAAATGTTACAAATAATATCATAACATTTCAATTATACTGTAATATTAAATGGCTGTAATTAATGGCTAACATTAAAGGAAAAAAATGGATTTAATAGAGACAACAGTAAATGATACTTCTTCATTAATAATAGGCTAGTAAAAAGATGCCATTAAACACATTTAAAATATATCATCTTTATGTTGATTCTATATTAATTTGGAAGCTCAGTGTGAAAATATGACAACACAAATATATTAATATGTGTTTAGTCACATTTTTTGAATTAATTACAGAAAAAATGTAAAGTGTAAAAACAAATGGTATTGAATGGCAGACAGCACTAATGTTAACCTTATAGATGTTACTGTTGGTAATATTAGTTAATTTTACTGCTGAATATGCATTTAAATTTAATTTACAATTTTATAGGCCCCCCAGAAAAAGATTGGGGTGGCCCCCCACCCCCTTGGCCCCCTTCAAATGTTCAATTCGATAATCCGGTCCTCAAATGAAGTTAATTTAACAGCCCTGCTCTAACCATTAGGCCACAAATTCCCCATTTTAATATATTTTAAAATGCAATTTATTCCTGTGATGCAAATCTGAGTTTTCAGCATCATTTCTCCAGTCGTATGTGTCACATGATCTTAATATTATAAATTCTGCAAACAGTTTTTGCTTCTTATTATTTTTGTGGAAACCATGATACATTTCTTTCAGGATTCTTTGACGAATAGAAAGTTAAAAAGAACAGCATCTTTTGTCGCATTATAACTGCTTTTACTGTCACTTTTGATCAATTTTCTGAATAAAAGTATGGTGACACTAATTACTTTAAATAAATAAATGAATGACCACAAATCTTTCAAACTGTAGAGTGCATTCTATATTATATCATTTTTATTTAATTTCAATTATTTTATGTCATCTGTATAAATGTTGTACTTTGTTGTGCTTTGGCAGTACAAATGAACTGGATGATTTTATCATGCAAACATGCAGAGAGAGAGAGAGACCTGAACTAATAACAGCAGCTTCTTTTCTGGTGGGAGCATGAACCGACTGCTTCCTCTGGGACTCCTCAGCGAACAGAGCCCCTTCCGCCCTCTTCATCCGACCTGCTTTCAACTTCTCCTCCACCTTATTCATTCCTGTACAACACATAACAAATTACATTCAGGAAAAGCAGAGACCTCAAAAGTCACAGAAATAAAAGCATGACTAAAAAAAAAGAACAAACAAAAGAGAAATGAAGAAATGAGACTCTCAATCTCTCTTGGTGGTCAAAGAGCCTTGTTGTGTTGTAGTCTGTCTTGTGGTGCAGTGTGTTTCTTAAATATGCGCCACTGTAACTTCAACAGGAAATGAAACACTTCTAGAATAGACCTATAGACCCCCTATTAGCACCAACCGGGGTAATTACTATCAAAGAGTATAAGGTTGCTAATTATAAACATACAGGTGCAAAAATACCACTGAAATCTCAAGGTGTATTTATTGAATGGAGGCCAGGACTAAACTCTGAAAGTCCCTTCTGATATAACACTGACAACAAACACCACTGAGAGGCAGTCAGTCAACAAAAAGGGGTCATGGCAATCTAGTATATCACTAGAGAGAGACTTCCTGTACTTTAGGTCCCTTCATGAAAGAGTTTGCCTCTGTAATAAATTCTGCTGTCATTCAAAATGATTTAATATTCCGTTTGTCATCATTGCATGAAGTATCAATGCAAAAAGTGTCTATTAATCTTCATTGATGTTGATTTCAACATTTACTAATACATTATTTAAAGCAAGTTGTATCTTTTGTTATTGGACTTAAGCGAACATAACAACGAACAATTATATTTTTATTACAATTAATAAACATTGTAACAAATGTATTGCTCATTGTTAATTAATGCATTAAGCAATGTTCACTAACAGAAACTTATTGTAAAGAGTTACTTGTTATTCTTTATTCTAGATCTAGAAGAGATACAAATATCAGATAAAATATAGGATTAGAACCTGAAATATGTCCATGGAGAACTTCTTCATTTTTGAGCGAGGAAGTTGGACTGGTTCAATAACAAAATCCTTAAATATTGAGAAATTCTGAAGATTCTCTGCAAGGCATGTCATAGAGCATAAAATCAAGGTCTGATTTAAACATTTATCATGATTGTACAGTCCCTTTGGGCCTTTTGGCACAGCTGCACTTCTGGGCCCAGTTGCATAAACTTAGCCTTTATGTTAAGACAGTGTCTTAAGAATGAGAGTTTCACCAAAGGCCTTATTTTTGGATTCAACTTAGACTAATCTACACTTTTATGTAACTAAATAAAAAAAATATGGCCAGTCTTAAAGAAAAAAATGAGATGACTAACTTGTAAGAATAGTCTAAACCTTTTATGCAACTGGGCCCTGGGCTCAGTGGGCCCCAAGATGCAGTTCCACCTCTGAGCTTAGTGGGTCTTGCGGTGCTGCTCCACCTCTGGACTCACTGGACCTTGCGGTGCAGCTCCACCTCTGGACTCACTGGACCTTGCGGTGCAGCTCCACCTCAAGGCTCAGTGGTTTGCATTTCTGCGCTCTGTGTGTCCCAGCAGTATGTTTACTATTTAGTCATTTACAAATACTGTTATTAAATATTTGCAGATTTTTTTTCTATTTGATGTTGATTGATTTGTTTGGTTTTAACTGCCTTACTACTTCACTGACTGATTCAGTTTGATACATATGGACAGCACACTGTGTTTAGTTTTATGGATACAAAAATGTGCCCTAATAAATCCCTTTCAAAATCAAATCCAGAGGGCAAATATTGGCCCTTAATAAAAAAAAAAATTATTTACTGGCTGGAAGAACAGATGTGGGGATAGGAAGAGGAGTTTACTAACTCGCTGCAGGGACAAAAATGAAAACAGATTCATAAAGGGACAAAATAATCCTTTTCATATATAAAATGCAAAACATAAAGGGTTAAAGTTAGTCTTTAGTAGCTTTAAGACTGCAGAATTCTGACTTTAAGAACAACAGAAGTCATGGGAGGTCTTCGCCATTATATAAAAAATGTATGAGTGTGTGTGTTACCTTTCAAACCGAATGTTCCTGAAATAGATGGCTGCTCCCCGGTGAACTTCTTTGGAGTTTTCTGCTTCCTCCCTGGCTCAAATGAGAAGAACAACAACAAGAGGTCAAACATCTCAATAACACAGCAAAGAGCTGCATTCATGGTTCATACACTCATGACAACATGCAGTGATAAACAACAACACTCATGAGCTTCTGCTGCAAGTTACAGTCTCATAATGATGCTCAAACCTCAGTGCACCAAAGCACCTGCTGTTTCACATGCTGCGGTTCCTCTGCTGGAGAAACTGACACAGCTTCATGAACCAGCCATGGGAGCAGAGAGCGAATATGTTTTGTGTCTCTGTATGTGTGTACATGGTTGATTGTCAACTTGTGTCACACAAACACAGCTGCTCTAGTGCATTTTTCCTGACATTTCAGACATGGACACACACACACACACGCTGTCCTCGCCCCTGGCTCCGGCGTGGAACAACAAACGAAGGGATCATGTACCCAAACAAAGGCCATAAATAGCGGACTCACAGCACGAGCCACGCCGACATCTTGACACACTACGTCTCTGCCAGGCACAGACAGAGACAGCAGCCGCCACCAGCTACCAGAGAGACTTAATGACCAGCAGCCCTCAGACGGAGCCAACACTGAGAACTTACACACTGCTGCTTAAAGGGCCAGGCCACCATTTACTACCAAAGCCAATGAGGGCGTTCTTGGTCATGTTAATGAGAAATGTTATAGAAATTTTAAGAACTTTGGACATTTTAGTACAGAAAGTAAAGAGAACTGGAACTTTCCTTTTGAGGTGGAACTACTTTTCTAGATGATGGACCTCTGGTTATGCATTATTAACATGACTTCAGTTTGCAGAATCACCCAAAGGCAAGTTGCACTGCTCAGAGTGAAACTGCATTTTGTACATTTTTGTAGTTTATTTACTTTTTTGTAAGTTTATAAATTAAAAAGGTATGAATAAAAATGTTAAATTGATTTAAAATTTCAAAATTTAATTTAAATGTATCATCTTATATTTACATTTATAATTGTACATGTATTCATTTTACATGCATTAACTTTTATTGAAAAAAATTTAAACATGATTTATTATGCACTTTTACACATACACAGCATATAATGTTTTTGTAAAGAACTTAAAGAATGTAAACTGTTATACTGAATTTAAATTCATGATTTTATACTTAGGTGTATGATGTTAAATATATATTTTTTACATGTAATTATTTAATTTAATTTAAAATAATAATTGTTTTATTTCTTCACATACACAGTAATAAATTATTTCTTACTTTCTATTTTTTGGAAAGAACTTTGCCCACATTTTTACTGGAAACAACACAAAAAACATAAATAATAAAAAACTATTAAATTATTAAAAAACATTATTATACATTTTCACACATAGTATATAGAACTTCTTTGTAAAGAAATTAAAAAGATAAATTTTGTTGAACAAAAAACTATTTGAACTTTGCAAAGATCTGCAACAATAGTTAAATAAAGGCAGCAATAAAACTATAAACTGCCAGGGTTCTGTCACTTTGGTCTAGTGTTATTCATGGTATTGTGACAAGAGCCCTGACACTCCCGTCATGTCCTGTTTTCATGTGAGCGCACGGCTTTAAGTGCGCTCTCTCGTCTGCGTGCCTTGTTTTGTGTTGGAGCGTGGTGTTCGGATCCCGGCACTCATGTCTTGAGTTTTGGTTTCGTGTCGGGGTTCGGACACTCGCGCTCCATGTTCTGTCTCGTTGTGTGAGCATGCGGTCTCGAGTTCGCTCGGCCGCGCACTCTTTTGTCCACATGTGTTTTGTGTTGTTGCACGCAGTTCGTGTTTATATTATATTCAGCCGATAAAAGTATTCATTATTCAGTATTCATTATTTAATCCTCGCCTCATCCCTTCATCCCCAACCCTGACAGTAAACACCTGCTGGAAAATGATGATGTACACAAAACATTACTGATTTTTTTGTCATTTGTTTGTAATGCAAGATGATATCAATCACAAATCACTGTGCATGACAAAGCAATTTCAGCTTGTCAAATAATTAGTTTTCCTAGCCATTTTTAATTTTACCTAAAAATTCACATCCAAATGTCACAGAAAAGTGAATATGTACGTGATGTAACTGGCCATGAAGTCTCTCACACCGGCCCCTGGCCAGCAGGCCAAAATTGTACTGTAGTGGTACCATGAATAATTAGCATTATAGTATTGCATATGGTACTTCACGGTATTACCATGGACAGGTGTTTCAGAAGCTGACATGCGCACCATTAATCTCAGTGTGTAGCATTCTTACTGTGCTTCATTCTCTCAGGGTCCTCCTCAGGGAAGGGTGGGGGTAAACTGTCCCCCTCGCTCTCACTGCCCCCAGTGTCTACAGATGTCCCCTGCTGCTGTTTCCTGTCCGGCCTTTGGGGGGCACACTCCCCATTCTGTGAGGGCCGAGACACCTCCTGGGTCTTCTTCACCTTGAAAAATACGGGTGATGGAGGGCTGTTCTCCACGGGCCTGAGAGGGAGCGCAGGGAGCACAGGCTATTAAAGTCAATCCACAGAGGATCGGTACTATAGTAACATAAGAGGACTTCATCTAGAATCTAATGATGGCAGTGTGGAAAACAAGTCATGTCCTAAAGCGATTTTTGTTGCGTGTGACTAAAGTCAGAAATTCAAATTCAAAACGACTCCAGAAACTCATCACGCTAAAAAATATTCCAATTAGTGGGAATACGGTCAGGAAAGGGATACTGAGCTTTCACACCTTTTTTTGGCATTTCCCTTCACGGGGCTTTTCTGCTGTTTGGGTTTGGACTTGGCATCGGATTTGGCGTCCAAGGTGACCCCGGACTTGGTCTCCATGGTGACCCTTTCTGGGTGGTTCCACAGCTTGTGCTTCTGAAGACGCACCTTGGTGGCAAACACAGCCTCACAATACGGGCATCTGTGACTCAGCTTCTCTGCTATGGTCGCCTGAACGCCACACAAACAGACACACACAAAGCCAGGTCAAGTTCCACAGGTCTCAGATTGAAGCAAAAAAAAGGATAGTGGGTCTTTACAAAGTTTAATTTCACTAATTGTTACAGCTGATGGCAAGCTGTTCGCTGCTAGAGGTCATATGTTCAAAACAGTAACAAAAGCGAAGCTTGATGATGCTATAAAGGAGAGTGGAACGATGGGAGATGTCGTTTTCACCATTCAGAGATGTATTTAATTCACAAATCATATTCATGGGTGAGGTAATGAATAGGGGTGCTCCGATCAGGATTTTTGAGGCCGATCCCGATACCGATCTTATTAAAGCCATCTTTTTATCATGTAGAATTATTTATAGTGATACTCCAATCAGTATTTTTAGACATTTATTCAGTGCCTGAATTTCATTTTTTAAAACGGGGGGGAATTCCTCTCTTGTGAGGGAGGATTTTTTAATTTGAGGGGTGGAGGGGGGCATTTTTTAGACATTTTTCAAAAATATACATTTATTGCACCTAAATGTTTGATCATCCCGTGCATTTTTGTTTTTACAATCATGCAATTGTTGCAGAAAAGCTTACACACAGCACAAGCCTGATTTCACACAGGAGTCCACTACTGATCCATCTGTTTACCACAAACACATTTATCCATTATTTTGATTTCAAATCCAAACTTTGTTACTGAAAATGCTTTTGCATTGTGATTCTTTTTTCTTTTACAGTAATACAATCTTTATAGACGTGTTTAAATGCAATAAATATAAGAAACACATTATTCAATGCTTTTTACTTTTGCATTTAGGCTACTTCTAGATTTGTATATTAAGTTGTTCAAGCAAGTGGCAAAACATTTAAACTACTTTTCTTACAAACATTCTAAATTAACTTATGACTGGCAGAAACAGTCAGCTCGACTGAATTTACTTTTGCATTTAAATATTTTTTAATACAAGCAATCCTGCGGTTTATAAAGAACTTTGCTTTCCATACCTCCATGAGTGCCATCTATTATTGCCTTGTTTATCTAAAAGTGCTCTTTTCCTTTAAACCTAGCCAAAAAGCCATATGTGATGACTCTGAAACAGAGTAGACTTTAATGATATGCATTTATAGTGTAATTACTACATTTTCGTGTCAGTCCATATTCATATTTCCCGCAAACATTGCGTTGTCACTTTAATACAGTGCGTGCAGTACAGCAAAGATAGACTCGGTGCGGAAACGATCGCTGCACTGCTGCAGACGCACCGCTCCTGGAACACAGTGCCGAACTGCAACCGCATGGCGTGTTAACTCTCTGATCCGTTAACATGATGAGCGCAGAAAAATACACAACATACTGTATTCACTGCAAACGGAGTAATGTGAGACTGGCATTATGTGTGTGCGCTGCGAGTGTGCATGAGCGCACGGTCTCCAGGAGAGCACGCGAGCGCTGAATGGTTAAACACTGGCAAGAATTAACAAGAAAAGCAATTTATAAACTTTAGTAACGATGGGACACTGCCTCTATTGTGCAAGTGACAATTCCTGTGTCAACTATGCAGCTTGCAGCTCACTTATAGTGCAGACTGGATGTGATTTGAAGCCATCTGCGGATTTTGAAAAATTACTTTAAATGTTATTTAATGAATAAATATGAATTGTACCTCACCTTCAGCAATATAATTATTTAGACAGAGACTGAGACGGTGCTGCTGCATGTCGTGCTATCAGCTAGAGATCGGTTTATGAGATCTGCCTTTTTAGAGAACATCCCAACGCGATTATCGGCCAATAGTGATCGGTACCCGATCAATCGGAACACCCCTAGTAATGAATTAATCTTTTTATTACCTGTACCTTACACAGTTATTCAAACAGCAAACATATTCTACAGAGAAAGCGAGCAAAGAACATTTACATTGTCAAAGAACATTATTTAAGCGCTCTCATAAAACTCCCCTTATAATCAGTAACGCTGTCTATACACTGTTTGATGAATGAATCATCATACATGCATCTGCACTTTGTTGTTTATGATGAGAGACAGAGCAGAATTCAGTCAGCAAAGCGCGCACACTCAATAACAAAACTCTGGCATTTCAGCGATGACTCACCTTATAAAATAGCCTACCTTTTGATGTTAATTCATGTTCAATTATGTACTATAGTAGTAAAGAGAAAGCTATAATGGGTTCACTTGCCGCTTAAACTGAGGTGCTAAACTTTTTAACACTTTATCAGGTGTGCGTCAGCGCTGCTGTGCAGCAGAGATGAGGACTGTTTGAAACTCTTTTTTCCACTAAAACTTTGATGTGCATCGTCTCAGTTTAATACGTGAACAAAAAAGATGCGATCGCAAAACAATCAAGAAAAAAGGCATTACATGAAAATGTTTAAGACATGTAAATATATATATTCGCCAGTGGCGACCTCAGCAAAAACTTCACTCGCAAATTAATATTTTTGGTCGCAAATACGACTATTTTAGTCGCAGTCTGTAGCCCTGCAGTTGAACCACTGATGTCACATGAACTATTTCTATGTTCTTACTACCTTTCTAGGCCTTGATTGTGTCATTGAGCTATCGGATTTCATCAAAAATATTTTCAGTTGTGTTCTGAAGATGAACGAAGGTCTTACAGGTTTGAAACGACGAGGGTGCGTAATAAATGAATTTTCATTTATGGGTGAACTATCTCTTTAACACATTTGCTGATGGCAAGATATTTCAAAACAATAACAGTAAGACCTCAAATTGTCTGACAGACATGATCCTAAACCAAGCTTAATTTTACAGCTCTCTTTACAGTTGAGTTCATACAACCCACTATCTGATTTCTAATTAATGTAGTTTTATACATTCCTATTAATATACGAGTGTTGATTGCATTCATGATTTTGCAGCGTATGACTGTGTAGTCTGGATTGCGGTTTTTACCCCTTGGCATCGCTGATAGTGATATTTAAGTCCGTAAATACTGGGGAATTCCAACCAGCAGCCTGAGCATGGACATTTCACCCTGGAACGACTCTTAAACTCCTCTTTCCACTGAACCATCATATGGGCCTAGGGCGAGAAAACACACACACACACACACACACACACACACACAAGGGAGGCATTATAAACTATTAGCAATCAATTCACTTCTACACAGCCCTCTGTGAGATGATCCTTCTCCAAATACAACAGTTGGAAATAGTTTTGGAAAGTCCCTTTACTCCTTTCACAAATAATCACCCAAAATCCCAATCTGGCATAGCCTCATTCCTTCATCACTGGCCAAAATGGATATTTTTTGCTTTACTCACAGGAATAATGCGCAGCTCCTGCACCTCCACGCGAGGGCGTCCTTTCTTCTTACCCTCTGATTTCTCATTATAGGAGGAACCTGATGAACATGAACATTTCATGACATATTGTACAGATTTATTTTGAAAGATATATTGCAGTGAAGTAATTATTATTTGCTGTTGATTAAATTAACACTGCCCATCATTGAATTTTGAACTACAACAGTCATTTAATACAATTCCTATATACTGTACAGTGGCTCCAAAAACAATTTGGACACTTAAAATGTATGAATGTCTTGGCAGTTCAAAACAAAAAGGTAAAAGCAAGTGACATTTATTTGAAGGAAATTCTGGTACTTTTAAAGCAAAGCATTTCACAAAAATAAGTGTTTGGACACTTTGTGGCTGTCAAACATTACCATTAACATTATCATCACTCATAAGGTGTAATGGAAGAGTTTTTACATTTTGAAAATGATAAACCTGTTGTTCTTTGGGATAATGTATTAACACATAAGAGAATTAGAAAGCAAATAGTGTCCATTTTGGCTTCATGGTGCCTTCTGTGGAATTCCAATCTCATCCTGTCCTCCTTAAAACACCTTGATGCTATCAAAGAAGAACCATTAACCTTACTTCAGATTAATGATTGGCTAAGAAACTCCCCTCAACACCTCAACACTGCGGCTCTCCATATGTTCCAGACGTCCCCGCGGGGACTTTAGTGAGGCTGAACGAACATTTAGAGACACAGTCAATTGCAGATGCATTCTGTGTACAAATTAGTGGCATTTCTTATTTCATGCAAGTCCCAGGAGAATGGAAGATGATAGCATGCGTTGGGTTTCTGGTAAGCGGAGGTCATGGAAGGTTGCTGCAAATCTATACGAACGCTGGCAAGGTCAAAACATTGAGCAAACGGCAGATAATTACACACTAATACTCCATTGAGGCCCGCTGGCTTATGGCTGCTAAGCACCTACATAATAAGGACACTTACAAAGTGGCTTCAGACAAATTGTCTGCAGTATGTGTGTGTGTGTGCGTGTGTGTGTGTGTGTGTGTGTGTGTGTGTGTGTGTGTAAATGAGAGTGATAAAGCCCTTTCACAGACTAGAGTAAATGAACCATTAATCAGCATGTCTTTGACACAGCTCTAGGAGGACACACTCCTTGAGTTAAAGGAATAAGTCACTGAAAAATTAACATTCTCTCATGTACTCATCCTGTCATGTCTTTCCAAACACATATACGGTTATCCACAGCAACAAACATTTTTAAAACTTCTCTATAATGACAGACTATTTTCATCAAACACCAAAAAACACCATCAAAACGCCAATAAAGTATATAGTCCATATGAGTCAAGACTCCATACTCAAGTCATACGATAGATTCCTTGTGTGAGGAATATATTGAGATTTTATAATCATCTTAAATCAAATATATTGCTGTTTTAATTGAATTACACCCCACACGATGTTGCATTGGAATTTAATTTGGAATGACAGGAAGACAAATTTACTGAATTAAAACTTGAATTAAAAATTCATACACAAAAAAAGTCATACACACACATTACAAAAGCCATAATTAATTTTGACTAATAATAAATATTATAGGGATAGAACACAAATTTTCACGAGATATTTCTCAAAACTAAGTTTAAAACTGTCAAAACAAATTTAAAACAATATTTCATAAAGTTTTCTGTAAACAATGTGATTTACCACATTATACCATATATTTTATACAGCGTATTGGGATGTGAAGTAACTAATTACAAATAGTTATGTTACACAAGTAGTTTTACTCAGATGTTGTACTTTTTAAAGTAATTTAAAATAGATATTCATCATACTTTCTGACAAATAGCAAAAGTTAATATGAATTACTGTATGTACAGTGTTTCTACGTTTTTAAATTGCAGTGTGCAATATACATAATCACAGCTCAGTACTCACTTCTCACTACTCATGAGTACTTTACTCACTTATTTTGGAAATAAATGGTACTTTCCAAGTTACAGATATATAATGTTTGTATGCAATGTTTTACATTTCAATGTATATTATGTTTCCAGATATATCCCACATGTTGTCTGCATGTTCATACACAAATGGTATGAACTGCTTTGAATTTCATTCCAATATTAATTCTACTTTGTTGAATTCAAATGTGAATGAGAATTGTATATCTTGTTAGCCAACACAATTCAAACTTAGGAACACAGCCCTCATTATATGTAAGATCTGCATGATAAGTAAGAGATACTGTACATCCAGCTGGCTGTTATTGCAGAATCAACCTGAACAGGATCGGGACCCGATGCGACCAACTCAGAATGTTGCGACTGACCAATCAGAATCGAGTATTCCAGAGAGCCGTGTAATAATTCCATAAAACATCAGGTTACACTTTATTTTAAGATGTCCTTGTTACAGTGTAATTATACATTTACGTACATGTACTTACTATATAGGTTTAGGATTAGGGTTTGTCTTTGTTGGTTACTTGCATGTAATTATGCATAATTTATTGTTACTATAATAGTAAGCATATAACATGTAACAAGGACACCTTAAAATAAAGTGTTACCAAACATCATCTTCCATGTTTCAAGAAAGAAAGCCATACAGGTTTAGAATGACATGAGGGTGAGTAAATGAGTTTTCAAGTTCGTGTGAACTGTCACTTTAACAATCACACACTCGTTATCTGTATTAATTTGTGTTTGTGCTCAATACTCTCTCTCTGGGTATGGAGGGCAGACTCCTTCACTGGTACACTCTAGTTCACAATTATCTGTGCCCTCCATCACACCGGCTCTGCTAGCCCTGCGACTCTCCACAGAAGTGTGTGGGAGGGGTACAGAACGCTGGAGAGTGAAGAGGAGGGGGAGGAAGGGCGGGCCTGAGACCAGACAACGTGCTAATTACATGTCACCGAGTCCTGCTATCAGCCCTTTTCACATCTGAGCTGCAGCAGTGGCTGGCTTTGCTCTTTTCTCTTCTCCCCACCGATGACCCCGTTAACCAGAGCGGCTACAGAAGCGGCGAGGATGCTGACCGAGGCCAGACCCTTTTGTGCGTTAAGAACTAAATGAAATAAAAAATGACCCATTTACTCTTAATAAATATCCCTGATCTTGCACTAAACTGAGCAAAAGTGACAGTGAATACATTTAACCCCGGTTTCACAGACAAGGCTTAAGACTAGTCCTAGACTAAAATGCAAGTCTTAGCTGTTTCAGTTGAAATAAACTTGCACTGACTGATCTTAAAATATATCAGTGCCTTTGTTTTGTCTCAAGATGCACACCAGTAATGTTTTTTTCTAAGCATGTTTATGACTTAAAAGTCCTATTGAACTATGATCTAATCCTGGTTTAATCTAAGCCCTGTCTGTGAAACTGGGCCTTATAGTGCTACAAAAGATTTCTGTTTAGAACAAATGCAGTGTATCTTGAAAATAAATGCACTGTATCAAGATTTCTTTCCACATAAAAATATCACACAGCACAACCATTTGAGCAGCATCAACATTGAAAATAATAATCATGTTTCTTGACCAGAAAATCAGCATATTAGAATGATTTTTGAAGGGTCATGTGACACTGAAGACTGGAGTAATTATGCTGAAAATTCAGCTTTGCATCACAGGAATAAATTACATTTAAACATATATTTACATAGAAAACGGTTATTTTAAATTGTAATAATATTTTACAATATTACCGTTTTTACTGTATCTTTAGTCATATAAATGCAGCCCTGGAGAGAAATTCTTTCTAAAACATCTTGCCGACCATAAACTAGGCTATATATAATATTTCATTTTACCATACTATAAAAAAATAGCTTATTAAAAAGCCAGGTAAAGCTTTAATTTATGGTGTCCTTGTTACACGTTACACATACTTACTATAGAAATAACAATAAATTATGCATAATTACATGCAACTAAACCCTAATTCTAACCCTAGCCACATGTAGTTAATTAACATTACTTAGTTCTTAAAACATATAATTACACTATAACAAGGGCACCTTTAAAATAAAGTGCAACCAAAAGCTTGAATACTCTTAAAGAGTTAAACTGGATAATACTGTTAAAGTGTTAAACTGTTCATCGACTCTTTCTTTGGTTCACGTTGGGTTCTCAAAAGCTTGAAAGTGTTTTAAAAGAGACGAGGTAAATTAGATTTGTGCTATTATTTGACCCAGAAAGCTCAAGTTTGCGGAGGGATATTGTTGTCATCATTACAAGCATTCCTGGGGCTTCTTTGTGGAGGGATCCCTGTTAGATTTGTGGTTTTAGTCCTGTTGGATAAGGGATTAAACATAATCTTTGATCTCAGTTTAAGGAGGAAAAGTCAATAACGAAATGATGCTGTTTAAAAGAATGTTTGGGAAGCTTAAAGGACGAGCCACACTTGGGCTAGAGGCTATTATGGGTGGATTTGAAGGCACACTGTTTATGATAACGAGAATTAGAGAGATCTGTTCAGGCTGAATTTGGCTAAAGCACACATACGAAAGTTGCCTGCAAAATAAACACTGATAAGTGTGTTTGTGTGTGTGTGTGTGTGTGTGTGTGTGAACACTACACTACTTAAGAGATAAGGAGTATAAACGCAGATGCATTAGAATGACATGGGTGTTCTAGTTGAGAAGATTTTTTCTGTCATTATGACTCTTCTATTGAAGAGGAAATGAGGTGTGAATTTTTATTTCTGTCTGCAAATGTACAGGTCCTTTTAGATAAAGAGCATAATTAAAAACTGTTGCTCTCGGGAAAGACATGTTTGTGTTGCTATGGGAATGAGAGCCACTTGTTTTAGTATCTGTCAGGCCACTTCCAGCGTAAATGTACCAACACACATTACTAGCAAACACATGTGCATTTACACGCAAACTTTACTGGTGTTTAGTAAGGCGAGCTCAAAATACATAATCTAAAGTGTCAAACTTCCTCCTGCATTGTTCGTGCTACAGACATGAATGAAATCTCAATTGGTGTGGCTTGTTGAAAAGAAAGATGTGCTATTACTTTTCTTAGTGATCATACTTATAAATCTCACCCTGCGTATGATGAAAAAATCCCTAGACTGAAGGAGGGACTCGAGGCGTATCTAGAGACCAGAACAGACGCCGAAGTGATGAAGTATTTTTGTAGGCCAACCCGTAAGTTAGCATTATTCCGATTCCCTCGAGAAAAAGCCAATAGGATTACTGCAGACAATAAGCTCTGTGACCAATAGAAGTTTATGATTCTTATATTTTAATCATCATCATTACCTTTACAAACAAACACAACTTTTATTAATTTTAAAGCCTAAATACGTGTAAAAAGTAAAAAGCTAAAAGTAAAAACCGTGAGTGGGGTTTTACTATTACTGATGTATTTTATGTCTGGAATAAAATATGAAAATATCTTGAGATTCTTTTAACCACAGACCTTATCTCAGGCATTTACCAAAAACTCATTGACTTCAGGACACTGGAAGCAGAAGTGCAAAACAGCTAAATCGTTTCTGAGTTTTAGGACTTATTACTACTCATTACTCAAGACTTTCAGGTGGGCTCTTTTGAATCCAACCAGCAAGCAAAAAGCACATAGATCTGCCATCTTGGAACGGTCAATGTGTCGCCTCGCCACTCACAGTAAAAATCAGTAAATTGCCCTAGATGCCACAACATTACACATCCTCTGGTTGTAAAAACCACCAAGAAGTTCCCGAAGAAATGGGATACACTTTTACAGGTGAGAATGTGTTGGTTTGTCTTTTAACATGTATTAACTCAATATTACATGTCTTTAAACTATGCTATCTTTTTAATGTTGTGTTTGCTAATGCTTTTGTCTTGCACTGAGATAGTTTAACAAAATCATCTGCAGAAGTATAATAAATGCGTTTAAAGATATGGTTCACCCAAAACTGAAAATTCTGTCATTAATAACTGACTCTCATGTTGTTCCAAACCTGCAAGACCTTTGTTCGACATTGAAACACAAATTAAGATATGTTTTATGAAAATCCGAGAGCTTTCTGACCCTGTCATAGACAGCAAGGCAACTGACACGATCAGGTCCAGAAAGGTAGTAAGAACATTGTTAAAATTGTCCATGTGACATTAGTGGTTCAAACATAATTTTACAAAGCTACCAATAATCCTTTTTGTGCGCAAAGAAAACAAAAATAAAGACTTTATTCAACAATTCTAATTAATGACCGAATTTTCATTTTTGGCCGAACTAATCCTTTACGGTTGCAAATGCATCATGGCAACCATTTAAATTTACTTAAAGAACTCTAAAAAATGGTTGTTGTCACCAGTGTCTATTACTTCTAAGAGCCTTTCACACCAAGGACAATAACTATATGATAACTATAACAATTTTATAATAATTCTAATTCTATGAAAACAGGATGAGTCCATATCACAGCAATACTGATAACAACAAAGAGGAACAATACAAACACCGACAGCCAATAAGAATCCACTTTTAAGACTCTTAAGAGTTATTGTTATAGTTATCATTCTTGGTGTAAACAAGCCTTAACACATGCCTCTTAGCACAAGATACCAACTGTCCAATTTCTTAAAACACACACACACACACACACACACACACACAAACACTCATTGTTTTGCTCAAATAAACCACTCTCTGTTCTCCAGTAACACCCCCTTAAAAAAGCCTAACAAAAGGTGTGTGTGACACACACATTCCCCAAGACACAAGAACAACTATTGTGGAAAGACATCGTACACAATTATAAAATGGTAAAATCTGCTCATGACCGCAAACACCACACACACATACACACACACACACACACACACACACAGATGGGTATGCTGTAATTTTTGAGAGAGTGAGACCCTCCCAGCTGTCTTTGGCTGCAGCTGCACGCTGCTCATTTTCATCCTCACTGGAGCAGGACAGAGAAAGAGGGAGAGAGGGAGGGTAGAGTCAGAACAGAGTGCTGCCAACTGCATAATGATCTCAAATAACCCGGCCACTCTCTTCTTTGCTTTGCCTGCAACAACGTCCTCACACACACACACACACACACACACACTCCTTGACCCTCTTATTTTAAATTCCTCGGTCTTCCTCACTTCCTAGGGCTCCTCTCATGGGTCTTTATATGCAAAATAATTCATTTATATGGCATACAAAAAAATTAATAATTACATATGAAAGTAATAGGATAACTGGAGCTGGTTGCAGGATATCATGTATTAAATACATAACTGATATGATTACAGTGTGATGAATGCTGTAAAAGGCTATAGATTTGTGCAGCTGTATTTAGTCTAAAGTAAACATTGTTCTTCAAATACACTCCAAACACACTTTCCGCACGTAATTAAGTGTTCATTAGGTATTCATGAACTCCTGCTTTAAGTGTTAGCCTAATTCTTTAAGCGTTCATAAGATGCTCAATGTTCTCTTTTCCTTTATGTGTTTATAAGGTTTTTGGTAAAGTGTTTATATGATTTTCATAATGTATTCATAAAGTAGCAATATCAAAAGTACTAAAACAATACTAATTTATAAAACGTTTGTCTATATACATTTTTTAAAAGATGCTAAAAATGTATTATCTGTTCATTAGCATTTTAGTAATTTATTTTTTATGAAATCAATTTGCAAAAATCATAAAATGTATAGGAAATGGAATCAGTAACTTAAATTTTGGTATTGTACCAACTGTATTTTCAGCTGTTTACTAGGTTTTTAAACACACACACACACACACACATGTTGGTTTTTGTGGTTTATGGGGACTCTTCATAGGCGTAATGGTTTTTATACTGAACAAACTGTGAGTGCTATTGCCCTACACCAACCCTACACCTAAACTTAGCCCTCACAGGAGACTTTGTGCATTTTTAGATTTTCAAAAAAACACCATTTAGTATGTTTTTTAAGCCTTTTGAATTACGGGGACATAGGCAGTGTCCTCATAAACCACCTTCATATTGTAATACCTCTGTCATACCCATGTCATTATACAAATTTGTGTCCTCGTAAACCACATAAACATGCACACACACACACACAAAATATTACTTTGTTTAAATACTTTTACAATAACTTTGTTAAAAAAGAGCTAATGCAACACAATCCTTGAACATTTAGTCACAAATTAATTCCATCATGTGATGGAATTTAATTATTAAATGTAATAAAATGTGTAAAATCAAAGTTAACGGAATCATTTTTGTTGAACTGGGCAGTGGATCTGTAGTTCCCATGCATTATGAGAGTAAATACTGAGTTTTGACAAAAACTAGTTTTATAAAACAATAAACCTCACATTTCAGCCATTTTTTAAGAACAATTTTGAGTCAAAATTATAAATAATTCTATAAAACATTTTTAATTCTAGTTGTACTGACCTAAACTTTATAAATGCATGGACATTTTTCTTAATTTAAGTATATTGAACAAACAATTTTTTGAGTTTAGAAACACAATTTACCTGAATTGTGTTGCTTTTTTGTGTTCACTATGGCTTCATTTTACTGCATATGGCTCTAATTAGCAATTAGCTCAAAGCTGTCCTGACACCCTTTGTCCAGCCTGTGGCTTTCCAATACCTTTGGCAGTAGCACAGCAAAACTGTGTTTCATAGAGAAGGTGGAAGAAAATCAATTCCCCAGAAGAACTGAAGACAAAACACACCCTTCTCTGTGAATGTTACTCTGACAGATACTCAGCCAAGACATCGTATTTCCACTCCAGAATCAACACTTAAAACCCACAGAAACTGTTCTCCACCTTCTCCATCCTCACCACATTCAAACGCACAAATCCTGAACTCTGTGAACTACTTGTATTTTCTCCAAGAGAGCTCCTCTGATCTTCTGGCTTAACAGGTTTCTGCCACCTTCTCAAGTGGTTCTGTTCCATCAGAATCAATCAGCATTTTTTTTTTCCTGGCTAAAATATATTTTAAATATATGCTAAAAATATTTTGTAAACAGTGATGCTCGATAAAATATATTTTTGAAATGTAAATGTAGATGCAAATGTTAATGTTTTGGAATAGCTTATTAGAGAGCAAAAAGATTTACAATTATTTAATAATATTTATTTAGATATCTACATTGTATGTTTTTTGGAACATTGTGAAGTATGTTCCTTACTGATTTCTATTTAAGTGTGTTGTATGGTCATTAGTTATAGACAACAAATAAAGTTTTTATTTGAATTGAAATTCAGATTCCGTCATATGTCATGTGATTTAATGATGCCGTAATTCACATCTCATCTCAGAAACGATCTTTACATGCCCATTCTAATGGCTCTTTGGTAAAAATGTCAGTCGTGGCCTAATGGACAGAGAGTTGGACTTGTAACACGAAGGTCGCGGGTTTGAGTCTCAGGTCTGGCAGGAATTGTCGGTGGGGGGAGTGAATAACCAGCGCTGTCTCTACCTTCAATACCACAACTGAGGTGAGACCCTTGAGCAAGGCACTGAACCCCCAACTGCTCCCCGGGCACCACACCATAAATGGCTGTCCACTGCTCCGGGTGAGTGTTCACAGTGTGTGTGTGTGGGCAGGTAAAACTCCTAGAGTTTACAAAATTTTGCTTAAAAAAAATCGACTAAGTGGAGGGCTTTCCCTGCCCAATTTTATGTATTATTATTGGGCAGCAAATATTCAGAAGTTGGTGTTCTGGGTACAGGACTCCTCTTTACCATGGTGCAACTTAGAAGCTAAGTCTTGTATTTCATCATCTCTCCCTGCTATGGTGTTCTCTTCTCTCCCCATGTCCCCTTCACATTACATGGATGATCCAATAGTATGCTCTTCTCTTAAAATATTTGTTCAATTTTGACGTCATTTCAAATTTATCTCAGCATCAACCATGGCTCCAATACATACAAATAATATCTTTCTTCCTCCCTTCTCAGATTCCGTATTCTCTCTGGGAAAAGAAAGGTCTGAAATACTTTGAAGATCTTTTCATTAATAATGTGTTTGCAAGTTTTTCTGAATTATCGTCATCATTTAATTTACCTTCCTCTCACCTATTTCGGTACTTTCAAATTAGGCACTGTGCCTCCTCTCTGTTCTCTGGGTTTCCCTCCCTGCCTACAAAGTCTCCATGGGAGGAGGCATTTAAATTGAATCTTCATATGGGTGGGATTATCTCTATGCAATTATCTTGTCAAAGGATAATTCTCACAACATTAAAATAATCAGGGTTTGGGAAGAGGAACTTGACCTCGAGTTTGAGGATGACTACTGGAGTAGAGTATTAGACAATGTATGTACCACCACCTCATGTGCTAGACTTAGCTTTATACAATTTAAAATGATTCACAGAGCTCATCTTTCGAAGGCAAAACTTTCTAAAATATATCCCAATGTTTCAGATTTGTGTGATAAACGTAAACTTTCACCATGTAACCTTAGTCATATGTTTGCATTTTGTTCCAAGTTGCAAAACTTTTGGAATTCCTTTTTTAAAATACTTTCTTATGTCCTAGGGGTCGAGTTAATTGTTTGCCCTTTGATTGCAATCTTTGGTGTTCCTTCTCGGTGTCAGCCTTTAAGCCGGAGACAGGCTGACGTCATAGGTTTTGCATCTCTTCTCGCTAGGCGCAGAATACTGTTGTCTTGGGCCTGCCCTCAACCCCCCTCTATTTCAGTTTGGCTCAAAGATTTTGTCTTTTTTTTCAAACTTTAAAAAATTAAGTACAATATCAGAGGTAGGGGGGGGGGGGGTCTTTTTTTGAAAAATGGCAACAATTCATCACATTCTTTAATGATTTACAAATCTTAGACGTGGACTGAGTGAAGATATGTATACCCCTTATTTTATCATTATTATGTTTTTCTGAATTATGCTATGTGTGTGTATGTATATGTGTATATGCATCTAAATATGTATTTTTTTTTTCAGTTGCCATTGTGTACTAATTGGGGATTGCTTTGTTAGGGTTGGGTAAGATCGCATATGGTGGGTGGGGTGGTATAAAATGTAAAAATGCAGTTTGCAACAATAAAAATTCTATGACAAAAAAATAAGACTAGTCTACACAGTTTATGCAACTGGCCCCTGATTGGAACCTGATCATATTTAGCAAGTGAACGGCAAAAATATCCCATATAATATGATTTTTATAAATCCATTTCATTCATTCATATGTGGTTTGAAATCCTATTCAAATCACATTTCTGGAAATCCGTTTCAGTTTGACCGCTCAGATGGGATTTTGCATAGCTTTTATGCCTGTGTCGCTTTCTCACGCCACGTAAAATGTAAACACATCAGATGCTGTTTGTAGAGGACACGCTGAATGTCTTTGCAGAAACAAGGTTGTGTTGTTTTGAAGTGCTTTGGAGTTGTTTAGACACAGCAACAGTCTGAAGTGTGTGATGGACCAAATAAATCATGCGACTGAGAACCCTGTTCCAGACAGCAGCGCCGCGGCAGAGAAAATCACTGAGGACACCAAGTCCTTTGTTTTAAGCCCACACCAGAAGTCAAAAACTAGAAACACACACTAATACAGCACAGTATTTGAGCATGTGTGTGTCAGAGCCCACAGAAATCAGCTACAGAAGCTTTAGAGGGTCTGCTGAAGCCATTAAGGGTGTACAGTATCAAAACCAACAGCTGGACTCACTGACCCCCCCTCTCCATTTTCCACTTTCTCTCATTGTTCAAGACTCATTGTTCATTTCCTCAAGCTTTGGCCTTTTCCAAGATGAGAACAGGGGTCAGGGCAGCACAAACACATAAGAGAGATAAAAAACACATTTCTCAGAATTTTTTTTTCCATCAAGAAGTGGGTAAATGCAATAATTACTCATTTACTCATCACATATACAGTCTTGAGGTGGAAAAAGTTACAGTGTTTTTTTATGTAAAAGAAATGCTTTGAAAACACAGGGTAGAAGCAATGCTGTATGAATCGACATGATTGTAGAAAACCAGCGAATCTACTCTTCATGGCTCACGTCCAAATGTCTAAAGTGGATCTAAACCAATGAGAAGACAGCAGAAAACTTCTCAGAAGGACATTGTGCATCTCAATAAATTAGAATGCCGTGGAAAAGTTCATTTATTTCAGTAATTCAACTCAAATTGTGAAACTCGTGTATTAAATAAATTCAATGCACACAGACTGAAGTAGTTTAAGTCTTTGGTTCTTAATTAATTGTGATGATTTAGGCTCACATTTAACAAAAACCCACCAATTCACTATCTCAAAAAATTAGAATGCTTCATAAGACCAATAAAAAAACATTTTTAGTGAATTGTTGGCCTTCTGGAAAGTATGTTCATATACTTGTAGTTTATATGTACTCAATACTTGGTAGGGGCTCCTTTTGCTTTAATTACTGCCTCAATGCGGCGTGGCATGGAGGTGATCAGTTTGTGGCACTGCTCAGGTGGTATGGAAGCCCAGGTTGCTTTGATAGCGGCCTTCAGGTCATCTGCATTGTTGGGTCTGGTGTCTCTCAGATTCTCTATGGGGTTCAGGTCAGGCGAGTTTGCTGGCCAATCAAGCGCAGTAACACCATGGTCATTGAACCAGCTTTTGCTACCTTTGGCAGTGTGGGCAGGTGCCAAGTCCTGCTGGAAAATGAAATCAGCATCTCCATAAAGCTTGTCAGCAGAAGGAAGCATGAAGTGCTCTAAAATTTCCTGGTAGATGGCTGACTGTGGTCTTCAGAAAACACAGTGGACCAACACCAGCAGATGACATGGCAGCCCAAATCATCACCGACTGTGGAAACTTCACACTGGACTTCAAGCAACATGGATTATGTGCCTCTCCACTCTTCCTCCAGACTCTGGGACCTTGATTTCCAAATGAAATGCAACATTTACTTTCATCTGAAAAGAGGACTTTGGACCACTGAGCAACAGTCCAGTTCTTTTTCAGCCCAGGTAAGACGCTTCTGACGTTGTCTCTGGTTCAGAAGTGGCTTGGTAGCCCTTTTCCTGAAGACGTCTGAGTGTGGTGACTCTTGATGCACTGACTCCAGCTTCAGTCCACTCCTTGTGAAGCTCTCACAAGTGTCTGAATCAGCTTTGCTTGACAGTATTCTCAAGCTTGCGGTCATCCCTGTTGCTTGAACACCTTTTCCTAACCAAATTCTTCCTTCCAGTCAACTTTGCATTTAATATGCTTTGATACAGCACTCTGTAAACAGCCACTCCTTTCAGTAATGACCCTCTGTGACTTACCCTCTTTGTGGAGGGCATCAATGTTCGTCTTCTGGATCATTGACAAGTCAGCAGTCTTCTCCATTATTGTGGTTTCAAAGAACAAGAGATACCCGGAATTTATACTGTAGAGATGGTCATTAATAGAAATTAAAATGTAAATATTGTAATATTTTGAGATACTGATGTTTGACTTTCATGAGCTGTAAGCTCTAATCATCTCAATTAAAACAAAACAACTTTTTAAATGTTTTACTTGACATGCAATGAATCTAAAATATATGAAATTGTCACTTTTTTAAATAACTTACAAGAAAAAATTAACTTTTTCATGACATTCTAATTTATTGAGATGTACCTGTATTCTTCTCAAGCGTGCTCTCTCAGAGTGCTTTTTTATATTGAAAAGCTTCACTTAGATGTTACAACCCATGAACCTAATAATACATTTTAAGAGTTATTGATGATAGATTTCAAATGAAAATGGTTTTGTATTGCTCTATTATGCATTACACTTCTTATACAAGTAAAGGAGAAATAATGTTTATTCTGGTGAATTTATGTGATGGGAAAAGACAAAAGTACTAAGCACATCATTTAGAGCAAAGAGATAATGAGATAACGTAACAAAACATAAAACATTGCTCGCCTTTAATGTGGAATACAGCTCATTAGTGTCAAAAAGACTATTGAATTTTGCCTTAAAAAAAACATTCTCCAAGTACTAACACATCTATGCTCAAGTATAATATTTTATGAATAATTACTATAATTAGCAAAACTAAATACATTTTATGATAGGTTTATAATGTTTAAATGTAGAAAGAGTGCACTGCTATTGCCCTGTGAAATGACATTACAGATGGCTACAGTAACAATAAAAAGGTTTTACTGACACACTCTGAAAATAAATCTTACTGAAAGAGATATGTCACTCTATTCTAAGAGATACTTAACCATTCATTTAAGATAACTAATGTAAACTCTGGTTTACTGTCAGTTCTTCATCCCCTCTTTTGCTCTCAGACGGCATCACAGCTCACAGCTAATTTTAGACAAATCCAAAATAGAAAAGAGCCTTCAAGATACTGGTTTAAACCTGATTCCAACATTAAACTTGTACAATTCATCCTTATATTTACAATCCTAAAGGCCAAACATGAACCCATTCCCAAAATTAACACAAAATTAAAATGTATTAAGTGCCAAATGCAAGCAGATTCTTGTTTCAATGTGTACATAAATTGCAACATGGTTTGAATTGAAATGAACTGAACTTTAACAAAAGTTCAAATCTCAGTGATGTGAGCAACCAAAGAGATCAAACGTTTTCAAATTATTTAAATTAATGACATTTCTTTTATGTGTATTTATGTGATATCCGTTAATATAAAAACAAGGGCCGGCTACTATACCATTTGTGATTTCTAAACAGCAGCCCTCGGTAACTTTCAGGGAATCATCCATTGTCAAAACTAATGGAAAGTGAGAGTCTTTGCCATAACAAAATTCAAACCTGCAAATACGATACTGTGGAGCCCCGCAAATGGCATGTGAGAAAATATACATATGTCGTGGCCACGAATTACAAATTCATTCACACAAGATTAATTACTTCCCTCGTTTTAGTTAAATCATGGCCCTAAATTAAGAATTAGTAAATCATGGCCATGTTGTACTAATTCATTCACTTATTTGTGGCCTTATTTTAATTAAAACAAAACAAAGGAACAAGTTAGTACAATGTGGCTACAATTCACTAATGAATGAAGTTATGGGAACGAATTCTTGATTTGTAGCTACGATTTAACTAAAATGAGATAACGAATGTGGGAATGTATTCTTAATTTGAGGAAATTAATTCTTGGTCAATATAAATATATTTTTGTCTGCATGTCATGTGCAGGGCAGTACGATACTTGCTTGCTTGGATTAGAGGTGGGCGATATGAGCTGAATCTTACATCACGATATGAGTCATTTTTTTTAGACGCATCAATATACATCACAATATAGTTATATAATTTGTATAGTTATAGTATAGCTTGCTTTTAGTAAGGTCTTTATTATATCAAAAGTTTTGATACCATATAAATATCATAATTCTTGTCGCTAGTGTCAATATCAGAAAAAACTAATACTAGCCTAAATGATATAAAAACAAAACTCAAGCTTTTCTCTCTTTTGTTGTTTGATTAACATGTATGACAGACATCAGCAATATTAGACTGCTGTCATTTTAAGAGCTGCCCGGATCCAATATACTGTTACACGTGTTTTCTTACACTTACTACTGTGTATACGAGGATACTTGCAAAGATAGTCATTTTGACACATACAAGTGTGTGTATTTAACTGTCAAGGCTTATAAAGTGGCATAGTTCATATATTCTATTCATTACTTTATTTCCATAGTTACTCATTGGTTTACTAATTATGTTTGGCTGCCCCTCGTTTAGTTTCTCATCCACTTGAGTGAATATATGCCGTCATTTCCCTCCCTGATCTTTGTTTTTGGTTGTAAATAAAAGTGTGAATGCTTCATAAATATACTCTTTTCCTGAAGTATTAACTACGTATGATAAACATTTAACTCAAGTGGTCTTTAATTCTGGGCAAACAAAATCAAAAGTTATTATTTAACCACATTGACCTCTCTGGAAGTTTGTTTTGCTTCACAGCTATTTCATTTTTTA
The DNA here is from genome assembly GCF_936440315.1 of Barbus barbus. NCBI lineage: Eukaryota > Metazoa > Chordata > Actinopteri > Cypriniformes > Cyprinidae > Barbus > Barbus barbus. The sequence goes on along the minus strand of NC_136719.1, from coordinate 6,774,510 downwards.
TTAGTTTTAAAAAATATTCCTTGTGAGTAAACATCTGTTATCATTTATTAAGTATAACATTGCTGTTAAATGAATTATAAAAGAGCCCAGCTGGTGGTATTTTACAAAGCTGCAAGCCAAACCCAAATGACTCAATAAGCCAGTGTAAAGAGCAGAGCAAACTGAATTTCTGAATGGATTCAGATTTCTGCAGCGATAGTGAGACTGGCTGAGTGAAGATGAGTGGAGTGTGTGTGTGTGTGTGTGTGAGGGGGTCACCAAGAAGGAAAGAAAAATGGTAGGATCCATTTCCTTGACTTAAGGTCCCTGCACTGACTCTTAAGGGTTGAATCGATTTTTAAACTACTCTCCATAAAGCTACGGCACATCATTGGCCTTGCAGAACTTGTTCTGGGCCTAATCTCCAGCTATCATCTGCTGACACCGGGCCAAAAGTCTGCAGCAGTCCCAGCATCCCATAATTCACTGCTGCTGATAATGCTCCAGGAAAATGTTGCCCTTGTACACTAATCTAGGAGCAGACTGAATCATAAGCCTTAGAAGCTGCTAAAACAATTTTAGAACAGCCTTTTTCTGCTGATAATATAACATTTTAGGTTCCTCTTTAAATAAAATGATGCCAAATCTAATTAGCCCTGTGGTTTCATCTGCCAAACATTTCTTTCATCAACTACGCTGTTGCTCAGGGATAATGGGTTATCAGATAAAAAGAAAATGATAATGTGTATTTGATGGACTATCACATCTGTCATCAAGATATAACGTCGACCATCTGACACTATCTAAAAGGGACTATTCATTTTATGGCATAAAAATCATTATCTACACTTAACATCTTTTAAACCCCATTTTAACCCTGGATGAAGCAACACTTGACACTAGAACGTTTAAAGGGGTGTAAGCACCAATTTTGCACTGTTATCCCTAAAATGCAATACCAAAGTATACCGTGATATTAAGCCTAAACATTAAGCTTTAATAAGAGAGAGTAGGGAAAGATACCAGGCTGAAAAAAGATACACTCAAAACTTTGTTTCTGCATGTGATGCAGTTTGTTTTCACACCTAGCAGCTCTCTTCAGTAATGGTGTGGAATAGGCGGCGCTCAGGCTTTGAACAGATGGATGCGATGCAGTGGGTCAGAAATGAGCTGCGTCGTCCCCGGCGACCTGCCACCTGACAGCATCAGCACCACAGCAACACCGCCATCCAATAAAAGAGCAGCCACTGAATTTCTGAATTAGGCGACTAGAGTCTAATGTACAAAATATATGGATGTGATCCAATGGCGTTTATCAACCAGACAGTGTCCAAATTAATTCATTTAGAACAGTAAAAAATGTGTGTGTGTGTGTGTGTGTGTGTGTATATATATACACACATATACCTTGTATGTTCAAACGTTTGGGGTCTGTAAGGTTTTAATACCTTTATTCAGCAAGGATTATAAATGACAGCAAAGACATTAATAATGTTACAAAATATTTACATTTCAAGAAAATAATGTATCATGGTTCCCACAAAAATATTAAGCAGCACAACTGTTTTCATCATTGATAATCAGAAATGTTTTTGCAAATCAGCATATTAGAATGATTTCTGAAGGACCATGTGACACTGGAGTAATGATACTGAAAATTCCGTTTTGCATCACAGGAATAAATTACATTTTACAATACATTCAAATAGAAACCAGTTACTTCGAATTGAAGTAATATTTCACAATATTACTGTTATTACAGTATGTTTTTAATCAAACCTTGGTGAGCATATGAGACTTCTTTCAAAAACATGAAAAAATCTTACCAACCCCAAACTTCTGAATGGTAGTGTATACATGCTAAACTTATTTCTATGAAATTCTTGAAAAGTGTATGTGTATCTTTTAAATAACTGTACTGACATTACAAAATTATGACAAAATATTTTTGTAGACTCTGCAAATGAAAATATCTGAATCAAAGTTTCAAAACTACTTGAATGCAAGCAAACTAATGATCTGTAAAGCATTACTGTATATAAAGTTATTCTAGTGTTACCAAAGACTGATATGTTTTCAATTTGTCAGTTTTTTGCTAATCAAATGCAGTCATATATAACTCTAAGTTAACCTTGAGCCAAAAAATTAAACTATTCTCTCGTATGCTGTATAGTTTTTCCAGTCTCTCTGACAGGAAAGAGGCCAATTATACAGCGGCATATGTTACACTTGCACAAAAAGGTCTAAAGACACAGTCAAAAAAGCGTGTCTGCTCCTCGCTCACTACAATTACAGCAGTCAGTAAGAATGACCTTATTTGTTCCTACTGCCTCTTTCAGCTGCACTGGCCAACTGCACACAGCTGTTGCCAAAGGCTTACCAATGCCTCAGCAAGCAATGCGATCATTCAGCTTTCCACAGGAGAGAGAGAGACAGAGATTAAGAGTTTCAGAGACAGAGAAGGGGAAAGGGAGGGAAACTATGACAGGGATTTTATTAATGGGCAGTACAGTTCACGCATACTGCAAAAAGTGAACACACTGTAAAAAAATATTTCATACTTTTTTTACCCCATCAAATAGGTTTTTCTTGTTTTAAGCACAAATCTAGCAAAATGTAATAATATTTATGCTTTTATGCTAGAAAAAAAGCTATTGTAAATATAATGCAAAGAAAAAGTAAGGAGCTAAGCTTTTCTAGTAACTTTATCCTAAGATCCTATTTATTTTAAATATTTTTACAGGAAAAGACAAAAATACTGATTAAAAGTTTTTTTTATAGTTCAAAGAGCTAATTCTACATGCATGTGAATCTTAAAAATCACTTTTACTGGTGTAACAGTGTTGGATTCAGTCTTATTCAATACTTTATAGTTTATATGTCATTATTTCTTTGACTTGAATTCATGGTTTTAGTTAACTAAAGCTAAAACTAAAAAAAATAAAATAAAACATTTTGTTACTTGAAATAAAAATGAACTATTTTAGCTAGCTAAACATTTTATCATTTTAATTTATAAATTAAAAATATATAAAATAGTGAATTAAAAACTGCTTTAAATTATCATTAAAAAATATCTCAGTGATAACACTGATTGACTTAAACCAGTTCTTTTTATTTAATTTTACAATGTTTTTCTTTTATATTGTTTTTCGTTCCAGTTGAAACTGAGTGTTTTGTTATCTACTGTATCTTCTATCTAATGGGTGATACAATTCATAAAAAATGTTTTCTCAAGTCTGGGATCACTCTAACAAGAGCCAAGTATATAATGAAAAGAAGACAGCAAATTCCCCAGTGGGGAACTGTGGGCTTTAACTGACAGTTTGCTACAATTCATATTTCACACTATATACAAAACAAAATGGTTGGAATTATGCTAAATGTTTTTATGCCTAGCTGTGTGTGTTATCAAGAACTCCTACAGTAAATGTAGTAAAAGACAAATTGCTCCAATTCCCCCCCAAAAACAAACAGCTAAAACACACTCAGAAAATGTTGATCAAGTAGTGCAGAAGGAACTATGTTTGTGGAACGTCTAAACACCTCTTTTAATCTAAAAACTCCAAGATAAATTATATTTTCCACCTTTAAAGCAATATTCCACAACAATTCTAGTAACAAAATTCAAGTAACAAACAAATAACTTTTTTTACATCTCAAAAGCTTTCAGGTTTAATAGGGGTGTGTAGACATTGTATATCATGGAACACAGTATTTCATGATTCAAGATAACAGCTGGCTGGGTGTACATTATCCTGTTTATTAAAGGTGGCATAGAATGGAAAACTGTATTTAGCTTGGCATAGTTGAATAATATACCATACCGTGAGCCTCAAACACCATTGTTTCCTCCCTCTTATGTAAATCTCGTGCATGCAAAAGACCACTGAAAAATAGGCGAATCTGAACATAACACCAACTGTGACGCTACAGTCGGGATCACTAATAGTTTGCATATACCCGCCCATGTTCTAGGTTAGCCGCCAGCCGAACCATCAGAAGTTCTGCAGGTACTGTGAAGAAACAAGTGAGGACAACAGCGAAAATGGCAGATCATGGAAATAAATGTTATGTTCCAGGCTGGGCAGGGGATGTGAAGTGCAGGGATGGGTTGGTGTCTGTATTCAAAAATCCACGGAAAGCAAATAACGCGAGCCACTAAAGGGACATGGTTAGCTTCTTGCTAGCGGCTGTTACATTACAGTACATAAGATTTCACTTACCACATAAACAGAGTAAGGATAGATGACCGAGGATGAAGGTGAATGATTTACAGATCCTGAGCACCACTGACAAGCATCTGATCTTGTAAAATGTATGGTAAGTGCTGCCGCTCCATAGTATAAACGGAGTATGTGCGATCGCGAATCTCAAAAGTGAAACTAAAAAGCGATCGTGCATTCCACATATTAATAGCGGCTCCCTGATGACCGCATTTTATAAACAGTATAATTACCCAACGATATAGCTGCGAGAGAAAGTATCGAAATACGCTGCTGTGCGAGTTGCTGAAATGAGCCGCACTGTGAAACAGCCAATCAGAGCAGAGCTCAACATTATTATTCATGACCCTTCCAAATAAGGAAGGCAAATAAAATATTGATCTGAGCTCTTTAAACATTAAGCTTCCGCAAAGAAAAACAGTTCCAAATAAACTGCTTTGAGCCTAGACCAAGTTCAGACATTTAAAGCATAATGTACAGTCATATCACTAATTACACAGCTTTTCACCACATAAATAATGAAGAGGGCATAAAATGTTATTTGAGAAGAAAGCATTTTAAAATCATGCTTGTTTATTATCTTTAATCCATTACAGAGTACAAAACAGTATTTCAAGCAAAAAGATGAACACTTCAACAATATTACCGGAGGCCTACTATTAAAGGGATAGCTGCCCTATAATTTATTCATCCTCAAGCAATCCTAGGTGTATATTGCTTTCTTCTTTCAAGCCAATACAATCAGAGTTACATTAAAGGGGTCCTATTATGCTCTTTGACAAAGTCTTGATTTTGTTTTGGGGGTGTACTAGAACATGCTGTCATGCTTGGTGGTTTGAAAAACGCATTATTTTTCACATAATTTACATTATTACAATACCTTTCTCCCCAGCCTGACACAAACGACTCGATTAGTTCCGGGTTTGATGAAGGCCTGCCTTCCGAAAAACAAAATGTGTTGTGATTGGTTAGCTGTCCCAGTGCGTTGTGATTGGCGAACAGCTTAGATGGTGTTTCAGTACTGCCCCGCCCCCTTGCTAAAGCACCAAGTTCCGTCTGCTCTGGTATAGTTAAGGATGGCAACAATATTGCCATCAATTTCAGCCAGATTCAGACCCCGAGAATATTGAACAAGAGGATCGCACAGAACCTTTGCACGCACGGATATTGCAAGACATATTAGAGTGGTAACGTTATTGTTTTTGGGGGGTAAATCACGTTTTAGATAGGATGTCAACAACAGCTTAAAAATAACTGCATTTACTGTGTACAGATAAGCGCAACGGTAATATGTATTATGTTTATTGTTCTTTAATTCTAACATTATAACATGAATTGCAGTGAAACTGTTATACAGTTGAATTTATTTATACCATAGTCTCATAATTGAAGTGTAAATTCTGCAGATTACATCACTGTCAGCAATTTTAATGGGAACTGCTCCGTCTTTCAGCAAAAGCGTTTTGGCGAAACCAGCACTGTACGCCCTCATGTTTTGGAAGCTGTCCTAAGTTAAATGCGCAGCACACAGTACCACTGTTTCCTGACGTCATCTGCTTTAGGAAGGAAAAAGATGTTTGGGCACGGGGGAGAAAAAAACTGTTTCTTCGACATGGTGAAAACTAGACGCTACAGCAGCACTTCTTCGCCGTCGTCGTGTTGTCTGATGCACTCAACCAACCGTTCTAACCACGACCTCGCCCCTCCCCAACCATTCGAATTTATGTAGGGATTTATTTTAATGATATTCTAATGGGCCGCTTTGTGACATCACAACACCTGGAAAACGTCTCGGGTTACGACTGTAACCCTTGTCCCCCGAGAAAGGGAATGAGACACTGCGTCGGTAGCGTCACTTTGGGGAACCCCCTTAGCGTAGCGCATCTGAAGCAGGAATGAAACTATTCCAATCCTGATTGGTATTGCGTCATGACGTAACATGTGACGGCAAACTCGGAAGATACAAAGGGACGCCGGCACACAACAGAGTCAGCTTTTGCGATGAAGCAAGCCGCTCCCAGGCATGGAGAGGTGTGGCAAAGAGACGCAGTGTCTCGTTCCCTTTCTCGGGGAACAAGGGTTACAGTCGTAACCTGAGACATTCCCCCTCGAGGGAGCACTCGTGCACCCGGCGTGGAGGGAAATTCCAGGCTATAAAACCTGATGAAAGTATGCGGGGTGGACCACCCAGCGGCATCGCAGATCTCCTGCAACGGGACTCCTGAAAGGAGGGCCCTAGAGGATGCCATGCCTCTAGTAGAGTGGGCCCTCAAGGCCACAGGTGAAGGCAAACCGGGCACCTGATAGACCAAAGTAATAGTCTGAATAATCCAATTACTAATCGTCTGCTTGGAAGCAGAAAGTCCCTTCTTGGGTGATCCAAAGCACACCAACAACTGTTCCGACCTCCTCCACTGAGAAGACTTCTGAATAAAGATATTCAAAGCTCTGACAGGGCAGAGAAGATGACTCGATAGGTTCGAAGGGGGAAAGTGACAGCCCTTCCAGGACCACAGCCAGATCCCAAGTTGGGACTCTGGAACGAGTCGCAGGCCTCATCCTCCATGCACCATGGAGGAAACGCACAACCAGCTGGTGCCTCCCCAGAGGCCCAATATATAAAGGCGCATGGAAAGCCGCAATGGCAGCCACATACACCTTTAGTGTGGACGGGGTAAGACCAGCAGAGAAACGATCTTGGAGGAACTCCAGCACTGAAGCCACCGGGCAGTTAACTGGGTCCAACCCATGTTCTCTACACCACGTAGAAAACACATTCCACTTTAGGCCATACAATCTCCTTGTGGAGGGAGCCCTAGAACTGAGTATGGTCTCGATCACTCCAACCGACAAGCCAGCCTCTAGGTACTGCGCCCCCTCAGGGGCCAGACCCACAGTTTCCACAGCTCTGGCCGAGGGTGAAAAATTGTGCCCCCTGCCTGACACAGCAGATCCCTCCTCAGAGGGCCTGCCAAGAGTGACAGGATGTCTGAGAACCATACCTGGGCCGGCCAGAACGGGGTTACCAGCAATAAACTGACCCCCTCTTTCCGGACCCTCTCCAGATCTCCCGGGAGCAGAGCGATCGGGGGAAAAGCGTACAGGCGTAGCCTCGGCCACGTCTGTACCATGGTGTCCAACCCCAGCGGGGATGGATGCCTGAGAGAAAACCACAGTGGACAGTGGGTCGTCTCTCGAGACGCGAACCAATCTACTTCCACTGGGCCAAACCTCTCGCATATCGACTTCACCACCTCAGGGTGAAGTCTCCATTCCCCGGGCCTCAACCCCTGCCTCAACAAGACATCTGCTCCCCGATTCTGGTCCCCGGGGACATACATCGCTCTGAGAGACGACAGTTTCCCCTTGGACCACAGGAGGATCTGGTGCGCCAATCTGCACTGAGGGCGCGACCTCAGACCACCCTGATGGTTCAAATATCAGACCACTGACATATTGTCTGCTCGTATTAGGACATGGTGACCGCTGAGATCTAGGAGAAAGCTCCTCAGAGCCTTGTAGACCACTAGCATTTACAGACAATTTATGTGCCATGAGGAATGCCGGGCCTGCTACAGACCTCTCGCAAAGCGGCCGTCCATGACCGTGCCCCAACCCCCTAAAGCGAACATCAGGAACTTCCTGTGAGAAGGAATGATGGAAATATGGAAGTATGCGTCCTTTAGATCTATCGTGACAAACCAGTCCTCGGATCTGATCTGACTCACGATGGTAGGAATAGTGAGCATCTTGAACTTGAATCTCCTGAGAGAACGATTCAAGTGCCGCAGATCTAAAACTGGACGCAACCCCCCATCCTTTTTTGGAACTATGAAGTACCGGCTGTAGAACCCGGACTCCCTGTCTGGTGGAGGAACACGTTCTATGGCCTCCTTCACCAGCAGGGAGTGAACTTCCTGTCTCATCACCCGACCCTGCTCTGGGTGCACTACAGTCCAGACCACCCCATTGAACTTCGGGGGGCGGTAACCGAACTGCAGTCTGTACCCCCTTTCTACTGTATGCAGGACCCATGGAGATATATTCGGAAGGCATTGCCATGCGCCGATATAATCTACTAAGGGAATCAGCCTCTCGAGGCTGACCTCGGGTGTTCTTCGAGTATTGTTTACGATCCCCTGAAGTGGAATACCGGAAGGAAAAGATCGACAACAATTTTCTGTGTGCGGACACTGTCGCTGCCAGGCCGCAAGCCTTTGGGGCGGACACTGCAGCGTGCGTTCGCCGGAAATTGATGTGGCCCGAAGCGTACTGGACGGCGGGATACCAACATCGATTTCCTGAGGGTTCCGAGGTGGAAACGACTTTGATCGCTCCACCCCATGGGGGGCAACCCTCAGAAGCCCTGCGAGAGCTAGGACCTCTTTGGCGAAGCCTTTCTAGCCTTAAGGACGGTCCTCAAATCGACCTTCGGATCGGCAGGCTTCGGGCGAGAGCGTCGCCTCTGTTGCCAAGATCCCTGAGGAGGATCCCTGCGACACTCTCTTTTTGTACCTGCCGATACGAGGAGCTTGATGACAGCTGGGGCCACCCACTCAGAGCAGCCTTCTTAGATTTAGAGCGGCGAGGGAGGTACTGCTTAAATGCTGCAGACTGCTTTTTCGCCTCCTGAAACCTGTCGACGACCATATTGACTGCGTCGCCGAACAGGCCAGAAGGCGATATCGGGGCATCTAGGAGAAAGGCCCTGTCCTTCTCCTTTATCCCTGATAAGTTTAGCTAAAAATGTCTCTCCGTGGCAACCATAGCCGCCATGGAGGGGCCGATGGCACGGGCCGTCTCCTTGGTAACACGGAGAGACAAATCTGCAGCTCTACGCAGCTCCACTAAATCACCCGGAGTTGGTCCCTCGCCCTCATCTAAATCCTTTAAAAAAATCAGCCTGGTATGCCTGCATCAGTGCCATTGTATGCAGGCATGCACCAGCCCGACCAGCCGCCATATAAGCCCTGCCCACCAATGATGATGTAACCCGACAAGGTTTGGTGGGCAGTACCGGGGCTTTAAGGGACAACACAACGTCAGGGGAGAGGTAGCTGGCTAAAGGCTCTTCCACCCGAGGCATCGTCCCATAACCGTACTCACACGCTCCCAAAATGTTACTATAATCTAACACAGGAGGGTTAGACAGTCGAGCGGAGTACGGTTTATTCCATGACTTACAAAACTCATTGTGTAAGTCAGGAAAAAATGGTAAACCCCAGCGTTGAGGCTGAGACCTGTGCTGCAGGAAGCGCTCATCCAATTTACTTTTCACTTGCACTTCCTGTTTTTCTTGTGGCCAGTTAATATTAAGTTATGAGCTCCTCAAATGCGGGTGAATGCAATGGCGAGCTCTCTGCAATTCCCCCCGCCTCAGTGCTGAGCATGTCTAATTCCTCGGAAATCAAACAGCTCAAACATCGGGTCCTCCTAACGTGCGGAAGAAACCGTGACGCGGGCTTCCGCACGGGGAGTGAGAGCATCGGAACTGTCAGACGAGGATTGAGAATGTGCCGCAGCAGTCTCGAACCCTCCTGACACATCCATCTGTGAGCCCCACAACCTAAGCCGCCGCGCCGACCCGAACCACGGGGCGTGCGAGCCTGGCCAGCCTCATTAAACACAGCCAGGCGGGAGCGTAGCACTCTGATCGGCAGAGATTCACAGTCCGCATCAAGAGCTGCCCGGGTGTGCTGCACTCCCAAACAATGAACACACAGCTGATGTGTGTCCCCACCCGTTAAAAACCTCAGGCAGGGATGCACACACCGCTTGAACTGTCCACTCACCATGACAATATACTGCTTGTGACAAACAACACCAAATAAGACACACAATGACACAGAGCGCTTACTGAAGAGCAAAAAGCTGACTCTGTTGTGTGCCGGCGTCCCTTTGTATCTTCCGAGTATGCCATCACATGTTACGTCATGACGCAACACCAATCAGGATTGGAATAGTTTCATTCATGCTTAAGACGCGTTACGCTGAGGGGGTTCCCCAAAGTGTCGTTACTGATGCAGTGTGAGTTCCCTCGAGGGGGAACAACGCTGTAGTCTAAACGAGCCGTTCACTGTAGTTCTTGAAAAGGGATTTTTTAAAAACAAAATATCTCCCTTTGGAGTGGACTTTGAGATTTGTAATTTTGTAGATCTTTTTTATGCACAAACATACACACTGACTAAAATTCAAAAAGTGAAAAAGCAAAATAGAACCCCTTTAAAAATATATACTTGCTTTGCCAAGCTTTATAATGGCAGTGAATTTGTGTCGAGATTTGTGTCGAGACCCAAAAAAGTGCATCCATCCATCATAAAAAGTCCTCAGTAATACAGTAATTTGTATGAGAAAAATATCCATATTTAAAATATTTTAAACCGTAATCTCTACACTCAATCGCCACTCTCTCGTGAACGTGTGTACGACAGTTAGCGGAAGCTAGAGATTATGGTTAATGAAGTTTTAAATATGGATATTTTTCCTACAGAAATGCATCGATTCACTTCAGAAGGCTTTTATTAACCCCCTGGAGCCGTGTGCAGCACTTTTTATGATGTATGTGCTTTATTTTTCTTCAAATCTTAACCCACATTCACTGCTATTACAAAGCTTGGAAGAGCCAGGCCATTTTTAATATAACTCTGACTGTATTCGTCTGAAAAAAGAAAGTCATATGCACATAGAATGGCTTGAGGCTGAGTAAACTATGGGGTAACTTTCATTTTTGGGTGAACTATCCCTTTAATACTTTAGTCCTTCATTTTACGATAAATACAGTCGATGGCCACATACACACTGCAGCTAAATTCAGTTGTCATTATAACTTTTAGTACTTAATACTGTTCTCTACACAGACAGTCATTTATGGAAGTGACAACTGCATTCTACAACTGAATTATCTCATGAAAAACAGAGGTAATGACAACCACATTTTACAAAAATTCAACGCAGTGTGTACAGAACTGAACTGAGCAACTTGTTGTCAATGACATATTTTAACACGAGTTGTGTCTCTTTTGTATGTGCAGTGCAAGAATTCACAGGGTACATTTTAACTCATTAGTGTTGCCAGATCTTGCTAGAAAAAACAACAACAACAAATTTGAACATAATAAACTCAAACGCAACTGCGTTATCTTGGAAATAAGCCACATACCAAAATATAGCGCCCCACACCTGCCTACTTTATTAACTCCATAAACTGGATTGCTTTATGAGCCGAGCCCAAACAACAAACCCAGAGATACTTAATAATCATTGATTATAAGAGGACATGGCAGCCTTTCAAGAGCGCTCTCTGCAAAGTAGCCTTCCAAACAAGAATAAAACAGGACAGCTCTGTTTATGGTGGTTTAGTTAAAATCGCTGAACAGTCTTTGGTCACTGTAATATTAATTTGGTTAAAATACGTGTGAAATGCATTCCGTACAAACACGGAATTAAAATTTAGAGGATTCACTCCTGTATTTAAAAGCGGTTGTGACTCATGAAACCACACAATGTGTACGTGGCAAATAACTGTTTGAATGAAATTTGAGAGAGTGTGGCAGTGTGATATGAGAGATGTGAAAGAAGTGCCGGCCTCAGGTTCCCAGATGAATGGTATGTTAATATTCGGCATTGCTACCGATGTTATTATCAGGCAATAACACCTCGGAAAGTCACGACTGACCATTTAGAATCAAGTATACCAGTAATAAGAGACTGAAAGTCGTTTTGACCAACATTGCTTACAGATATTCAAACTTTTCCATTGATTATCACTTATTACATATCATGTTTACAGATAAATGGCTCCATCTGGTTGGTCTCTAAATATAGTGCATCCTATTACACCAACTATTACACCACTGCAATTTTAACAGTGTCACAGGTAAAGCGACTTAAAATTTGACTGTTTTAATATTCAATGCAATATTAGGCTCATAAAGCCTAGCCTAATATTGGTTCTTCTGTAATTACAAATGGACTTCAGGGGAAATAATTTAAATGCTACAAACGTGTTGAACACAGCACTTTGAAAGTAAGATAAAGCCATTCCAGACATAAGAAACTAAACAGCTGCAACTGTGCTATTCAGCTGCTGACATCTAACAGACTAAGACCAGACAAGTGTCTCACACCCTTGGCAGAAGAAGCCGTGCACTGTCTCGCAAACACATACATGCTTTCACACACATCCCAGGGAGGCTGGCCTGAATGCTTCGGGTTCGACTGACTAATCGGTGGCATTGTGACATCAAAACCGCAGCTAGGAAATGCTATTGTTTATGTCTGAATTCTTTCCAGAGACATTGTTTACAAGTTAAAAGCAGTAGCCACAACCACAGGCCACAAATAGGAGGCCAAAAAGAATACGTAAATAAACAGAAAATCTCATTTTTCCATAATGTAAATCATTCTCAATGCACAGGAAAAACACACTCTTAATCAATTAAACCCCTAAGCCACTTCATCAATTCCCTGTGTCACTTACTATTGTACAGATGGCATAGTTCTGCCTCAGCACTCGGTGGAAATGCTAACGGCAGGTTGTTGTTCTACAAAGCCAACATCCATTCCAGCGAGCGTTAAATGAATGCATTAGGAACCTGCTTTTGAACATGTAGTCTGAGTCAAGGAGAGGCGCTCAGCACATAGGAGGCTGCAAACTCAGCGATAAATATTCTCCAGCAGAGACAGTCTGGCCTGATGCTGTGAAAGCAATAAAACGCTCTTCACAATCCGCAGTAAAATTCAAACAGCATGGCCCGGCACAAATATCATTCTCCCAGCTCATTTGTGAATCAGCGCCAAGTTTGTTTTCCATCAGACCTTTGCCAGGCTGCTTTCGCTTCACTCGGAGCAAAGAATTATGCAATTTTTTAAGTTAGCTACATAAGCTCTAGTTCAAATTTAGCTTACTTACCAAAACTGAGCTACAGTTGGCACATTTTACATTTACCAAATGAAACAGCTGGATTACATAATTGCAGTACCATCAGCCTCTCCATTTAGCAAAAAATCCATTATCATTAAAGCCTATCAAATTATGGGTACCAGAGAGATCCTCAATTTGCGACTAATAATGGCCATGCAGGCCTAATACTGACAACAAAAAACCATGAATATGGAACTTCCTCTTGTTCCCTTTCAAAGCACTTAATTGCCAAAAAACGGAAACGAGCAGCGGTAGAGGAGTGAATGGACCAGAACGCTGAAACAGAGCTCGTTAAACAGCAATACATACACATACTCAATTACGACATTTCCCTAATTTTGCATCTGATTGGTGGTCTGGATGTGAGTTGTAGTTGCTTCATGTCAGAATATCTCTCGCTCTAGAACTTAGGGTTGAAAACGAGCAGTCAACATTAAAACACTGCGAACGCAGCTCCAGACAGACACTTAAGAACATGTTGGAGCCAATAATGTTGCATTGGATGTGTGGCTTAATGCAACATAATGATATTGTGTCCTGTTAATGTATTTGCATACTTTGTTATGATACTTGCATTGCATAATGAGCCACTAAAATCATCACATTTTAATTTACTTAAAGGTGCACTATGGAAGGTTTTTTTAATTAACAAAAAATGAACAAGAAATAATTACTGAGAACATAAAAAATCTTGAATTCAAAACTCCCCTTGCCTTACCCCGATTCACAATGGAAAGCAAATAATGATTTATCATTGGAGCTGTCGGATCGGATTTCGTGGGAAATGTCAGTTTGACATTATTCATCTTTGTGTGGTCATGTCATGCAATGTTCTTACATAAATTCTTAAATGCAATGTATTATGTGAAATTGAAAGATAACTTTACTACACACAAATTATGACTGAGTACACAAAGTAATGTTGATGTTGGCAACATTAGCAATAAAAAACACTGCTAGTAACTTGCAATTTTTGGTCACACTTTATTTTAAGGTCCAATTCTGGCTATTAGCAAACCATTAACTATGACTTTTACCTCAGTAAACTCCTAATTTGCTGCTTATTGATAGTTAGTAAGGTAGTTGTTAAGTTTAGGTGTTGGGTAGTATTAGGGATGTAGAACATCGTCATGCAGAATATGTGCTTTAAACAGCCAATATGTTAATAATAGACATGCTAATAAGCAAGTAGTTAATGGTGAGAATCTATACTAAAGTGTTATCCAATTTTTTGTTGTTTGTCTCAATGAAGCACAAGTATTGACAGACTTTTTCTTCAATATTGTGATGTAGGCTACATCTGATCTGAATGTTATAGAAAAATGTAGGACAGGGACTTGGTTGTGTGCATCGGTTCTTTATTGTATTTTGAGATACAGTGTTTGTTACAATTTGATTAAAAATTATGGGGTCAAAAAAATGAAGCATACATGGTTGAATTGTTCATTATCTATAACATGTATTTTTTAAATTCCATTCCAATTTGTACGCTATATGTACATTAAAGATTAAAATTTTTAAGATTAGGATACTGCAAAAAAAAATAAAGAAAAGAAAATACACACAAAAAAAGCAAACAAATCATATCTTCCATGGAAACTGGTACAAATTTTTTTTGAAGCACATCTTTATTCAGTAAATGTGTTCATAGTTTATGACGTTTAAGTGTTTCCATGTAGTTTTATGCATATTTATACATTTTTACTATCTAGCCAGCATCCCTAATTTTCCATAAAAAATATGTGGACAGAAACTCAGATAATAAAACATTGTAACTTTAGCTTCCTAAATTTAGGTTTGGTTGCAATAAACTTAATTGTATATTTTTGTTTAATGCATATTTTATTTAGTATTTTTTTTTTTCAGAAAAAAAATTAGTAAACAAATTGTACTGCCAGTACTGCCATTGAATGATTTTTCTAACTCAAAAGTTGAGCTGAAGAGTCAATCAAGAGACGGACTGATTACTTTCTGCATTTTTTGGATGCATTTTGCATTTTTTATAATCATTCACATAATTGTTGATTTAGTCACTGTTCATTGCAGCCCTGCTAACACTGACCCAGAGTAATGTCTATCTTATCAATGACAATGAGACTATAGCAACTGTGATCAGTGCTATACTGCATACTTTCTCGCTTTAACCACTTCTTTCCATTCCACTTGTCCATTTAAATGGTTTTGTTCAATACTTTGCTTAGAAAATGCAGAGGAAATGACACAATATTCAGTTTTTCTCCAGCACTGAACATGTGTACAGGACTAAAGTTCAGCTATGCAGGGAGGTGGTATGTATTTCACTGACATTAAAAACAACCTTACTACCAGTAGAAGGACTCTATCTGTCAAAACACCTTTCACCATAATAAGGCAGCCATCATTTCCTCTCTTAAGCACACAAGTGTGAAATTGTTTGTCAAAACCTCAGAGATGTAAAACAGGTTGAAGTCAGTGTGCAGTTGTAAAACTCAAGCTATTTTAATGTGTAAATGTTCTCCACAGACTGTGCAAACAAAAATCTGAAATGATGTCAACGATTCAACAAAGTTGTTTATTCATTTTTAATATGCCCACCATGTAAACAACGTTTGGTAAATGCCACCTGCATAAACCAATGATTTGTTAACATTTTACATGCCCTGTATATGTTAATTGAAAATCTTTATTGTATTTTTAAACCCAAGCAAGCAGCTTGCGTTCTTACCATGATTGTCGTTTCCCATTCGGGCCATCTCTGCGGGGTGGGCCTGTTTGGCAGTCCGCCCCTTTGACAAGCCCGAGGAAGGCTTCACCACCCGTGCACCGCTGGAGGTGTCCATGCCTGTTTAGGACACAAATAGATCAGGCCAAAGGAAAATGCATTATCTGCAAAGAAACAACATAAACCCAAAGAAGCTTTCACTGTATATGAAAGTTTTTGAATTGGGATTACAGACACCTGCTGAGACAGTACCGCATACTAGAGGTCTTCACGGGTCCACTTGGATCTGAAAACCCAAGGTCCGACCCGAGACCCGAACGGGTTCGGGTCCAAAACTTCTGCGAGTGCCTCAGACACAGGTCGGGTTCAGTATTAGCAGCCTCGGGTCGCGGGTAATTAAAATAAATGTGCTTTTCCCAAATGGACCCGAATTCTTTTGAACTTTCCCGGATGCGTAGCCTACTTGTTGTCATGTTAAGTTCATTTTTGAAAAACGCACGTGAAAAAACCTCAGAAATCCATCTTATAGATATGAGATCCATCAGGAAATCCACTTACTTCATTACGCTGCGTGTCAATACAAGGCTTTTCTTTTTTTGTGTGCAGAAACCCTTCACCGGAGATGAGGTAAATAACGTTGCAGACAAATCTAGCAAATCCATGATTTATTAACCTATCGATTTAATTTTTATGAAACCATCACGTTTATATTTCAAATCCACTGGTTAGCCTACAATTGAAAGCCAAAGTCAGAAGTAACATACATCCATCAGGCAGGCAAAAATATAAAGTAATAGGTTAATAAATAAGTAAATAAACTGAATGAAAGTAATGGAGCAGCGGCCAAATCAGTCAGCAGGTCCCCAGGATTTTTCCGGACCGATGCGGGGCTGCAGGCTGTGCACACGTCAATGCCGTTTACGTTCGGGTCCAGTCGGGTTTGAAAATAAATGCGGTTGGGTCGGGTCAAATTTCATCGGGTCTGTCTCGGGTCGGGTTTATCTTTAAAAAAAAATTATTTATGCACGTCGGGATCAGGTAAGAATTGATTCGGGTCGATTCGGGTCAGGTATGGATTTTAGGACCTGAGAAGACCTCTACCGCATATGACACAAATCATACAGACATAAACACCTAATTATTGTCATTGATTTTGTTGCCTGACTGCAGGAGGGAAAATTACAATTACAGTCTTTCAGCACGGTTGTCTTCCTCTATCTATCTATCTATCTATCTATCTATCTATCTATCTATCTATCTATCTATCTATCTGTCTATCTGTCTGTCTGTCTGTCTGTCTATCTATCTATCTATCTATCTATCTATCTATCTATCTATCTATCTGTCTATCTGTCTGTCTGTCTGTCTGTCTATCTATCTATACAGTCATTCCTTATGATTACTTGTGTTTATTTTTTTTTTTATTTACTACACATCAGGGCTCGTATTCACAAAACATTGCATCTTATCACTAAGAGTTCTCCTAAATAGCAGTAAAGGTTTTTAAGCTAAGATTTTTCTCTTAAAACCTATTCACAAAGCTGCTGAGACAATCTTTTACTAAGGAACAGAGAGAAGTCTTAAGCTAAGAGTAAGGGTGGAGTTGACCTCGTAGCTATGGATGATATCAGCATGCTTACTAACTGCACACAGTGATTGGCTGATAGTCTCTGTCAGAGATTTATTCATAGAAATATTGTAGAGCGCAATATCCTGTTGCCATAATCAAATAAAGGTTTAAAAATGCAGGATAAGTGTCACTAATTAAACAAGTATATGTTCAGCTCTTACATGTATGCTTCTCAAAAACAATTAGCGGATATGCATATAAACAGCCTTTTAATTAACAGAGTAGAAAAATCATGGCTGATAGTAATACATGCAAATGTAAAGAAACAAACAAACAAACTGGATGCAAGAACAGCTGTTACTTCTTGTCCAACTGGTTAATGAAAACAAGGATATAATCAAAGGAAAATCTGGAGTTGGGATAACCTCCAAAACCAAAGGTCATAACTTTTTAAAAGGTCATTGTCATCAAATGTTTGCTTTCAGAGGCAGATTGCCAGCAACATCCATTTTAGGACTAGTTTGTGGCTTGGTCTTCGTGATTTAGGAGTCCTCTTCACTACCAACGTTTCACAGATTTAGGAGCTAGTTTTAGCGCTATAACGCTTTGTGAAATACTCTAAATTTAGGATATTCTTAAAATTTTCTCTTATATCGGCGAGTTATGAGCTACTTTTAGCCTTAAGATGTTTTGTGAATACGGGCCAGATCATTTTAATTTTAACTTAATGCACATAATAACAATAATCATAATATTATAATAAATGAATTAATCAATTTAAAACTCTGGCTGAATGTTTTTTTGTTTTTTATTTCACAGCCATCAATCCAGAAGGGAAACGGGCAGTTTATTGCAGTGAATGAAGCCTGACAATGACTAATTAAAATAAACAGCACTGATTAGAATGTGATCATACTTTCTTATTATCTTAAATCAATGTCATTTCACTTCTTCATTAGGTTTGGCCTAATGGGTCACTAATTTGTGTCTTTTTAACCCGCCATTAGTTTAGTGTTCTATTATTTGCTGAACAGTGGCCGGGCATATGGCTGTATGATTTATCACGTGTCAAAGGAGATTTTATGAACACCACAGATAAATGCTTCATCTAATGCGGGAATGTCTCGCTGTCAGAGGCGCTAGTACATTTCCGGTGAGTGTTAATTGAAAGGGTTTACTTTAGGCAATACTGCATGATCATGACAAACTTTCATAAGACTAAAAAGTTGAAAAGCTACTGTACATGTACTGACACACACACATATACACTACGTCTGAAAGAGACGTGAAATCAAGCTGTAACCCCTCTAACCATCACAGCATCCTGTATGTGAGAGGATGTGACAACCATTACCTTTTAAAATGCCAACCATAACAACAGGTACTGCTCACAGCTGTGCTATTAAACCACAAAACAGGTCCGCATAATGCATCCCCAGATCTCAGAATGGCCCTCCCATCACCAAACCCACATAGAAGAACGATAGATCGTCAAGTGCTGAAGATCATTACATCAAATTATTTATGGCCCAGAGACTGAAGCTCATTTGTGAGCCAGAAGTTTATTCCAAAAAGGAAAAGAGCAATAAGGTAATAGGAAAAGCAGCTGGTAGGACTAAGTGCTATGGTATTTGGGGAATTTATCACACACTTTAGAAAGGCTGTGGATGGAAGTGTGCCTACACAATCAGAGAAACACACATGGCTCATTCCTGCTACGCAGAACCTATCAAAACTCTAACTTCTGAAGAATAAATATGCTTGATTTGTAATTTAAGCAAGTCCTTATATATATATTTTTTAAATTATATTATTCCAGACTTTCTGAAATGCTCTGATCAGAATCAAACACTTCAGCATTATTAATGTCATTTTTTACACAATAACAAGAAAATTAATAGAATGGTTACTTGAAAGAATGGAAATCAAGAGCTGAAGTTAATCATTTCTCAATGAGGAGATTAGTTTTTATGATGTCAACTTGAAGTTCATTTTTTTATATTAATAAGCAGATTTCTGTAATTTTATCAAAAAGGATGGCATTTTTAGAGTGGAAAAAAAACTATTAATACCACAAAAACAGTGCATTATTATTTTTAGATGTTCATTCTGTTGTTTTCCCACGAAAAAAAAATTCCAGGCAGATGATGCTATAGGGAAGTCTTTTGTAGTCATTTTCAAGTCAAAGACTAACATGATAGAAAGTGATATTGAGGCCACAGTAAAAATCTATATTGATTCTTGATTAAAACCCTATTCCCAAGATTGCACAAAATGAAGGTCTTAAATCATTTTCACTCCATACTGAAACTAATATATGATTTTCATATTCGACATTTTAACAAACTTTTAATAACCCAATATACACATACATGACAGGAACATACATGACAGGGGCATGAAAATGTAATCCTGGTACTGCACAATAAGAATGACCCACATAAGTCTTTTTAAGTGCTCAAACAGAGAGTGAGTGTTTGTATCATGCCTGACAGTTTGCCCATAAACACCACAACACATTCTTCTTGTATATTTCATTCCCAAAAAAAGCCTTAATACCGCGTAACGCGTTAAACCACGCCGCTTTGCACAGCTCGACGAGCTTATGCCTTTATTGGCAGTATTGACAGATAATCGACTTCTCGAAGGCCACACCTACCTGGAAAGCCACCCAACACTGGCGGGTGAGCGGGTGAGCGGGTCACCCACGTGGGGTCAGGCTGTAGCCTTTACTGTCGCGTCGCGCCGCTTGACTTTACATGGCAAACGCACCTGACGCGCGGGGGGTCGCGGACAGACGGGCGTCACGGTCGGTAGCCACACTCACGGCCCCCGCTGTGCGTATCCGCGGAGGAAGATGATGAAGAAGAAGGAGGAGGAGGAGGAAGAAAAGAGCAAGCTGATGCAAATGCCCACAAGCCGAACACTTTCACCGTGTTTCCAGACAGCACTCGGCGCCCCTCTTCATTAATATGTAATCCACGAGCTCTCTCATTAAAATACAACTCAAAAGCACGCGCACAAAAACGCAGAAACGCCGCAAAAAATATGAAAATACAAGAAGCTTTCATAGGCAGTGAAGCAAAATGGCGACTTTAATACGAAGGAGGAGTAAAAAAAAAAAAAAAAAAACCTTCGCGCTGTTGCTAAAGGAGGCTCGGGGATATGTTTAGTGCCGTAATCGAGGGTGGAGGAAGTGAACGCGACGGAGAGCGTCGCGCGGTTTCGCCGCAGCCCCTCGATTCCGGTCCTTACCTCGGAATTATGCCGTGTATTTGTTTGATAGGGATATTATCTCCGAGACCGTGTACAGTAACAGTATGGGTGCTGGGTCACGCGCGTATCCGCTGCTGCCTTTGACAGTTGTGACTACAGTCGGCAGGCAACTTGCAAACTCTCGCGTTATTATTTATGATCACTCATTTTGATATCAGGCCAATCATTTGGGTATTTCTGCATCATAAAGCCCCTGCCTGAATGAAAGCGTTTAATGCGGCTTGACGTAATGCCGCTCTCTTATGACGAAAACTATGTAGCGTGCAGCGGACGCATAAAATGAGAGTCTTCCCAACATTATAATGAGAAAAGATTGCTTAGTTTTTAAGGCAAATTAATAATCTGAGGATACTCGGATCATTATGACGTTGTCTTCTTTTCTATAAAAAATGTATATGAATTTGTTGCATATGCATTTGCATATTGATACAACTGTATTATTTGAACTAGGTATTATATGGATTTTTGTTTTTATTCATTTCTGTACTTGCTAAACTAATACATAGCTATATTTTATTTCTGTTTACAAACTGAGTCAATTAAAATGTGGAATTTTGAACGTTTTAATATTATAATTACAATTAGCAACTAAGCACGACTTTTCTCAAACTCTGTCTCAAAAAAATCTGTCAAAATTGCATTTGCAATACAAATGATTTATTTTTATGTTTTCTAAATAATTCTCAACTGAGGTCACTCACAGGGCTTAATAGAGACTTTAAGCCATTATTTTTTTGTCTCTTCAAACTAATGTAACATTACTGAGTTCACCAGGAGGGGGAGGCAAATGACTGCTATTCTCAGGGTGTTATTGAGACTCGAAATGTGGAAAAAGTGTCACCCCAAAACGAATTCCTATTTTATGCTGACTGTAAATGCCATATTTGACCAAAAGTAGCCACAGAAAGTACAAATAAATCAACCCTCGATGCATGAAAGCCTAATTTTAGCAGACAAGCTCTCAGATGATAACATGCTATGTTTACCTATGCTATTTAATTAACTCTATCTTATTGACCAAAAGCGTTTTCCATCTTCTTTCATGTACGTTTCATTCTCATAAAAGAGTCCACTAGTCAGTAGTATAGCGCAGGATTATTTGACAGTAGGATGAGTTTATGACGGATGATAACAGGTGATGAGCACTTAACACGTCTCTCAAACTATCAATCTCATGACTTTAATAATGCACATGAAAGATAAAACTAAACCCTATTGGCTTTTTTTCTGGAATGCTATTAATATATCAGAGTCATTCTCCACAGCTACAGAAACTCATATGTCTACCAGAGGCCATAAACAGCACTTCAACCTCTTTGTTAGTGACTGATGAAGGCCGAACTACTCACAAAGTACTCTTATAATGAGTAGTTCATGTCATCTGGACATGTTTCCTACTGTATGCTCCAGCTGTATTTTAGGCCATGAAATGAAGTAAAGCAAGCTGTGTGAAGAGCTCTGAGTAACTCCTCGCTGTTGAAATTCAAGAATAACTGAAGACATGGAGGGAAATTTCTTTTTGCTGCTGAGATTGGCAGTGTGTGTGTTATTTTTGTTTGATTGAGAGCTGCTAGTTCAAAAGAAGAGCAGTTTCCTTTCCCTTGACGATCTATTTTGCAGAGAGAGACTGTGATTCATCTATCAATGCACTTTCCGGGGGTCTTCGACTGGTTTCTCTAGGCGGTCCACCATTTGTGGCTACTTGCGGAAAAGAGATGTGAATATGCAGTAAACAAAAATACAGTATTTAGCTCAGGTTAATATTAAATTTGATCAAGGCCAAAGTTTAGAAATAGAAGTTCTCTTGAATGTGTCCCTCCCACATTATCTTTGTCTTATAACATAAACATTCAGCAACTAATATTTCTACTTTTTAAAAATATAGCCTTCTTTACTATACTAGAATATACTATACTCAAAATTAACGTACAATTATACTTTTTTTAAATAAATAAAAGTGTAAAATATGACTCTTTACACCAATAATGGTTGTTTTAATGGCTAAGCATTACTATGAAAATGCATTAATATCGTTCTCCATGCATGAATAGGCCAGACTTTAAATACAGTTATTTACCATGTTATTAACCAATAGAACTTGATTAGATCTATTTAGCTATTTACCTTATTTTAATTCATAGGATTATTGTTTCTTATATAAATGATTTAATATTTCATGTAATGTTAAAGTATTTTAAAATTATTTAATTTTAATAAATATTTCTTAAGTTTAATATTATTTATTCATTTATTATTTTAAATGTACCATTATTTCAAAATTAGTTTTATTAATCATATAAATGATCATAAAATAATATTTATATTAAGTTTTATATTAATCAATTTTTGGTTCTCTTTATTTGATATGAAACAGTGTTATTTTAGTATTATTGAAATACTTTTATAATACAATAAGTTAATATTTTGAATTAGAGTTTATTTTTATAATTTGTTTTAATTTTAGTTTAAGTTTTAGTAATTCCACTGTTTTTTCAATATATAGTTATATATATACACTGTAAAAAAAATGTTTCAAAAAGTTGTTTAGTGACGTGACATACTGCCAAGTATGGTGACCCATACTCGGAATTCGTGCTCTGCATTTAACCCATCCAACGTGCACACACACACACACCGTGAACACACACAGCAGTGAACACACACACACCGTGAACACACACCCGGAGCAGTGGGCAGCCATTTATGCTGCGGCGCCCGGGGAGCAGTTGGGGGTTTGGTGTCTTGCTCAAGGGCACCTCAGTCGTGGTATTGAGGGTGGAGAGACATTCACTCCCCCCACCTACAATCCCTGCCGACCCGAGACTCGAACCCGCAACCTTTGGATTACGAGTCCGACTCTCTAACCATTAGGCCACGACTTCCCCAAATTTAAAATTCCCCAAACTTAATTTCAACTTAAAATAATTAGTCAACTTGAAATTTTAAGATACTCGATGTTAATTTAGGGGACAACTGGAATATTTTAGTTGACTAAACTAAAAAAAATTAAGTCAGCAGGGTAACAAATTATTTTAAGATGAAACAACACATTTTTTTTTTTTTTTTTTTTACATTGATTACAGCAGTTAGCTACAGCACCCAAATTCGGCATTCAAGGAGTGCAGATATTTGCCCCAAACACAATTAAATACTTTACTTTTGTGAAACTTTGCTTGTTTTACTCTGGTTGAGTCTGCGTGCTGCTTGATGACACACAATATTTCATAAATAGGCTTCTTATCACTGTAAAAAGTGATAAGTTGACTTAACTTGACGAAACTCGTTAATTAATTAATTAATAATAAAAAGTACAAGTTAGTGAATTGTCACTTGTCACTTAACGTTTTTTAAAAATTATTATTTACTTAATTTTAAGGCAACGAGTTTCCTCAATTTTTTTAAAGTTAAGTCAGCAACACTTTTTTTCTTTTTTATAGTTTTTTTATATATTTTATTTAATTTCAATTATTTATTTGATTTAATTAATTTCCATTTATTTATTGTTTGTTTGTTTGTCTTTAGTTAACAAAAATATCCCTAATATAAATTGTGTGTTATAAAAGTAGATCAAATTCAGAAATTGTGAAAATGTGTTATAAAATAGAAAATAGTTCATTCTCCAAGTAATCCCATTACCTCCCCTCTCTCTTTCTCTCCTTTTCTTTATCTCCCTTTTCCCATCATGCAGCTGAAATGAATGGTTATGGTTGAATAGAGCATAAATCTACTTCCAGTGGTGCTGATATATAGATTTGCGTGTGTTGCTGATAAAGCAGAACGGTGTCATAGATCTTGAACACCATTAAGCAGATTTCTCAACACTTGCTGGTCAGTTTACCATCAGGTGCTCACTTACCTTGAGTCACAGCCCAGTGACTGCAGCGGAGAGAACAGAGCAATGAGAAGAGTTCTGTGATAAATAAGATGACATGAGAAATATAGGCGATACATGGGCTTGTATGTGTGTGTATCTGTTACAGTGATGATCGATCACGCAGATCTTTCATCTTAAATAGATGGAGTGTGTAACGTGTTTTGTGGAGCACAACATGAACAGAACCCAGAGGGAAAGTGCAGTCATATATCACAATAGCAGAGCAGTTCAGGGCTCTCAAATAAATGCTTCTGTCACCAGCTCACTGACAGAGATACATATGCATCCACGCTGCGCCTGACCAAGTCCTGTATTTGTCCCATCACAGACGGTGTTGTGAATAATGAAAGAGAACATACCAGGAAAGCCTTGCTAAAATAGCACAGAACGTTTGTGTATAGACATGCTGGGAAATGCAGCTAAGCTTAATCTGACTTGGCCAGGCTGGGAGACCAGCTAGACCAGTTTAAACATACTAAAAGTTGGTTCAAACATTTTTCTCCACTGCGGGAGATCATTTTACGTGCCTTTTTCTGTCTCCTTAATTGTTAGTACTTCAAAGACATAGATGGGTTTATGCTGCCTTCAAGTCTTCCTGTGATTTATTATTTATTTATTTACTTCCTGATAAAAAATAAAAAGAAAAAAGAACAGGAAGATTTTTTATTTTTTTTTGCTTGGGCAGCAAAGGATGTGCTTGGCAGTGTTGCTTTATTTTATAAATTTTTCTATATTATTTTATTTTTATTTTGTGTTCGCACAAAGAATGATTGGAAAAGTGGTTACAAATGATCAAAAATGTATTTTACACTGTCATGTATTCAAGATGTAACAGAAAATATATGTCATTGCTCTTTATTTTAAGGTTGTCAAAGTCAAAATCATATTTATTTGTATTGTCCTTTTTAGAATAGGCACACTGTAAAAACTAAATCATGGTGTTTTTATAGAAAAAAAGCAGCTGCTGTGGTTGTCAGAATATTTCTGTAAAATTACAGCAAAAATGTAAACATATTTAAAAAACAACCTGTAACATTTTAAACAGGGAATTCTGGGAAAGCCAGTTTATGGATTTTCACTGTAAATTATAAGATTATTTATTCTTTTTCCCTTCCACAAACTGTACTTTTAACAGCATTTTACTGTTAAATTACATGAAATGTCTAATTACAAACCCGATTCCAAAAAAGTTGGGACACTGTACAAATTACGAATAAAAAAGGAATGCAATAATTTACAAATCTCATAAATTTATATTTTATTCACAATAGAATATAGATAACATATCAAATGTTGAAAGTGAGACATTTTGAAATGTCATGACAAATATTGGCTCATTTTGGATTTCATGAGAGCTACACATTCCAAAAAAGTTGGGACAGGTAGCAATAAGAGGCCGGAAAAGTTAAATGTACATATAAGGAACAGCTGGAGGACCAATTTGCAACTTATTAGGTCAATTGGCAACATGATTGGGTATAAAAAGAGCCTCTCAGAGTGGCAGTGTCTCTCAGAAGTCAAGATGGCAAGAGGATCACCAATTCCCCCAATGCTGCGGCGAAAAATAGTGGAGCAATATCAGAAAGGAGTTTCTCAGAGAAAAATTGCAGAGTTTGAAGTTATCATCATCTACAGTGCATAATATCATCCAAAGATTCAGAGAATCTGGAACAATCTCTGTGCGTAAGGGTCAAGGCCGGAAAACCATACTGGATGCCCGTGATCTTCGGGCCCTTAGACGGCACTGCATCACATACAGGAATGCTACTGTAATGGAAATCACAACATGGGCTCAGGAATACTTCCAGAAAACATTGTCGGTGAACACAATCCACTGTGCCATTCGCCGTTGCCGGCTAAAACTCTATAGGTCAAAAAAGAAGCCATATCTAAACATGATCCAGATGCGAGGCGTTTTCTCTGGGCCAATGCTTATTTAAAATGGACTGTGGCAAAGTGGAAAACTGTTCTGTGGTCAGACGAATCAAAATTTGAAGTTCTTTTTGGAAAATTGGGACGCCATGTCATCCGGACTAAAGAGGACACCCAAGTTCTTATCAGCGCTCAGTTCAGAAGCCTGCATCTCTGATGGTATGGGGTTGCATGAGTGTGTGTGGCATGGGCAGCTTACACATCTGGAAAGGCACCATCAATGCTGAAAGGTATATCCAAGTTCTAGAACAACATATGCTCCCATCCACACGTTGTCTCTTTCAGGGAAGACCTTGCATTTTCCAACATGACAATGCCAGACCACATACTGCATCAATTACAACATCATGGCTGCGTAGAAGGAGGATCCGGGTACTGAAATGGCCAGCCTGCAGTCCAGATCTTTCACCCATAGAAAACATTTGGCGCATCATAAAGAGGAAGATGCGACAAAGAAGACCTAAGACAGTTGAGCAACTAGAAGCCTATATTAGACAAGAATGGGACAACATTCCTATTCCTAAACTTGAGCAACTAGTCTCCTCAGTCCCCAGACGTTTGCAGACTGTTATAAAAAAAAGAGGGGATGCCACACAGTGGTAAACATGGCCTTGTCCCAACTTTTTTGAGATGTGTTGATGCCATGAAATTTAAAATAAACATATTTTCCCCTTAAAATGATACATTTTCTCAGTTTAAACATTTGATATGTCATCTGTGTTGTATTCTGAATAAAATATTGAAATTTGAAACTTCCACATCATTGCATTCTGTTTTTATTCACAATTTGTACAGTGTCCCAACTTTTTTGGAATCGGGTTTGTACATCTATTACACTTTTCACAGCAAGGGATAGCTTTAACCAGTCAACAGATTTTTTTTTTTTTTTTTTTTTTTTTTTGCATTGCATTTTTACAGTTTTATCATCATTTCAAAGCAACTTTGTCAATCAGGCTTTAGTGCTTTACCAGCTAGAGTTTGGCATAGGCGTTATGACATAAAATAAAATGAGAGAAGAATCTTAGATTAGATTAGATTTAGACGTTTCTTGAAAATGCTATGAAACCAAACCAGCATGAAAACAAAGAGCAGCCTACATGTGTTTTAGACTACATTCATAAGATTTTACCTTTTCACTCTCATTTGTCATTCACTAATATAATCACAACACTGCATGTGGTGGCATTCATGTGCACTCATAATCATCCAGACATGAATCGAAGGCTGCACAGACTCTATTGCTGTATTTCTGAGGCAGGATATTTTCAGGAGGCAGATTCGCTGCTAGTTCCGGGAATAAGACAAACTGCGCTCTGGACAGTGTCCCACCTCTCTAACTGCCCTTCCGCACTGTCAGCTTTTGATTGGTTAAGCCATGTGGCGGCCAATGAGGCATAACCCCTGAGCTGCAGCGCTGTCAGATACTGTCACAGAATGTCACAGGCTGTTTATAATGCACAAATTTATGTGTGTCTGTGTTCCAAACACACAGATCATCATGCGGCTGCAATCCTCCATGTCGTGTGGTAATTGCCTCTCAAGGTGGCGGTGGAGATCAACCGCTCTTTAATTATCTGTTTGTGTGACAGCTGCTTCCACAAGTGACACTCAGAGACACAAAGGTGCGGCACGCGCCAGATGCACGACTCTGATCTCTGTGGCAGAACTGCACAATCACTCAGGACTCTGGGCCGACGATTTCCCTGCAGGGAACAAAGGAACAGGTGGTGAAAGAGAGTTAAAAAGCCTGTTTGTGCTGATGGTGTTTGTGCTCATTTATGGAGAAATGACCTAAGGAGGTGTTTATATTAGAGAACGAGAGAAGTGGATGGCAAACGAGAGAATTCAGTCCTCTGATGCCATAAAACAGATTTCAAGTACATTCAAATCTGATTCACACAAGAAGTTCTTTGGATTCACAGACCTGAAGCTCTGCTCTGTGGAGGAGAATAAATCCATCTTTGGTTCTAACGTGTTGAATGTGTGAAATTTAAAAGTTATGAGAATGGTGATTTAATAATGAATGCCGAATTCAGAAATCACATGGGTGCATTGGCCAGGTAATAATATAAAGTGTACACGATTAGAAAGAATCTGTAGAAAAAAATTATATCCTGGCAGAAACTGCAGGGCAGCAAGCCAAATCAGTCACTGCTTCTGATGGCCAATCTTAGCCTGTCTAATTTTGTGAATAAAATTTTTCTCTTGGATCATAAAACAGCAATATTAATTCTGAACATGTAAAATGTGATTTTGTGCATTGATATGAATACAAAGTGTAATGTACCAAAATATTTATTGAAAGAAATATGCAAATAATATTCAAATGCAAAAAATTCAGAACTGCTAAATTCAAAGGGGGGGGGGGGGGATCTGAATTGTAAGATTCTGAGAAAAATTGCAATGTAGAAACTTGTCATTTCAATACAAAACAATCAGAATTGCAAGAATTTGCAACTCAATATTTTGAATAAAAGAAGCCAGATTTGTGAAGTATGAACTCACAATAAAAAAAAAAAGTCTGAATTGTGGGATGTAAATCAGAATTCTGAGAAAAACAATTACAATTTTGAGATACAAACTCAGAACTCACAGTTAAAAAAAAAACAATTCTGGGAAAAAGTTGAAATTGTGAAATATTTTCAAGAAAAAATGTATAATTGTGAGATATAAACTTGCAATTTTAAGAAAAAGTCAGAATTGTGATGTGTTAACTCGTAGTTCTGAGACAAGTCAAAATTGTGAGATATAAACTCAGAATTGCAAGAAAAATCAGAATTGTGTTTTATAAAACTCTAAGAAAAAAAGTATAATTTATGAGACAAACTTGGGAGAGAAATATAAAACTCAAAATTGCGAGATATAAACTCTCTGAACAGCTTTTTACATTTGTTGTGGAAATGGTCTTCTATAGCTATAACATGGAATTCTTTAAAAGGATAAAATTTGCAAACAAATTGCTGTGTAAGGATTACAACGACTATCCAATTCATCAAGCACATATACTCCTGTTCTTACGTCAGCAACTTATGTTTCTTAAGCACACAACAGCTCGAAACTCACGTTTGAGGTATGAATATGTGTAATTTATTCTAAAACCCATTGAAACCTCAGAAGGGAATCCATGGCTCGAAAATGCTAATTCTGTTACGGGTTTTAGGATACAAACCGAACAGCTCTATTGAGTATTGAATGCTTTCGAGAGGCTTTAGAAGCGGTTTCAAATCCTGAAAATGAGAAGGGGAGAAATAATGGATGTGGGCCAGATGCACGCAGCGGGAAATAAACTGCTGATTAAAGGAATGTGGAGGAGTTTGAGGAAAATCATAAAAAAATGGCTTTCATTTAAAACCTAGTGGGCTGCCTAACTAAACAGTGTTTTTGACATCATAACCAGGTTTCAATGCATCAATCATCTCTGAAAATGTTAAGCTAGTAGACTTGCTAACTAAAAACAAACAAAGAAACAATAGAAAAACATGTTTGAAATGATATAGTTAGCTAAAAGTGATATTCTTCAGAGTTTCTGACCGTGGATCTACTGAAGTGAATCAGCTCTTTGTTGTGTGACCAGGAGAAGCTTGAGGTATTCAGACACACGGCTCACAGAGATCCTTCATGAATAAAATAGCACGGTGACTAACTCTTCTCCATCTCAGTCCACACTGCACCTGTGTGGGGAGATCCAGCTCAGCAGGAGCGGACAGAACACCTGTGGATGTGAGAGAGAGAGACAGAGGAGTTCTGGTGCTCTGGATGGATAGATTCTCTGATGGTGGAAGCAACTCGAAGAACTTTTTCTCTTTTGATACATCACGTTGTATGAGAATAAGGGTGCATTAAAGGGATAGTTCACCCAAAAATGAAAATGTTGTCATTAATTATTTACACTCATGTCGTTCCAAACCCTTAAGACCTTCGTTCATCTTCGGAACAAAAATTAAGATATTTTTGATGAAATATAAGAGCTTTCTGACCCTCCATAGACAGCAATGCAACTGAAATGTTCCTAGACCCAGAAAGGTACACTGTAAAAAAAATACATAAAATGTACGGTAAAAAACTGGCAGCTGTGGCAGATTTAACTTAAATCAACATTTAAAAATGTATTTCATTAACTGATATAATGTTAATATACCAACACACATGATACTGAAATAATGCAATAAACATTAATTGAACAACATAAGATGTAACATACAACCCTAATTTACAAAACTGGTAAGAAACTAGTTATTTCAACGAAAAAACATCAAATGTGAAATGTAATGCAGGGAATGTCAATTTATGTTTTTTTCACTGTAAATTATACATTCTTTTTCACTTCCAAAAACTGTACATTACTGTAAAATTACAGTTTTTCATCATATATAGTAGGGGAACGTACTGTTAACAAATTAATAGGTTTTTACGGTAGCATACTGTAGTGTTTTTCTGTTAAAATCAGTCATTGTTTTACAATGACTTTATTAAACAATTTCTTCTCTTCCATGTCAGTTTTCGACACGCGTATATAACGGTATGATGCATGTGTGTGTATTCCTTTGCACAAGATGCAGTCATTATTTTTGTTTTCTTTGCACATAAAAAGTATTCTCGTAGCTTCACAAAATTATGGTTGAACCACTGATGTCATACGGACTATTTTGTTGATGTTCTTGGTACCTTTCTGGGCCTTGATTGTGTGCGTTACTGTCTATGGAGGGTCAGAATATATATATATATATATATATATTCTATATTCTCCATAGACAGTAACGCACACAATCAAGGCACAACCAAGACCTTTTTTTTTCAGGAACAAGATGTTTAATAATTATATATATATATATATATATATAATTAAACATCTTGTTCCTGAAAAAAGGTCTTGAATGAATGATTCAGTGACTAACAACAACAGGATCACACATAACCTGTAAAATGAATCATTAAGCAAATCTTTGAATCTTTTTGGTGAACAAATTCAAAATATTTGAGTGACTCAGTTAAATCTCTACAGTTATGAGACATTATATCTGAACAAATGTTAAAGCAGCAAGCATGTTATGCTACCATTCAAAGGTTTGGAGCTCAGTAAGATTTTTTGAAAGAAAAGGAAATGATTCAAGTATAATATTAAGTAAATTAAAAGTATTATAATATTCAACTATAAATTAATCAAACGTAACGGCAGACATAATGTTACAAAAGATTTCTATTTAAAATAAATGCTGATCTTAACAACTTTCATAGAATCCTGAAAAAATACATTAACATTTCCACAAAAACATTAAAGATCTCAACTGTTTTCATCATTGATAATAATAATAAATGTTTCTTGAGCAGCAAATCAGCATATTAGATTGATTTCTGAAGGAGCATGTGAAGACTGGAGTAATGATGCTGAAAATTCAGCTTTGCATCACAGGAATAAAATATATGACAATAAAACACAAACTGTCGTATTTCACAATATTACTGTTTTTACTGTATTTTTATTTTAAGGGGAAAAAAACATTCCAAAAGACACATTTTTCCAAAAGGCTTATTTACTTTGATAAATCTGACTAATTTGGGTGGTTCGGGCATTTTAAAATTATGTTCTTTACTTTGCATTTATTCCACCATACCATAATTGTTTCAAACAATAGTGAAAGACAAACTTCACATATGAGAAATCCATATTTTGAAAACTTTATTCCAAAACACACGCATAAAGCTGTCTTTGCCACACCATGTCTTGTATAATCATGTTGGTAGCAAGTCATTACATAACCAATGTTCATTTCCCTCACATTTTTACATAACAAGATTTTAAAGAAAAAAAAACATTGCATGTCTGGAGAGAAAAAATGCTAGTGTGTCAGAATGCAAGAATCAACGAAACGCTCTGGAAACCCATCTATCATTACATCACATGAATTTCTGAGAGAATTCCAGCCTGTCAGTTTCATATAACACTTATAACCTGGATGGACTGAATTGGTTTGTGTCACAGGGCCAGATTTCCGTCAGCTTTGAGTACATTGTAAAAGCCTTGAACAATGACTGGTGTCACATTGAGACTCCAGCTGTTTTGTAAAAAATTAATTTTACAGTAACTCAGACTAACATTCAACCTTCCTTAAACATGCCACTGTATTACAGTATAGTTGAGTGTTGGAGCATTCAGGATTCATCAGCACTAATAAAGAAAATATGGAAATAATTATATTCTCTCTGCACGCTAGAGGAACGCTCTATAGCACGCTAGAGGAAACAAACGGTCTCTCTACAGTACATACTTAACATGCCTTCTTGCGTTCTTGGAGATAACAAACCTCATTACTCTAAAGCCTAGTTCACACAGCCAGCAACATTTCAAACATTTAAAGTTAGCTTTTGGATTTATTATGTTGGGAAACACAACTGCCATGTCCACACTGACCCAGCAAACACCAACATGGTTAAACACACTGATCCAATGTAAACGAACAACTATTTGGTGTTCTCTTCAATCTGCTGCCTTGCCATCACAATAGTTGACCTGAAAGAGAAAACTGACTATACTTGGAGTGTTATAAATTGCGACATCTTGCAACGCAACACCAAATTGATGTCGAACCTAGAAGCGTTTGCTTGCGTAGAGTATGTTGCAGACCTACATTTTGTGATTGTGAGGTGTAAGCTGATTTAAAAACAGTCTCTAACAGGTCTAGCCATGCAGACATGTGGCACCTCTTTACATTATTGCTTGGACAACTGGGACTTCTACGAGTGATCTAGACACGTACTCTAACTCCAAGAGTAAAGGTATATTCATACTCTGATATATGCTTTGTATATTAGGAGAAAACCTGCTACATTGTGTGCAAGAGTTTAAAAAGGACACTGAAATCGAGAATATAACTTAAGAAGGTAACAGCAGGAGCAATGTACGAAGCTCTTGAACGTCCTGAGAAGAAAAACAAAACTATGGTTGGTTTTTATTGTTGGTTTTACATCTGATGTTATTAACATTCAATGTTCATTTTTAAACATATTGTCCATAATATCCAGTTTCAGATCATGTAGTCGTTGTTTTTGTCAGTGTGAACATCCCTTTAGCTTGAATGGGAAGATATTGGATAATCAAACTTCATGCCTTATTTTATATCCAATTCTCTGCAAATGAAATGATACAATCTATTGTGAGAGGTAGGAGGAGGAATTGTCTGTTCCCACACAGGATTTCTTCAGCTTTGCATCTATGTCCATGTTGAGCGAGTGATGCTGGGTTAAAAAAAAGCAGGTTGTCAGACATTCCAACACTAGATGAGATGAATCGCTCCTTAACATGATCTGAGATCAATGTTCATCTTCTGATTTGGAGTCAACTTCTTGAAGGTCAACATCTTTATCCAATCCGTATGCTCACTATTGTCTGACAGAGCTCTGGTTGGTGCTCTAGGTTTTGTAGAGATGAGGTGAGACTTGAATCTTATCACTATATTACAGTTTTAGAGTCCAACTTTGTCCTTTTGAGTCCCATTCAGATCTGCATAAAAAGACGGTCCTGTCTGTTAAATTGGTGTTGAGTTAACAGTCTACAGCTCCACCGCCAGGCAGATTCTCTCTCTCTTTCTAACTGTAGCCGTTTGGAACAAGTCCTCCCGTATCTGCCGGGAAGTCGAGAAAGCTGCCAAAAGATTAGGCGAGCTATGAAATGTTGCCGAAGGAAGCTGTAAAGAGAGAAAAGAGACAAGAGAATGAAAAAGAGCATAAATTATTAACGTGATTGCAGGAAATACATGTGGAGAAGGGGTGTGCATCACAGAACCTCTCTTGTAAGACATTTACTCAATATCCATGGATTTAGCTTCTTATCTGTTAGATCCCAATGTGTATCATGTGTATCAGATCTGAAGGCTGTTTCCAAAAGCAGCAGCAATGCTATACTGCCTTTATAGATGCCTTCCTTTGTACACAATTCTAATACACCATCATGTGACTTTGCCAGTCTGATAAAGTGGTGGGCCAATAATGCCAGTATATCTAAGAGAGCAGAGTGGCTGAAAGTAAATAAGACATGCATCATTTATCTCATGAAATGTACAGTATATTTACTTTTACATAATATTTCATCAGAAATAATTAGAACTTGATAGCAACTGTAATTCTGTCATCCTATTATTTTTCACAAATAAAGAAGTTGTTAAATAAAAAGTAAGTAAACTCCATAACTAACCATGCATAACTAACATAACTAACTCCATAACTAACTAATGATCTGGTAAGTTTGTGTGCAATGGAAATAATAATATGTGAACCAGTCTTAAGTCGCTGGGGTATATTTGTAGTAATAGCCAAAAATACATTGTATGGGTCAAAATGATCAAATAGACACTTAAGACTGGTTTTGTGGTCCAGGGTCACATATGTACTTTTGTACTAATATGTACATATTAGGTATACAGCTTGTCAGTGCATGGGGCAGTACTCTTGCAAGGACAATTTTGTACCATATCTAGCCTGCCCCCTGTTTATATTGGCACCTAGGAGTAGTAATATGTACCCTTAAGATACTATTATGCAAGTTTTAGGGATAAATAAGGTACAAATATGTATCTTTGAGGGCACTGGCCCACTGAGAAGATGTTGCAGCTCTAATTTATTTTTTACATTTTTAGATATTTTGGTAACACTTTATTTTAGGGTCTCTTAACTAGTTGCTTATTAGCATGCAGATTACTAGATTATTAGCCATTTATTAGTACTAATTAAGCACATATTAATGCCTTACTCTACATGACCTTATTCTACATCCCTAATCCTACCCAATTTAACTGATTCTCATTTGTACAGTCGCCTTTTATGCATTGCAATTTCTTCCATTCATAATTCTAGGAGTGAACCATTTTTTATTAATTACTTGTTTGTATTATTTGTGTGATGCACATAGTTGCTGTCTATTTCAACACAGTCTGTCAGTTAGAAGGATACATTAGAAGACAGCCACCCATTTAGGCATTAATCTCAGCAGGTTTTTGGAAAATAGTCCAAATCTGGTTTTGATATTGTTCAAATTTTATTTGACTAGGGTGTACTTCTTAGAAAAATGCTTCAGAAACAAGTAATTCTTAAGATTCAGATGTGAAGCAACCATCATTCATACGTGAAGTGCTGCGGCGACAGACCGCCCAGATGTTGTTTGAGAGTTTGAGTGGAGCTTGTCTTGCGGTAGCAATTAACATAACTCTCAAGAACATCATAGTGTGCTATATTTCTTATCTGTCACCAGCAGAGAGTGTTATCTGAGAAAAATGCAGGAAGGATCTTTTCATCAAGGGCAGAAACAAAAAGGACTAGACAAAATTAGATCATATCGGAATACATTATAACTGTAGCAGCCGGCTGTCTACTGGAAACACTGCATGATTGTTTTTTTTTTGTTATGCAATCAGTTTGTAGGGATTGTAAAAAACACTGATTGCAATTTAGAGACGTGTTTCTTCTGGCCCTGGCAATCAATGATAGTCTAGTTCAATCTGACCAGAAAGAACGTATGAATATGAAAGTAAGAAAAGATAAGAGTACACTGGAAAGAACTATTTAAATCTCTGGACAATGGACAATCAGAGACAAACGCTTTTGAGGAAAGGAACAGGTGGCATGCTTTGTGCTGTTGTGCCATCAAATAACACTGTGCCAAAACTGGTGAAAGTCAGAATGATTGGTGAATGCATTTCGTCTGCTGAACAGCCTCTGATGAAGACACCTGATTACTGGTGAGGGTAAAGATGTCCGTCTATGAAAAACATTTAGAATGGAAAGAGTGAGACCAGAGAGGGAGGACAACCCAATTTAAGTAGAGAACAGTGTTCAAATTATACCAAAGCTTCCATTAAGGCCTGGTTTTAGGAAGACAAAAAGTCTGAAAAGTGTTTAACCCTTGAGCTGCACTGAAAATCCTTTTCCTAATTTGGTGTTCCCAATCAAAAATGACTGGTCTTTTTAAAACAAAATAGCTTGTATATCTCACATTATACTTATATTATCACCATATCTTGGATTCAATCTTTTTGTTTTCTTTCAATTAGCACAGGTTTTGTATTTCTTTTGGGAACTGATTGATTGTAGGCTTCATTGATCTGAGCTTATGAGGTGGGTAATTTTGACAATGTTCACTCAAAAACAGAGATGCATAAGCCTACAATCAGTAAATTCCAAAAAGAAATACAAAACGTTTGCTAATTGAAAGAAAAGAAGTAGAAAAAAATATTTAATTCTATATTTGGCAATAACATATTGAGAAATTGGTAACACTTTATTTTAAGGTGTCCTTGTAACATGTTACATGTACTTACTATTATAATTACTATTAGTTATGCATAATTACATGCAAGTAACCATAAACCAAACCCTAATCCCAATCCAGTCACACTTTAGAATAGGTAACACTGGTTAACTATTGTAACGGGGCGAACGAGACGTGAGACGTGCGGATCCAAGTGCAAGCTTTTATTTATAAACAGTCAATAAACTGTTTATAAATTTAAATTTATATCAAAAGTACACACTTTTGTGGCCAGCGGTTTAGACATTAATGGCTGTGTGTTGAGTTATTTTGAGGGGACAACAAATGTACACTGTTATACAAGCTGTACACTCACTACTTTACATTGTAGCAAAGTGTCATTTCTTCAGTGTTGTCACATGAAAATATATAATAAAACATTTACAAAAATGTGAGGTGTGTATTCACTTCTGTGAGATACTGTATATATATATATATATATATATATATATATATATATATATAAAAATATAAAATAAAATATATATATATATATATAAATAAAATGTGTGTTGAGTAGCTTGTTATGGCAGATGTTTGCAAGGGCCTCAGGGTGCTCTCCTGATGGAGACAGGCATATGGAGGAGACAAGCTGATTACGCTAGTGGATGTCTCAGGGAGTTTGTGTGGGTCGCTCTGCTCTAAATGAAGCTGAGTCTCAGAGACTTCCCGTCGGGTTCACAGCGTTAGCTACATCAACATTTAATTGGTTTGTTGAAGACTTATCATTTCTCTGAGCATCACAAATCTGTCTCGTTTAACAAAAAATCATTTCACATTTGATATTCGGTTTGATATGTGTTTTAGCTTTTCTCAGATCTTCATTTTGTGGTATGAAATGAAACACTAAAGCTTTCAATTTTACAACCCCCCTAAATAGCACACAAGCAAAGTGCATTACAAAGCACGTTAAAAATTCATCGAAACATCATGCATTCATTTGTATGAATCCTTTTCAGGAAAAACATCTACGCAAGATTAGTGTTTAAATAAACATGTGGAGCTCGAGTGACGAGCAAGTGACGTCCAAAACATGACAGTGAAGCTAAAAAAAGGATGTTTCCATGCAACTGACTTGCTTTGTTAACTGGAACAAACGATTGCATTGTTTGCTATGATGAAGCAGTGGATCACAGGTTTTTCTCTTCTATTTGTGTGAAATGTTTAAGGCTATTACAGTTGGACGATTGGGTGGTAATTTAGAGAAGAGGTAATAAGGTTTGGTGTTTCAGTAGAAACAGCAATTATAGTGTTGGGAGAATCTGCCTCGCTCTCGGGCTAAATTGCTTTGGTGAGAGGAGGGAGGAGGGTTCGGCAAGGAATGAAGAGGGCAGAATTACTTAGCCTTACTGGGAACCAAAAGAACAAAGCAATTTAGTAGAGTACAGAGGCAACATTGCAGAGGATAAATACCAACAGCAATTGGACTGAAAGGTCAATCTACACCTCCGAATCACTCATGTGAGCATTATGAGTTTTAACAGAGGCCGGTAAAAGAGCAGGAGAAGTCCAGTCTAGAAATCCTCTGATGGGCATCAAGCTGATTGTTAATAGACAACGCTAAATTACTGGGCAGAAGACAGAAAGCTATTACCCTCAATGACATACTGTATATCGTAAATTACTACATTGATATATTTATACTGATAAATGAAACCATATTTGTTGGAGCACTGGTACGTGAGTTGCACAAGACATAAAAGTAGCTGTTGTGTTAAAGCAGACATGGATTCGTCAAATAAAGAGTTGGGTCGTGTCCTGAACCCATTCCCCCATCTCTCGCTCCACTTTCCTGTTAAATCTCTATTGTACTGGTAAAGGGAAAAGGTCCCTAAATAAATCATTTAAAAAATGAACGATACATAATTTAAGAGTTTTAAAATACAATTTTAAGGGTATATGATGTACAGCCTTGGTGAGCATAAGAGATTTATTTTAAAACATAAAAAAAATCCCAAACCTCCAAATCCCCCCAAAAGAATTCTGAACAGAAGTGTAGCTATGTCTCTTTCATGTCATGGTTTCTAGTATCAACACATTAAGGGGCAGTTTTAATAACAGCTTGCACCAACGCAAACTGTCTTTTGGCATTAAAATAGTACTGTCAGATTTTACTAAAGACGTGCAGTGAAAAATTAGCACTGAAAAGGCATGGACACAGTTATTTTTGCGCCTGACCTTACTGAATATGCATTTGTAGGAGTTTCCCTTTCAGACGCAAAAGTTATGGGAGGAGAGTATTCAAATGAATCACGTAATGTGTATTACTAATGTTTGCGCTCGTCAAATTATTGGCATTTGCGCCATTATTTAACATCAAAAAAGCATGTCTTAAACTATTGCAATTATTGTTGCTAGGAGGAGGCACTGCAGAGAACAGAGAGCGCGTGGTAGAAGCAAGAAATAAAGAGGCCACAGTACGTTGAAAAGAACTGGAGGCCAAAAAATGAAGGTTTGCTAGAAGTTTTGATTGAACTGGTATTGCATGACTCCTAGTTGAGGGTTCCAAGTCGTCTTTTATCTCCTGAAGCGAATGAAAAATAACATGGCTTGGCAAATGGAAAAAATCCTCTCACTTCTACAATGCGCTCTGTTCTCTGCGATGCCTATTTTTTTTGGGCGTTAAACAATAGCACAAATGCCAGTAATTTGACGAGCGCAAACGTTAGTAAAACGTGTTGCGTGATTCATTTGAATACTCTTCTTCTATAAATTTTGCGTCTGAAAGGAAAACTCCTACAAATTCATAATAAATAAGGTCAGGCACAAAAATAACTGTCTAGTCTTTTCAGCGCTAATTCGTCACTGCGCATCTTTAGTAAAAACTGACTGTACAATTTTAACGCCAAAAGACGATTTGCTATAAGCTGTTAGTAAAACTGGCCCTTTGTCCATTCTATGGTCAGACTGGCTTTCTCGTTTTTCACCCAATCAATATTTAATATTTTCATTCATGCCAACTGAATCAAATATGACAGGCTGCTATTGACGGCATCTGTTTAGACGTCCAGCGGAAACCCTGCTGGCTGAGAGACACATCTAAGAATAAACTCAGATAAGCTGTGTCCTCCAGCCGTGCCTAACAGTCTCCAGGGGCCAGACTTAACACGCTCTGACAGGTGACGGCAACTATCAGAAACAAACTAATCAGCATTGACGGCACTTTTATTTGACCGTCCTCCTCTCTCGAACACCCTTCACCTGTTTGAACCCTCACCCAGGTCCTCTGTTTGAACCTCAGGTGAGGATTTTTCCTCTGGGTGGCTCAATTAGATTCCTTTATCAAAGCACGGAGACCAGGACTTGGTGAAGTGTTAAATTAAATTGCCCCCTAAGCTGTTGGTAGAATTCCCTGACACAGCGTTTAAGTGGTCTCTAATTCCCTTTCCTTGTTAATGTGGGGTACACTGGGCTTTGACACTTGCTGAGACGGGAGTTCTGAGGACGCATCTGCTCCGAGGAGACCCTCACACTTTGTGTCTTCAACTATGGGTTGTCCTTTGAAACTTTGAAAGTTGTATTTAAGTGAGCTTCAAAAAAAGAGAAACATATAGCTTTTTGTTTCCCAAAAAGACATTTATCCCAAAAGACAGAATACCTAATAACAGAGATATTTGCAGAGAATGATATGTGTGTGTGTGTGTGTGTGTGTGTTTTATTATATATTTCTGGTTCTTAAATTGAATTGGTTGATATATTATATTATATTATATTATATTATGTTGATGCTGATATAGCCTACAGCCATATAACACTGCTACAAGTGTGATATTGCGTTTATACATCAGTTCGACGGCACAAGTGTTCCAAAAAAAAACCCTCTTTTCTTTTCTTTAAAAACCCTCTCTTCTTCTCCTTCCGCCACAGATTCATTTCTCAGTTTGACAGTTTAACAGCTGAGCCCAAGCCGCCATTACTAATTTGAAAATGTCATGTTATGACAACAACATCTCAGATAGTCCAACATCAGATAAAAGTAAACGATAAATGAATGAGTGATCGTTACAAAAGTGTGCATCAAATACATTGAACACAGAAGCTCAGACGTGTGACGCGCTAGAACAAATCTCACTGGTTCTCGTGCGTCACGCATGCACATTTCTTCTTATTATGAATTTAATGGCGGCTGAGCACCATAGGCATAGCTTGTTGTTTGAGCTTGGGGGGCTAAACCAAGCCAGTCGATTTGGTCAGTCAAACTTTTAAATACATTTTAGCGTTTCTGTAGTAAACGTACAAATTCACACTACATGTACAATTTAAGCGGTTTTATTATGCATAGAGCAGCAGCAAGCTTGTGAGGTCATGGCAACCAGATTTGCTGTGCTAGCAATGGACACATCGAATATAATGCACTATAAACATGTTTGCCGGCAGAAACGCAAAGTAGACAAAACCACCACTGGCTCTGCACCCCTTTACCTAAATTCATCACTTCAGACTTACTGTATATACCCTCTATAAGCTTGTGTTCTGCAAATGAACGTCACTTTATTGTACCATCCCAAAGAGGCACAAAATCACTTTCACAGACTTTTAAATGAAATGTTCCCTCCTGGTGGAATGACCTGCCCAACTCAATCCGAGCAGCTGAGTTCAGCCATCTTCGAGAATCGGCTAAAAACACATCTCTTCCATCTTTATTTGACCCTCTAACTCTAGCACTCTCTTTTCTAATTCTATTCTTTTAAAAAAAAACACTAACTAGCTTTTTTTGTATTTTATATATTTGTTTCTTTTTATTTATTATACAATTAACAAAAGCAAAAAAGACGTTAAAAACACTAGCTTGCTCTATTCTTTTTCTAAAAAAATCAAACCTTGCTACTGCATCAAGCCATTTGAGACTTGTTAGCACTTGCATATCATTGCTCTTTTGTTGATTTTGATTGCTTCCATTGTCCTCATTTTTAAGTTGCTTTGGATAAAAATGTCTGCTAAATGACTAAATGTAAATGTACTCTTTGTTTTCCACTTATGTCTCAGAAGACAGAAAAGCACATAAACAAGCATATATATTTAAATTATATTATCACTTTTAGGAAAGTTATAAGGTTAAAATGAAGAGGTTATGCTACATACAATCTTTGAATGAATCTCTGTCCCACATGGGAGATTCTAGTCAACTGCAGCAATAACGATTAACTTAAGAGCAGATGAGGTTGTGTGTTTCAGGTGTTGACCTCTCACCTCTGCTGAGCAGCTGTAGGTTACGCACTTCCTCTCTGACCTGTAGCTGTAGGACCTGCTGCAGTACTTCCTGTCTCATTGTCTCTTGGATTATACCCATCCTCTCCAGCTTCTCTCCATTCAACCGCAACAGGGCACGACCTAAACAAAGTGTGTGAGAGGCAGGATGAATGACAGTTTAAAAAGTCAGTGCCAGCTTTGTAAAATAGCGAGACGGAACAGCAAAGGATTATATCCAGAGGAATTTTGATTAGTAGTATGGAATTGGTTTACATTTGTTTAAATCCCCACAGAAGCCATCAAATTAATGTCACAAGTCTTGCCAACAGAACAAGACAAGAAAAAGTCTTGCAGATGTCCTGCTGCTTTCTGAATATGAAACCAGTAGCCAGAGATTTAATAAGGCTTTCCCTTTGTGCTGTACAATTTTAGCTTTGCTTCTTTCCAAAACACCCCAGTTTGGCCAATATATCCTTTTTGGATAAGGCAATACATTGTCGTTGTCTAATCCGAGGTGGTGGATACAACGTCAACTAGAACAAACAAACATATTTCTTTATATAGCACCTTACATACTTAAAATGCAGTTAAAAAAATACAGGAAATAAAAAAAAATACATAAGAAAAATTTCAACAGTATAAAGCAACAAAAGGAATATAAATAAAAATATAAATATTTGCAAAGCTATTAGTCTAATTAAAATGGTCTAATTAAAAAAAGGATATACACTAGCTAAAATTATATACAAACTGTAAATTCTAAAAAATAATATCCTACTTTCTGAAAGCAGAACTGCATGTATACTGGATATGACATTCCCAAAATAGATTGATATAAGCTTTGTGGAGGGAAAGAAAATCCAATTTGGCAATTGTAGTAGAGAGAAATGTTATAAATAAACAAAATAAAAGAAAAATAATACCACAATTTATTTGTATGCCACCTTTCAAACATAAAATGCAGCTCAAAGAGTCACAGGTCAGAATAATAATAACAAAAAAGTGAACAAAAATTAAGAAAAATATGTAAAATACAACAAAATACAAATAAAAAATGTAAGGTTTACATAAACATTTATAATATATAAGTTCTGTCTAATGAAAATGGTCTAAATAAAAAACAGCACAGACTAATTCATCAAAATTAAAATGTTACATTTTACCCAGTGTTTATGTGTGCAATGTATTTTTTTTTTTCATTTTTTTTTTTTTTGCTTATTAGGCTACAATATTGGTAGCTAAGTTGCAACATGCTAAAACCTTACTGAAATCAATTGTGATTTGCATCTCTCATTTCACGTCCCTTGAGAAGTGATATTTCTGTGGCTCATGGAGCCAATGTAGAGCTGTACAAATCTCTTGAAAACTCAATTTCAGTTAGAATGCTAACTCAGAAGGCAGCATCCCATGTAGGCAGTAGACAGCTAGGCAGCTTACTAGTTTTGCAAAAGAGAGTTTATTTACCTCAGCAGTCAGACAGACCGACGGTATAAAGCCTGCATGTACCTCACTGTCTGAGTCCTGTTCTTCAAAAATATCACAAAGCAGGGGAATTTATTGTCATTTGCCCTGAATGTGCTCACTCTAATTAGATGCATAAATCATCTCATTCTCTCTTACAGTATAATCATCCATCCTCATTCTCACCTGGCAAGTACACAGACACTCCCTCACAAGACCGCCACGCATAAAGTTTACGTAACCA
Organism: Barbus barbus; assembly: GCF_936440315.1. NCBI lineage: Eukaryota > Metazoa > Chordata > Actinopteri > Cypriniformes > Cyprinidae > Barbus > Barbus barbus. The sequence goes on along the minus strand of NC_136719.1, from coordinate 6,730,837 downwards.
GAGTCTATTTTAGGCCACATTAATGAATGTGTTCAATTTCGGCACATATTGCTTTGTGTGATGATTACTAATGAAGTCGGGTTACGTAAGGCCCATTGTGTGACCTTGGATGAGTGTATCGATTTGTGTGGTGTGTGTCCAGGAACATCGGTGCTGGACAGCTATTCCCCTCTGTAAATGAAACATAATGACCTTAATAACAGCTGGCTGTGGCTATTTCTCTGATGATGTAGTGGAATTGGAGAGATGAGTGCAGTGTGGTTTGGGGGTTCAGGGATTAGATGGCGATGATTACATTTTACAGATCGTTTACAGAACTTCATGAGCTGTCCCTTGAGAGAAACCACTACCTGCCGTTTAATTACTTTCTCATAAGTGAGATTCGGTTACAGAAACTTCTATAAGTTCAGACATGGTTAACAAAATGACTCCACTTGGTTAGTCAGTGGTTAGAGGCAGAAAGGTTGACTATCAATTCAGCTAAAAATAGCATGACATGCGTAGTTTTCTTTCATTTGCTGACATATTTCCAATTTAAACAGGAAGTTTGGTTAAAGGCCTATATACTGTAGATATTTGGGTCACATACTATAGCCTCATAACAAAAACATGCCTCTATCCACCTTTTTCTGAACGTGAAAGTCGATTGGAGAGGTGCTTTACATTTCTGGTCTCTGGTGTTTCTAGTCAAATTAACATATTTCACAAGCCGATAATATAACGTTAAACCTGTGCACATTTTTATATTTCAATTCAGTCTATCTTTTTACCCCGTTTTTACTTGGATTTCTATGCCTCTGTTGCCTCTGGCTTGCTTAGTTGGGGACACTTCATTTCCAGCGATATCGTCGACCTGATTGCAAAGACACTATTTAAACTGAACTGAGCTGGATGATGACATCACTGAATTCAATAATGAAATGCCTTTAACTGAAAATATTTTTTTAATCTTTTCATTTTACATTATTGACACTATTTTCCTTTTTTGTTATTCTGCAGTTGCTTTGACACAATTTACATTGTTAAAAGCGCTATATAAATAAAGGTGACTTGACTTGAAGACCAGAACACGAAAGTACCCAAACGGATCTAGTGGCAGTAAAACACCAAAAACTTATTCCTTTTCTCACAAATTATGATTACAGGGCATATCATCGATTAATAAATAGCTATTTATATGCAGTTCCTTGCACAGTACTGTTATGCCTTCAAAATACTTTTTACCAAAGTGCATGATTTGTAAACTCAAACATTTTGAAGTCTGTATCACATATCAGCTCCATATGTGTGGCTTTTTTGATGAAGTAAACTTGCTCAGTAGCGCACCCGGTACAGCATTACTTTTATGAGTCCAGAGTTACGAGTCCTCGAATACAAGTCTGGTGAATCACAAGTCATGATAACAGAGCATGAAAACATGTAAAAGGAAGCTAAATCGCCATGGTTGCCTCAGCAAATTTGATTTTATCTCATTTTTTCTTTTATTAACGTTATAGGTTAGGTTAGATTCTATAGGGCTATAAAAATAGCTGAAAAACTACATTCGAATTTTGTACTTAAATGTTATCAATATTCATATTATATATGAATTTAAAAGGCATAGCGTCATTTAGGGGGGAAAAGCTTTTGGCTTCTCTCCTGAGGCCACAAGAGGGCGCATCGAGCAATGCACGTTTATTCAAAGCAATAAAATAACATGACTACTTGTGAAAAAAGTGCTTACAATAATGTTTTAAATAATATTCACATGTAAAAAACGAGAAACAGTGGGATGGGAAAAATGTTTTTTAAAAGTTGAACTTACATTAATTTTGCATGGCTTTCTGAACATGCGGCTCTCTTGTGTGAGATGTGAGTGCAACTGTGATGGATGTCCCTCTAGAAAATGTGCAAAATATGCTTTCAGTGTGAACAGCTTGGATTCAGTTTTGACATAAACAAGGTCTTCTCCAAATTGATGTTCTCTTTTTTCTGCAATATTAATGGCTAACAAAGACATTAAAATGCAACACTTAAATCATCATCACATCTCGTGTGCCACTGATAAGGCTGCCTTCACACACTACTAAAATTCGAATGCTATGTTTTTGCATTAGAATGTTTGTTTTTTTTTTGTTTTTTTTGACGAATAATCAAAATTCTACTTTTATTTGGCAGCCCTAGATGCTACGACGTTATTTTCAAATGCCTTTTCAAATACTAGACATTTAACTTCTGAACTGCTGAGATACATATAACAACAAACATAAATCGTTGCCAGATTCTGGTTCATCTATTGAATAAAACTGAACGTGCTTTTAGTGCAATTCTCTGGACACTTCACTTTGATAGTGTCGTGAAAGTGTCCAAGAAGCAAAATAATTTTACTTTGCAGAAATTTCATCACAGGCATGTTTTTTCCAATGAGTCTGGGTTGTATTCAGGCCTGCCAGGCTCCAGACCAGCAGGGGGTGCTGATGAGATGCAGAAACAATGCATATTAGCTTGGACTGTTGCCATAATAATCAAGGATGATTATCTACACAGCAAGTGCACAATGACGCTACAATTGCGAGGCAGAGAGACTCGTTGATTATACCGTCGCAATCTCTTTGTGTTGTATTGCGTCACACCACACAGCACGCTTTCAGTGTACAGATGGTGCTAGACATCTGTGTCCAGGTGCCCAGGGCAGGTCAGTGTAATAATCCGTCCTTGGTCCAGACATAATGAATGGCTGGTCTATTTTACGTCACAGTGACACAAGACGCTTATAAAAAAATGAACAGTAGGTGAAGTCGGAGTGTTTGCAGACACTAACAAACTATGACTTGCTACTTGCTACTCTATCAAAGACAGATGGTATTAGTACTTTAATAATTTTAGACAGCATTTTACTGGACAACCCCCCCCCCCCCAAAAAAAACATTTTTCCCCCCAATTGGATACACCCATGAGTGTGAGATCATTAATATTTGTGGTCTGTTTTCCCAGAACTTTACTTGACTCCTAACTTTTATGAGAACACTAACATACAGATGACCTCAAAGCTAACAGACACTGACTAAAAGCTTTCTTCACGAAAAGCAATTTCAATTTTATGTAGTCTTTAATGTGCTTTACTGTACAGTGGAAGAGATCAGCTGCAAAACCGAAGCTATTTTACAGAAATATCTACAGTTAAAGAGATAATGGGGCAGTCGGTATGAGAGGACATCTGTGTGTTTGAACAATAAAGAACAAAGCCCTTAAATGGAATCGCAAGGTGAATCCCAAACAGAGATAGAAAGAGAGAGAGAGAAAAAAGGCCTGAAAGCACCACACAGAAATGGCCCATCCTCAGCATATTACAGTAAATCACAGTAATTCACCAGACACCACTTTATTAAGCTGTGTCCCTTGCCTCTATCTATATATATAATATACAGTATAGAAATCAAAGAGCTTCAAGTGGAAATGGGAAGTGCCTTTTCATTTTGGAAAGGTGATTTTTAAAGTACATTTCAGTAAGATTGTTGAACATATTTGCATGCTATTAAATTGCATTGGCTCAAACTAAGTGAATGTGCTGGGATATCCTCAACTTGTGACTGCAGCTCTCTCTATTATCAAGCTGCTCGTCTCCTTTATGTGATATATATGGATGTGTCACACTTGACGAATCATGTAACACACAAAGAAACAACAAATTATATATGCTAAATCAGAGAAGCATTTGTCAAATTGGCTCAAAAGTTGATATCACGTCTTTTGGAGGGCATCAAACAGTTTTTATAAATGTGAATGATCTAGTGTCAATGGGACCGCTAATACATAGTTTATCATAGCAAATTTTAAGAAATATTTTACAAATAATTAATATAACTATATTTTAATATTTATCTATTTATTCATAGGAAATAGACATTGTCGCACTGGAATAAAAGGGTGGGGGGAAAAAATGACAGTAAAATATTTAACATTGCATCATATGTAATTTTACTGTAAAATACTGTCCACTTTATAGTTTTTGAAAGTAAAAAAAAAACATGAATTACTTTATGGTTAAAAAAGTAAAGCATGACACATAACACAATTAGGCTATATTTGATTAGTTTTGTTTCTTATTTTTGTGTTACGTTTTCTGATTTAGTTATTATTTATTGAATTATTTTGTGTCGTGTGTTACCATATGAATAATTTCTATATAAATATTACACGTTTTGTGGACAAATCACTTACTATGAACTCTAATTCATCAAGTGGCTGTCTATTTTACCACCTGTATTATTACGGTGGTTATCAGTACATTTTAATATACAAATTAGATTTTGGTAGTTCAGACAGATTGGTATATTAACATTATAACACTTAATGAAATATAATGTTATAATTTGTATAATGTACAAGCACCCACACCTGTAACACCTGAAACATTTTCACCATATTTTTTTACATCAAATATTTGGCAACCACAGTTGCCGTTTATTTTTACTGTAAATTTAATAGTATTTTTTGGGGTAGTAAAAATGCATTTACTGTATAAAAACAGGCTACACTACATTATACTGTTTAAATCTCTGTATAAATTACTGGAAAAATGCCAAGTCTAAATGAATACTGTTGTTCTCATTTGCCAAAATCAAACCATCGAATTCAGAATAAATTGAGGACAAATTCATATTCAAGCTAATGTAACAATCTTTCCAAACTGCGCTCTCCATTCATCCATCTTCATGCTAAAAAGCATCAGTCACTGAAGTATATCCTGTTAAGCTTGATGTATAGGCTGTTAAACAAATTGCTAGTGTATTTAACTACTAGGGGATCATGGGGGATTATTGGACAGAGATGCTCCAGTGACCCAGAGCGCTGTGATGGAGCAACCTCCAGTTGCCCCTTGAGGCTTTAGAGGACACGTGAGTCATGGGCCAACACTGACCCAGTTTCCAGCTCCAGGAATTCACACATGGCTGTGGGGACTTCATTCGCTTCCCAGTCATTCACAGCAGGCTGGAAGGAACAATTAGAGCATGGGTGATGCTAATAACGCTGATAATGGAAACGTCCGTAACTAGCCAGAGGTGCTTCTTGAGGTTGATATTTGGACTATTTTGGGGTTTTTCATAAGCTGCATTGTATTTTCCATCTTGATATAGTCCTTCCATTGTTCACAACCTTTTGTAAAGCTCTCTAGTATATATATACACACACACACACACTAATTCAGTGCTTTTAAATTCAGCCCTCCAGAAACCTTTATCCAGGATTGCTGTTTGTCTGAGGCTTTTGTGTATCACAGACAACACAGGTGAACAGAGCAGAAATGAATTCCCTGCAGACGGGTTTAATGTGCTCCCAAATAACACCCTCAGGATAGTGATAGAGGTGCTGTCAAAAACAAGATGAGCTGCAGTAAAGAGGAGACAGAAAAATGGTTTCAAACAGTTGGTCTTAAAAAGCACACTTGGTTATTTCGATTTATCTTACATTTATGACCAAAAAAGACTGAAAGTGGACTGATATATAAATATATCACAAACCGGCAAAATAACCAGGCATGATTGTTATTTTGTGACTTCCTACTAGGTCAATGACAATGTAAGAAAAGAAAATAATATTTGTAAAATCTACTTTAAAAAATCATGTACAAAAGTACATGCAGATTGGGGACTTTTTTTCAAAAACATTTTAAAATACATTTTCAAGGTAATTTTTTTTTTTTTGCAAACTGAACTAACATTGCATTGTCAGAAAAATATAAAAAGATTAAGATCTTTTTTTTTTTACCTTTACACACAGTCACGAAGGCCTTTCCTCTCTTCTATAATGTACATATAATTTACTGTTATTTCTGCACTTTTGATTGAAACACATGACTTAATGCATGCGTTTCAAATTCAAATTCATGACTTAAAGTTTTCTTTTGAAGGCAGTTTAATCACTCTTACATTTTTAACTTAATGCCCCAAAAATTAATCAAAGTGAATTTTGTTTCAGGAATTAAAATCATGCTCATTATAAATGTGTGTGTGTGTATGAATGTATATATATATATATATATATATATATATATATATACAGTGCTGCTTGAAAGTTTGTGAGCCCTTTAGAATTTTCTATATTTCTGCATAAATATGACCCAAAACATAATCAGATTTTCGCACTGAAAATCTGATTATGTCCTGAAAGTCCTGAAAGTAGACGAAGAGAACCGAATCAAACAAATGAGACAAAAATATTTTCTTTGTCATTTATTTATTCAGGAAAATTATCCAATATTGCATATTTGTGAGTGGCAAAAGTATGTGAATCTCTTGGTTTAGCAGTTAATTTAAAGGTGAAATTAGAGTCCATCTGTGCAGAGGGGTTTTCAGTCAGTGCAATGACTATCAAAGTCAGTACGTGACCGGTTTTATTCAAAGAACAGGGATCTATCAAAGTCTGATAATGTTTGTGGAAGTGAATCATGTCACGAATAAAGGAGATAACTGAGGACCTCGGAAAAAAGAGCTGATGTTGCTCATCAGGCTAGAAAAGGTTACAAAACCATCTCTAAAGAGTCTGGACTCCACAAATCCACAGTCAGACAGATTGTGTACAAATGGAGGAGATTCAAGACCACTGTTACCTTCCCGAGAAGTGGTCGACCAACAAAGATCACTCCGAAGCAGAACGTGTAATAATCTGTGAGGTTGCAAAAGTTCCCAGGGTAACTTCTAAGCAACTAAAGGCCTTTCACACATTGGCTAATGTTAATGTTCATGAGAGCCACCATCAGGAGAACACTGAGCAACCATGGTGTGCATGGCAGAGTTGCAAGAAGAAAGCCACTGTTTTCCAAAAAGAAAATTGCTTGCTAAAGATCATATGGACAAGCCAGAGGACTATTGGAGAAAGATTTAATGGATGAAACCAAAATAGAACTTATTGGTTTAAATGAGAAGCTATTATGTTCAGAGAAAAGAACACACTGCATTCCAGCTTAAGAATCTTATCCCATCTGTGAAACATGGTGGTGGTAGTATCATGACTTGGGCCTGTTTTGCTGCATCTTGGTCAGGACAGCCTGCCATCATTGATGGAACAATTAATTCTGAATTATACCAGCAAATTCTAAAGGAAAACCTCAGGACATCTGTTTAAGAACAGAGCCTCAAGAGAACATGGGTCATGCAGCAAGACAACAACCCCAAGCACACAAGTCATTCTACCAAAGAATGGTTAAAGAAGAACAAAGTTAATGTTTTGGAACGGCTGAGTCAAAGTCCAGACCTTAATCCAATTAAAATGTTGTGGAAGGACCTAAGCAAGCAGTTCATAGGAGGAAACCCACCAGCATCACAGAGTTTAAGTGGTTCTGCACTAAGGAATGGGCTAAAACTCCTACATGATTTTGTGCAGGACTGATCAGCATTTACAAGAAACTTGACCTTCACTTACTGCAGCAAAAAGGGTTACACTAGATACTGAAAGCAAAGATTCACATACTTTTGCAACGCACAGATATGTAACTCTAGATAATTTTTCTCAATAAATAAATGACAACGAAAATATTTTTCTTTCACTTGTTTGATTCGGTTTTCTTTGTCTACTTTCAGGACTTATATGAAAAATCTGATGATGTTTTGGGTCATATTTATGCAGAAATATAGAAAATTCTAAAGGGTGCACAAACTTTCAAGCAGCACTGTATATATATACAGACACACACACACACGCTAGATTACACTAAATGACCTTTAAGTTAACAGGCACTGTCACACAGCTACGAAACTGCAATTTTGATTTCATGGGCTCTTTATGGTGCATTTTAAGATGCACTAGTAATTCATGTGGGCACAGTCCAAAGAAATTCACACTTGCAGCTGTTATCTGACTCAAAAGACCAATACCTGTGTTGGAGCAGAAGCACTCTGTGCCTGAAGCAAGCGACGGTCTTGTCTGACATGAGTCAGTGTCTTACAGTGTTTTACAGCAGTGTGTGTAACAGTGCTTCAAGCTACAGTGCCAATGACCCAGGAAAAATGACACACGCAAACACCCACTTACAGACACACACCATCTGACAATGAGGCTTGATAAATGAAGCAATAAATAATAGCGCAGATAATAGAATAAAGCCTCTAGCCGGTGTCGGTGCCCGGATGAATTACTTAAAGGGACATTTGGAGGGGGCAGACATTTGTCACTCCACCTAACTAAATGTAATGCTGATAAAATGAGTGCTTGTGTTCAACCATCACTGAAGGACAGAAAGATCCACGGCTTGCATACACATAACCCTAAAACATCTGAAGTAAAGCGCCGGAACTGCACAAAAACATTAGATCACAATTGATTTCTGTTAGAATAGAAAATGAGCATATTATTTGTTCAAGCCACTGCTGTAAACACTCAATACACATACACATATATAATACTGATTATTCTTGAATTTTTAAATCTTAAAATCATGAAATGACAATGGGTCGGTCTTGTTTTTTTTGGTCAGGATCTATTACTTTTATCAAAAATGAATTTAAATTAAATTTATACATGCAATGACGTGAATACACCTCTTTAATTGACATTTTTAAATTTCTAATTTAATTAAAAAATTATAATAATCTTAATTGAAAAAAAACCCCATAAAAATGTAAGGATGATCCAGCTGTCCAAATTTAAAATAATGAAAATTTAAAAATGAGCATAACATCTTTAGTTCTAAGCAACCAACATGCAGAAACATACATGGGGGACAAAAATGATAAATTATTATTATAAAGGACCTCTATAAATAATAAATTATTAAGGACCTCTGCAGACCTACACATAGAAACATCAGAAACTTGACTTTTAATAACTAGTCTAACTAGTTTAATAACGTACTCGGTTCCTTTCGTAACCTCGGTTCCCTGAGATATGGGAACGAGTACTGCGTCTGTAAGACGCTTGTATGGGAAAAACTCCTTTTTTCCTCTTCAACTGAAGCCTTTTCAATCACGCAGTGAAACTGCACGTCCATTGGTTTGTGCAATGCTATAAAATCGAACCAATGGCTCGGCGGCGGCGCTGAGCGAGCCTATGGCTTTGCAGCCCGCCAAGACGCTACCCCTTCCCGAAGCGCCAAGGACCCCGGCCCAAGATCGCCTTGAATGGGCGGGGCCTCTGGCTATATAAGCCGCTTCGTCGGCGCATCTCAGATTTCTTCGAATGAAGCGACTGAGGCGTGCAGCTCATAGCACGGCCAGGAACACAGTACTCGTTCCCATATCTCAGGGAACCGAGGTTACAATAGTAACCGAGTACGTTCCCTTTCGATATTCCACTCGTACTGCGTCTGTAAGATGCTTGTATGGGAACCAGTACAATCACGCCGTGCTATGACGGGGAATGACTCAAAACCATGACTCACGTGGGAGTAAGACCAAGGGAGTTAATAAAATACACCAAGCACAGGCTGAGCCATCAGGGTCATCCGTGGCCTGGGTGTCGTCCCGTATAGTTGATACTTGGTGTATATATAATATGGACTGTCCAAGTGATGGAGGGACTTGAACAATGTTGGTCAAGTGAACCCATAAGACTGCTTAACTAGCCGGAGGCAGCGAACTAAGCAGAAAGGACTCTGGCCTGCAAGGCAGGGACGTCCAGGTTGTAAAACCTTACAAATATGGACGGCAAGGACCAGCCGGCTGCCTCACAAATTTCAGAAATGGACACCCCGCTGGACCATGTCCAGGAAGAGGCAATGCCTCTGGTGGAATGGGCTCTGACTCCAATGGGGCACTGCAAGCCCAAGGAGGAGTATGCTAGGGTGATAGCATCCACTAACCACCTGGAAATTCTTTGCTTCGTAACAGGGTGACCTTTAGCGCGGTTACCGAAGCTGACAAAAAGCTGTTCTGATCTCCTGTATGAGGCAGAACGCTCGATGTATACCCTCAGGGCCCTGACGGGGCAGAGCAGGGACAATTAACGGAAGAACCAGGGGACTGGTTCGTGTCGCTGGATCTGAAAGACGCATACTTTCACCCGTATGATCAGGAGGACTTCTGAGGAGCCGGATCCAAAGCTATCTTGGGCCGGGGTCCTTGGCGCTTCGGGAAGGTGTAGCATCTTGGTGGGCTATGGCGGGCTGGATAGCCATAGGCTCGCTCAGCGCTACCGCCGAGCCATTGGTTCGATTTTATAGCACTGCACGAACCAATGGACGTGCAGTTTTACTGCGTGATTGAAAAGGCTTCAGTTGAAGAGGAAAAAAGGAGTTTTTCCCATACAAGTGTCTTACAGACGCAGTACGAGTGGAATATCGAAAGGGAACTAAGGTTAGTTCAGGTTGTAAAATGTCAAATATCAATCTGAAATTCACACACACACACACACACACACACACACACATATATATATATATATATATATATATATATATATATATATATATGAAACAAAAAAATGTCAAATGTGTTAACTTATATGCAGTCAAATAAAAAAGGAAAATATCCTGTTGCTTTTTAAGTGACAGCTACACTAAATTCAACTTTTCTTGAAAATGGTATAGCATTTCAAGATCATATAAACCCAACATGAACACATACAGTATAATGTACCACATGCATTTTAATTTATTTTTATCGTGGACATGTTATATGTCATTGACCCCAATACAAACCATCCAGCCATCAAATCTCTCCCAAGGCACAACTCTTCCCTGATTGGCTAGAAGACGTCACATGACTCATATGGCTTGACACGCATATGACATTGAAAGGGGATTCAAATGCTCTACTCATAACATCACATCCTCTGCCTGCCAAATATTACAAATCCCACAAATAACAAAAGCTTAATGTCCACCTTAAGTAAATCCATTTAGTCTCAGCTCTTCTCCACGGCTAAATTTCCAGGAACAAACGCACGAATGGCAGTGTAAAATGATTTTATTACTTGGAAGCGCCTCTCTGGTGAACCCTAGATGGCGAGGCCTCATGGAAATGACTGTGACATGACAAATGGCTCAACATTAGGGTGTATAATTGTCCATTAGTAAGAGAACTCAGTGCACACAGCTCTGGGAGTTGGATGAGAGTGTGTTAGTTAGAGGATGTGATCTGCCAAAGCTGTTCCTCTGAAAGACCACAGTAAGGCTTGGCAGATCTATGATTATCCTACAGCTTTATAAAAGAATAACTGTATAATCACATTTAAAAATAATTTTGCTTCATATAAAACTAAAACATAAGAAAGCGTTTTCGTTATAAAATAAAGGTTAACTCAAATCAGTGGTATTTAGTGTCATTGAGATGCTATTAGATTTTTTGTTAATATTTTGAATTTGATTTTATTTTTAGATTTTCTACTTTAATGTTAACTTTAAAGTTTTATGAATTTTGTTGTGTTTTGCCATTTTTAGTAGTTTTTGATGTTTTTAAATATGTGTATATAGTTTCTTTTCATTTTCATTTCAGTTTTAGTTGTAGTTATTTTAGTAGATCAAGTTAAACAACATTGAAAATGAGAAATGTTGCCTTGAAAACTAGCTGAAATAAATAAATATGTATGTATGTATGTATGTATGTATGTATGTATGTATGTATATATATATATATATATATATATATATATATATATATACACATATACTCACTGGCCACTTTATTAGCTACACCTTGCTAGTACCGGGTTGGACCCCCTTTTGCCTTCAGAACTGCCTTAATACTTCGTGGCATAGATTCAACAAGGTGTTGGAAACATTCCTAAGAGATTTTCGTCCATATTGACATGATAGCATCACGCAGTTGATGCATATTTGTCGGCTGCACATCCATGATGCCAATCTCCCGTTCCCCCACATCCCAAAGGTGCTCTATTGGATTGAGATCTGGTGACTGTGGAGGCCATTTGAGTAAAGTGAACTCATTGTTATGTTCAAGAAACTAGTCTGAGATGATTTGAGCTTTGTGACATGGTGCATTATCCTGTTGGAAGTAGCCATCAGAAGATGGGTACACTGTAGCCATAAAGGGATGGACATGGTCAGCAACAATACTCAGGTAGGCTAGGGCGTTTAAACGATGCTCAATTGGTACTAAGGGGCCCAAAGTGTGCCAAGAAAATATCCCCCACACCATTACACCACCACCACCAGCCTGAGCCGCTGAGACAAGGCAGGATGGATCCATAATTTCATGTTCTTCACATCAAATTCTGACCCTACCATCTGAATGTCGCAGCAGAAATCAAGACTCAACAGACCAGGCATCATTTTTCCAATCTTCTATTGTCTAATTAGCTGACAGGAGCGGCACCCGGTGTGGTCTTCTGCTGCTGTAGCATATCTGCTTCAGGGTTTGACGTGTTGTGCGTTCAGAGATGGTATTCTGCATACCTTGCTTGTAACAAGTGGTTATTTGAGTTACTGTTGCCTTTCTATAATCTCTAACGAGTCTGCCCATTCTCCTCTGACCTCTGACATCAACAAGGCATTTTTGTCCACACAATTGCCGCTGACTGGATATTTTCTCTTTTTTGGACCATTCTCTGTAAACCCTAGAGACGGTTGTGCGTGAAAATCCCAGTAGATCAGCAGTTTTTGAAATAATCAGACCAGCCTGTCTGGCACCAACCAACTTTCCACGTTCAAAGTCACTTAAATCCACTTTCTTCCCCATTCTGATGCTCGGTTTGAACTTCAGCAAGTCGTCTTCACCACATCTAGATGCCTAAATGCATTGAGTTGCTGCCATGTGATTGGCTGATTAGCAATTTGTGTTACCAAGCAATTGAACAGGTGTCCCTAATAAAGTGGCCGGTGAGTATATATATATATATATATATATATATATATATATACACACACATGCATATATTTTTTATATATTTTTTAAATATATTTTTTATTTCAGTTAACATGCTTTATTTCAAGTAAAACAAGTATTGTTTTTATAGTTTTAGTTTTAGTCAACTATAACAACTCTTTAGTTAACTATAACAACTGAAATAATAAAATAAAATATATTAAACTTAAGCTAAACTCAGCTAGTTTCCAAAGCATCATTTTGCATTTTCTTTTGGTTTTATTTAAAGTACTAAAATAACAAAAAATTGGAATAAAAACAAAAAAAAAACAAACAAAAAAAAACAAATGAGATATATACATTTATATATACAGTATCTCACAGAAGCGAGTACACCCCTCACATTTTTGTAAATATTTTATTATATCTTTTCATGTGACAACACTGAAGAAATGACACTTTGTTACAATGTAAAGTAGTGAGTGTACAGCTTGTATAACAGTGTAAATTTGCTGTCCCCTCAAAATAACTCAACACACAGCCATTAATGTCTAAACCGCTAGCCACAAAAGTGAGTACATCCCTAAGAGAAAATATCCAAATTGGGCCCAATTAGCCATTTTCTCTCCCTAGTGTCATGTGACTCCTTAGTGTTACAAGGTCTCAGGTGTGAATGGGGAGCAGGTGTGTTAAATTTGGTGTTATCGCTCTCACTCTCTCATACTGGTCACTGGAAGTTCAACATGGCACCTCATGCCAAAGAACTCTCTGAGGATCTGAAAAAAAGAATTGTTGCTCTACATAAAGATGGCGTAGGCTATAAGAAGATTGCCAACACCCTGAAACTGAGCTGCAGCACGGTGGCCAAGACCATACAGCGGTTTAACAGGACAGGTTCCACTCAGAACAGGCCTCACCATGGTCGACCAAAGAAGTTGAGTGAACGTGCTCAGCGTCATATCCAGAGGCTGTGTTTGGGAAATAGATGTATGAGTGCTGCCAGCATTGCTGCAGAGGTTGAAGGGGTGGGGGGTCAGCCTGTCAGTGCTCAGACCATACGCCGCACACTGCATCAAATTGGTCTGCATGGCTGTCGTCCCAGAAGGAAGCCTCTTCTAAAGATGATTCACAAGAAAGCCCGCAAACAATTTTCTGAAGACAAGCAGACTAAGGACATGGATTACTGGAACCATGTCCTGTGGTTTGATGAGACCAAGATAAACTTATTTGGTTCAGATGGTGTCAAGCGTGTGTGGCGGCAACCAGGTGAAAGACAAAGAGAAGTGGGTCTTGCCTACAGTCAAGCATGGTGGTGGGAGTGTCATGGTCTGGGGGCTGCATGAGTGCTGCCAACACTGGGGAGCAACAGTTCATTGAGGGAACCATGAATGCCAACATGTACTGCGACATACTGAAGCAGAGACTAGGCCGCAGGGGCAGTATTCCAACATGATAACGACCCCAAACACACCTCCAAGATGACCACTGCCTTGCTAAAGAAGCTGAGGGTAAAGGTGATGGACTGGCCAAGCATGTCTCCAGACCTAAACCCTATTGAGCATCTGTGAGGCATCCTCAAATGGAAGGTGGAGGAGCACAAGGTCTCTAACATCCACCAGCTCTGTGATGTCAGCATGGAGGAGTGGAAGAGGACTCCAGTGGTGGAAAATACAGGTCCTTCTCAAACAATTAACATATTGTGATAAAGTTCATTATTTTCTGTAATGTACTGATAAACATTAGACTTTCATATATTTTAGATTCATTACAACACAACTGAAGTAGTTCAAGCCTTTTATTGTTTTAATATTGATGATTTTGGCATACAGCTCATGAAAACCCAAAATTCCTATCTCAAAAAATTAGCATATCATGAAAAGGTTCTCTAAACGAGCTATTAACCTAATCATCTGAATGAACTAATTAACTGTAAACACCTGCAAAAGATTCCTGAGGCTTTTAAAAACTCCCAGCCTGGTTCATTACTCAAAACCGCAATCATGGGTAAGACTGCCGACCTGACTGCTGTCCAGATGGCCATCATTGACACCCTCAAGCAAGAGGGTGAGACACAGAAAGAAATTTCTGAACGAATAGGCTGTTCCCAGAGTGCTGTATCAAGGCACCTCAATGGGAAGTCTGTGGGAAGGAAAAAGTGTGGCAGAAAACGCAGCACAACGAGAAGAGGTGACCGGACCCTGAGGAAGATTGTGGAGAAGGACCGATTCCAGACCTTGGGGGACCTGCGGAAGCAGTGGACTGAGTCTGGAGTAGAAACATCCAGAGCCACCGTGTACAGGCGTGTGCAGGAAATGGGCTACAGGTGCCGCATTCCCCAGGTCAAGCCACTTTTGAACCAGAAACAGCGGCAGAAGCGCCTGACCTGGGCTACAGAGAAGCAGCACTGGACTGTTGCTCAGTGGTCCAAAGTACTTTTTTCGGATGAAAGCAAATTTTGCATGTCATTCGGAAATCAAGGTGCCAGAGTCTGGAGGAAGACTGGGGAGAGGGAAATGCCAAAATGCCTGAAGTCCAGTGTCAAGTACCCACAGTCAGTGATGCTGGTGTTGGTCCACTGTGTTTTATCAAGGGCAGGGTCAATGCAGCTAGCTATCAGGAGATTTTGGAGCACTTCATGCTTCCATCTGCTGAAAAGCTTTATGGAGATGAAGATTTAATTTTTCAGCACGACCTGGCACCTGCTCACAGTGCCAAAACCACTGGTAAATGGTTTACTGACCATGGTATTACTGTGCTCAATTGGCCTGCCAACTCTCCTGACCTGAACCCCATAGAGAATCTGTGGGATATTGTGAAGAGAAAGTTGAGAGACGCAAGACCCAACACTCTGGATGAGCTTAAGGCCGCTATCGAAGCATCCTGGGCCTCCATAACACCTCAGCAGTGCCACAGGCTGATTGCCTCCATGCCACGCCGCATTGAAGCAGTCATTTCTGCAAAAGGATTCCCGACCAAGTATTGAGTGCATAAATGAACATAATGGCCATTCTTTTATTGGTCGGATGAAATATGCTAATTTTTTGAGATAGGAATTTTGGGTTTTCATGAGCTGTATGCCAAAATCATCAATATTAAAACAATAAAAGGCTTGAACTACTTCAGTTGTGTTGTAATGAATCTAAAATATATGAAAGTCTAATGTTTATCAGTACATTACAGAAAATAATGAACTTTATCACAATATGCAAATTTTTTGAGAAGGACCTGTAATGGTGGCCACACAAAATATTGACACTTTGGGCCCAATTTGGACATTTTCACTTAGGGGTGTGACTTTTGTGGCCAGCGGTTTAGACATTAATGGCTGTGTGTTGAGTTATATTGAGGGGACAGCACATTTACACTGATATACAATCTGTACACTCACTACTTTACATTGTAGCAAAGTGTCATTTCTTCAGTGTTGTCACATGAAAAGATATAATAAAATATTTACAAAAATGTGAGGGGTGTACTCACTTCTGTGAGATACTGTATATATATATATATATATATATATATATATATATATATATATATATACGAATAAAGATGACAAAAACATTGAAACTACTAAAACTTTAAATTTAAATTGGAAACATAGAATATACACTGAACAAAATTATAAACGCAACACTTTTGTTTTTGCCCCCATTTTTCATGAGCTGAACTCAAAGATCTAAGACTTTTTCTATGTACACAAAAGGCCTATTTCTCTGAAATATTGTTCACAAATCTGTCTAAATCTGTGTTAGTGAGCACTTCTCCTTTGCCGAGATAATCCATCCATGCTGATTAGACAGCACGATTATTGCACAGGTGTGCCTTAGGCTGGTCACAATAAAAGGCCACTCTAAAATGTGCAGTTTTACTGTATCGGGGGGGTCCAAAAACCACTCAATACCACCATTTTCCTCACGCAGTGCAACACATCTCCTTCGCATAGAGTTGATTAGGTTGTCCACTCCTCTTCAATGGCCGTGCGAAGTTGCTGGATATTGGCAGAAACTGGAACACGCTGTCATATACGCCGATCCAGAGCATCCCAAACATGCTCAATGGGTGACATGTCCGGTGAGTATGCTGGCCATGCAAGAACTGGGATGTTTTCAGCTTCCAGGAATTGTGTACAGATCCTTGCAACATGGGGCCGTGCATTATCATGCTGCAACATGAGGTGATGGTCGTGAATGAATGGCACAACAATGGGCCTCAGGATCTCGTCACGTTATCTCTGTGCATTCAAAATTCCATCAATAAAATGCACATGGGTTCGTTGTCCATAACATACGCCTGCCCATGCCATAACCCCACCGCCACCATGGGCCACTCGATCCACAACGTTGACATCAGCAAACCGCTCACCCACACGACGCCATACACGCTGTCTGCCATCTGCCCTGTACAGTGAAAACCGGGATTCATCTGTGAAGAGAACATCTTTCCAGAGTGCCAGACTCCATCGAATGTGAGTATTTGTCCACTCAAGTCGGTTACAACGATGAACTGCAGTCAGGTCGAGACCCCGATGAGGACAACGAGCATGCAGATGAGCTTCCCTGAGACGGTTTCTGACAATTTCTTTGGTTATGCAAACCGATTGTTGCAGAAGCTGTCCGGGTGGCTGGTCTCAGACAATCTTGGAGGTGAAGATGCTGGATGTGGAGATCCTGGGCTGGTGTGGTTACACGTGGTCTGCGGTTGTGAGGCCGGTTGGATTTACTGCCAAATCCTCTGAAACGCCTTTTGAGATGGCTTTGGGTAGAGAAATGAACATTCAATTCACGGGCAACAGCTCTGGTGGACATTCCTGCAGTCAGCATGCCAATTGCACGCTCACTCAAAACTTGCGACATCTGTGGCATTGTGCTGTGTGATAAAACTGCACATTTTAGAGTGGCCTTTTATTGTGGCCAGCCTAAGGCACACCTGTGCAATAATCATGCTGTCTAATCAGCATCTTGATATGCCACACCTGTGAGGTGGATGGATTATCTCGGCAAAGGAGAAGTGCTCACTAACACAGATTTAGACAGATTTGTGAACAATATTTGAGAGAAATAGGCCTTTTGTGTACATAGAAAAAGTTTTAGATCTTGAGTTCAGCTCTTAAAAAATGGGGGCAAAAACAAAAGTGTTGCGTTTATAATTTTATTCAGTATAAAATAAATACGAATTCAAAATATCAATAAAAACTATAGTATATCAATGATACTAAAAACTAAAATAACACTGATATCGATTTGCCAATAGATCTTCAGGCAGATTTGTAAACAGGCTCAACCATTTGAATGAAAAGATGACTCAAAAAATGATTCCTTCATAAATTAGGCATGACTTTGACTATGCTTTACTCATCACATGAATAATATCAAGTCTAGACCAGTTTTAATGATGTTTCCAAGCCTAGAAAATACAATTCTGAAAATGCCTGGCACTGTATTTCCAGTGTGCTGTGTGATAGAGAGAGCTATGCTGTACCTGTAATGGCGTGGTGAGAGAAAGCCTCCACATAGGTCAGGTAGTTGTGTGGACAGTGTTTCTTCAGCCACTTACACACGTCCTGCTGGGTCCAAAGCACCACTGGTTTGCATAAGCTAGACAGCGTTGGGCTGGTGTGGTACACAGTGAAGGCCTCTCCTGGCTGCATCTGTGGAGCGAAAATATTTTTTTGTCACCATCTCGACAGAAACCAGTTTAAAACTGAAGCAAAAACTATATGTAGCTATATGTTCAGCAGGTTTAAAAATGTCAATCTATCATACTAAAAAAACCGCACATGGATTAGTAGGCAGGACGATTATGGAAAAAACGGCATGTTTTCATATCTTCAGGGTGCTCTTACAGAGTACTTTTGTCTGTGAAAGCGCTAATTAAAACAACTAGCGCTGCATGCTTCTGTGTAAACAATGCTCTTCTAATTACACGCACACTTTGTTCTGACTGCCGCAATGAGCAGAAAGATTTATCAAAACACACTTTTATGGCTCTCTGCTGCAGAGAAGTGTAATAAAACCCTTTACTGGGGTATATTACGCTTGTGTGAGAGCATGATGAAATGCAACGCTAGCTTGTGTAAACTATGAGTGTAAACACTCACAGGCCTGATTTATTTAATTGTGACTACCAGAGACCTTACATTGTAAGACAAATCTTGGCATACGTGTCCAAAACATCTTTATAATGTCTTATTTCGAAAAGTGAATATGCAAAGTGAATAGTGTAACACTATTACCAACAAAAAAGACCACCAGAAGACATTGAATCTCATTCACTAAACATGCGTACGCACAAATTTTTGCGTGAAATGTGCGTACGGACGTTTTCACGAATAAATCATGATTCATCAAAAACTTTCGTACTAAAATTTATTCTAAATGTACGAAAAAATTAAAGAACAACTTATACCACACGTACGCAATAATCATGTACGCCCGGGGCCTTATAAGCATGTATAAAGAACCCCACATATAATTAGATATGTTATGTACAGTGGGTGAAAAGTAACTAGACAAAATAGATTGTAAAAGGCTGAAAACATGATTTTGTGCGAAAAAGTGACAAGGTCAAACACAGAGATGAAACAAAGGAAAGCACAGCACAGGCCAGAAGCATTCAACAGACAGAATATAATATAAGAGTCATATTTCGGCTGGATCTCTTAAAGGGATAGTTCACTCAAAAAATGTATTAATTAATTGAAGTGACATACTGCCAAGTATGGTGACCCATACTCGGAATTCGTGCTCTGCATTTAACCCATCCAACATGCACACACACACACCTTGAACACACACACACCTTGAACACACACCCGGAGCAGTGGGCAGCCATTTATGCTGCGGCGCCCAGGGAGCAGTTGGGGGTTCGGTGCAGTGTTAATTTTGGCAGGCATTTTTTATTTAGTCTTAGTCTTTATCTTGAGACGAAAATGCTTAATAGTCTAAGTCATATTTTAGTCATTTGAGTCTTTCATAGTTTTAGTCTAGTTTTAGTAGACGAA
Source organism: Barbus barbus (assembly GCF_936440315.1). Lineage (NCBI taxonomy): Eukaryota > Metazoa > Chordata > Actinopteri > Cypriniformes > Cyprinidae > Barbus > Barbus barbus. Next base: position 6,711,097 of record NC_136719.1, on the reverse strand, counting down.
AAGTCATTGCATTTTTGTCAACTTTTAGTCAAACTGCAGTTACCAACATTTATTTTGGAAGCTATTTTATATGTAGTATTCAAACAAAAATAGTCATTAATTCTTCTCTCTTTAGACCAAATCAATTAAGCTTAGTTATGAGAAATTTGAATCAAGGATTGAATTTGGAAAAACTGCAATAAATTTTCATTTTTTTGGTAGAGATATAAATTAAACTCATTTTTCAGATACAGTAGGTTTACTTAACAAGTATACATTTATTTAACATCTTTTGTTGGTTAACATTTATGACAGATAATTAGGAATGCTGTCCATTTAAGATGGAAGGTATGCATGTAATAGCCTACTGACATACATTCAGTTTTCACCCACCTGTTTAAGCTCACTTAAACCACAACGGACTGTATTTCCGTGAGATTCTCTACATGAGAGACATTTGGACTGCTGTGTGTGTATTTGAGCACTGAGAACTGATCGCGCGCTGTATGAGAACTGAAGAAGTGGAGCGTGCGCCAGAGAGAGCACTTCTATCAGCGCGATTCCGCCTATCGCACCTTCACTGACTTTAAGTTAATCGACAATGAATTGTGACTCCCGGGAAAAACGGGACGTCTGGTCACCCACTCCCTAACCCTTCGGGTGCTGAGGCCATTGTTTCAGATCGCTAGTTCGCGTTTTGGTAGTCTATCCGTCCACTGCGGCTGCCATACTGAGACTAGATGCAAACGCACCTTATCCAATGACAGAGAAGCACATTTTGAAAGACAAGACAGTTAACTTAGTCTATAGGATGTATTTTGAATGTCCGTAGTCCTCAAATAACATTTTAGTCCCGTCTCGTCTTGTTAACGAAGACGCGCATAAATTTCGTCATAGTTTTTATCATCAGATATTAGTTTTAGCTCGTCAACGTCTCCTCTTAATCACAGAAAAAAGGTTCGTTGACGAATATTTTTCGTCGTCGTCTTCGTCAACGAAATTAACACTGGTTCGGTGCCTTGCTCATGGGCACCTCAGTCGTGGTAGTGAGGGTGGAGAAGAGCGCTGGACATTCACTCCCCCCACCTACAATCCCTGCCGGAGACTCGAACCCGCAACCTTTGGATTACGAGTCCGACTCTCTAACCATTAGGCCACAACTTCCCTGTTTAATTAAATTTAAAATAAAATAAAATAAAATAATGTCATCATTAAGACCCTCATGTTGTTCCAAACCAAAGATATTTTGCTTTTGATTTTTATTTTTTAAATTTAGTTTTTTGTCCAAACAGTGGAAGTCAATGGGGTCCAATGTTGTTTGATTTCTTCAAAATGCTTCAAGAAAGTCATTCAGGTTTAAAATTAAATGGGGGTGGGGAAATTATGACATAACTTACTGTACATTTTCCAGTGAACATCAAAAACAAAAAAGATAACATTTATATAAATTTAAACAATAAATAAACTGCTGCAGAACACAAGTTACAGGCTTGCAATTGTATTTAAAGTATTAATTAAACTGTCAGTCAGTAGCTACAATAACCTGGGAAACAGAGTTGAATGGTTGAAGCTGATGAACGCATTCATCAAAATTTGTATTAAACTGAAATGAGATAATTTACTCATTTACTAATTTTCCCCTAAGAAGTACACAAATGATGTTACTTTTTGTGTGGCATTATTTTAAAGAATTACTTTTTTGTAAAAGGGGAACAAGTGGTAACAGTGTTGCTTGCAAAATGTGGGACACAAATAGAGATAATGCTCCTCGTGATATAGCTTAAATTGTACTGTATGTTAGACAATATTTATCTAACGTATAGTTCTCAGATATGGGTTTTATACTGAAGAAACCGTAATGGCACACCACCCTATTTATGGAAAGTGGGAGATGAGAATGAGGATGAGACAGAGAGCAAAGAGGATCTGGTGAGTGCTGCTAGTCACCCTCATCGTCACCATCAGCGCCTCCTCCTCCCTCTCCTCCATCCCCTGCTCCCTCTTTCCCAGCCATCAATCACACTCTATCTCTCCCAAGCCAGCCTCTGGGCATTACACAGCCACCCTTGAACCCATGAGACCTGATTCTGTCCAGCCTGAAACATACAGTCATTAATAATACACAGGGGATTGAACCTGTAAGGAGAGGGGCGGCCCGATCTGGGCGGCCATTTTGTGAGATGAGTCTGAATACATCAAGCTGATGCATGATTAGAGGAACAGCCATGTCCTCCTCAGTTAATTATATACACTACCATTCAATAGCTAGGAGTCAGTATGATTAATTTTTAAAGAAATTAATGCTTTTATATTGCATGGATGCATTAAATTTGTCAAAAGTGACAGTAAAGATGTTTCTAATGTTATAAAATATTTCTATTTGAAATATATTTCTATTTTTTTTTTTTTTTTTTTTCATCAAAAAACCCTAAAAGAAATAAATAAATAAAATATAATGGTTTCCACAAAATATTAAGTAACACGACTGTTTTGATACAAATTAATAATAATAGTTAGTAATAGTAATAATAATAATAATAATAATAATAGGAAATGTTTCTTGAGCAGCAAATTGGCATTAGATTGATTTCTGAAGGATCACGTGACACTGAAGACTGGAGTAATGAAAACATAGTAATAGGAGTAATAGAAAACATATGTTAAATTGTAATTATTTCTCACAATATTTTTACTGTATTTTACAAATAAATGCAGCATTGGTGAGCATAAGAGACTTAATTAAAAAATTTAAAAAAAATCTAACCAACCCCAAACTTTGAATGGTAGTCTGTATATGCTTCACCCTCTGGGGTCGGCTGTATCGCCGGCGTGACCAGCTCAGTTTTTTAAGATCAGTGCAAAAGACACTAAAAATACTCTGTTGATTTTGGTCACACAAATAAGTGTTACACATCAATCGAAACTGTTAAGTGTCTATTTTTTTTTTTTTTTTTTATGTACACTCACGATTACAACAAAACGTTGTGGTTTTGGGGGAAAAAAGAAAACCAACAGGGTGCGCTCTCTGTCTTCTCTGTCAACCGCAATCTGTTTTTAGTAACGAGTCACTAAAATGAAGCGTAACTCAGCAAATACTCAACACAGAAACATGAGAGTTATCTCTATAGAAAGCCTGAAGTGTCTACTTTCGATCGAGTCATATCGAAAACAAACATTCTGTGATAAAGTAATCCGTAAGAAACCGACACGACCCAGTTGACCACGAGATTCTTCTTTCCATCCACCTTCTTTCCAATCTCCATAACCTCTTTTCTAAATATCCCTGAAACTCTCCTTCAATCATTCTAAATGTCTTTCTCTTCCTTTATTGTCTATTTCTTTCTGTCTCACTCTTTCTGTCTGTCTGTTTGTGTCTCAGTGTGCTTTTATTCTCCCGTTGGCATCTTCTCTCCTCCTGTCTTGGCGGTGTATCTCTGATTTCACCTGCTGGAGCTGGATCAGGGATTAAACTTTAAGGCACAGGCGGGTGACTTGCATCTCTTTAATATTCTGCCTGCTCCCTCTGTCTTAGAGATCGTTTTGCTCTTACAACCTCAGATACAATCAGAGATCAAAATGAGTTAGTGGACTCAATCTGAAGCACACAGTGAGTCTGTCACCATGTAAATAGGTGATGTCACACTGACCTTGTTGTGCTGCTTGTGTTTCCTTGTAAATCCAGTGATTTCTGCCTAGTACTTTCCTGCCTGTGTCAAATTCATTTTAATTTAGTTCATTGTAAGGTAATAGTTTAATTTAGTTTACTGAAGTTCAGTCAGTTCAGTTAATTTCTTTTCAAATTTGTTAATCATAATGTAACTTAAAGGGGTCATATGATGCGATTTCAAGTTTTCCTTTCTCTTTGTAGTGTTACAAGCTGTTCATGCATAGATAAGATCCCTGGAGTTGCAAAGATTAAAGTCTCAAAACCAAAGAGATATTCTTTATAAAAGTTAAGACTCTGCCACGCCCCCCTAAAACGGCTCATTTAAACACACCCCCACATGTCTCGATGTGGGGAGATTTTCATAACACCGCCCAAATGTTTACGCAAAGAAAGGGGGTGTGATTTTTATTCTCGCTGTAGTATTGTTGCTGCCACTGGCGCCATGTCCTGGAAATGCTGTGAAAGCTAAACTACTTTGTTTGGACTTCCAAAAGAGGACACAATTAGAAATCAGTGGTTAAGTTGTATTTACAACACTGTTCCAGAGCAGTACAATGCAAATATTCGAGTGTGTGCGGCGCAATTTACGGAGGACTATTCCCTGAACCTGGCAGGAGAGTAGCCTATAATGCTGGCTTGCACTAAGGCTGTTTCTATAAAGTGGGGCAATTCCAACTTTGCAAGGACAGTCTGGTGCTTCTGACTCACAGCCTGTAAGTACGTTTCTGCTACTAACTATTCAAACGTGAGTTTTGAGCAGTGTAGAGTGCTTGTTGTTTGTTGTTTCTCTGATCATAAATGCAGACACGGTAATGTTTACACGGCGCTATGCAACGCGATGCGTGAAAAGACTAAGTCAGGGCAATTCAATTGGCGGCCCGCGGGCCCGATCCGGCCCGCCAATCATCTTCATTCGGCTTGAGTACGCAGGGTTGCACGTTCGCCTAGAATTGTTCTTGTACTAATTAGTTTGTCCATGAGGTGCCAACACTGGCCCAGGCCAGCCAAAAAGAAAAGGGAAAGATGCAATAACAACAATCTACTGGAGACCGCAACATCAATAGATGGCAGCATTGACAAGCGCTTATGTGAGGGAGTTATGAGATATCCACAATTCTAACGTTAGTTTTAACAAGTTTAAAGACAGTGTTATCGGACATAACTTCTGGCAAGAAATAGCTGCGACACTGGACGTGCCGCTTCAAACAAGCGCGCCAGCGCTTCAATGGACAAAACCACACACAATGATGTAAAAATATGTGGTTTTGGTTACCTCATAAACACTTAATCCCAAATTAATATAAAGAGTTGGGAGAAAATTGGATATGTGTCAAATCTGCGTCATGTGCATCAGGTTTTATTAAACAAACTGCATTGCTTTTAATGTGAAACCTGCTGTAGTCTGTGATTGATGTAAATCAAATAACTAAAGAAAAAGAGAAATCACTTACTGCTAATCAATAAAGAATAATCAATATAGCATATGCATACAATGTATAGTTTATGTGAAGATTGTTTTAAGTTCACTTAGAAAAAGTTGTTATATTTTCCAAAGCCTATTAAATGTTAAAAATAACATCATAACATTTCAATTATACTGTAATATTAAATGGCTGTAATTAATGGCTAAAATTAAAGGAAAAAATATATTTAATAGAGACAACAGTAACATTATTTGTATTAATGAGACTATTTCATTAATAATAGGCTAGTAAAAAGATGCCATTAAATACATATTGAAAATGTACCATCTTTATGTTGTTTCTATATTAATTTAGAAGTTCAGTGTGAAAATATGACAACACAAATATATTAATATGCCTTTAGTTTCATTTTTTTTATTAATTACAGAAAAAGATTTGTGATTATTTTTAATTGAATGGCAGACAACAGTAATGTTAACCTTTAATAGATGTTACTGTTGGTAATATTAGTTAATTTTACTGCTGAATATGCATTTAAATTTAATTTCCATTTTTATAGGCCCCCCAGAAAAAGATTGGGACGGCCCCCCCACCCCCTTGGCCCCCTTCAAATGTTCAATTCGATAATCCGGCCCGCAAATGAAGTTAATTGAATAGCCCTCGTCTAAGTCATTATAATCAGTAATTATGTCGCCACTGGATGCAACAAATGCCTCGTTTGTAATGGGTTTTATTGTTTTAGTCTGGTCGTGCCAGGAAACGCCATCACTATACGGTGAGGGGCGTAACATTTCAATCACACGCTTGAGATATTCGACCAATCACAACGCACTGGATAGCTGGCCAATCAGAGCACGCCTCGCTACTCAGAATGATGAGCTTTGTAAAAATCAACGCATTTCAGAAAGGCGGAGCATAGAGGAGCAACAATAATGTACAGTATGTGGAAAATAATGTGTTTTGTGAACTTTAAACCACATAAACACATTGCATTACACCAAATACACCAAATATTGATCTTTTTAGCAATGTCATATGACCCCTTTAATTTAATTCAGTTCATTTCTATTCATTTCGGTACAGGTCAGTTCAGTTCATTGTAGTTCAATTCAGTAGCCAATAATGTAGTCAGAGTTTAGAATAATTTAGTTCAGCTCAATTCAATTTATTTCTATTCAGGCCTGGTCAGTTCAGTATGTTTGACTTAATGGAATTAATCAGTTCAAATCAACTGAGTTTAATATACTTTTTTAACTTTATAGCTCATTTAAACCAATTCAAAAAACAATTTAGTTCAGTTTAATTTGAACTAAATTGTTAAAAACTAATAATTTTAACTAACTATTTGCACTGTAGTCCAAATTGTTCTGCTCATTTCCGTTCAGATCATAATTTAGCTTCAATTCAATTCAATTAAGTTCAATTAAATTATTTTCAGGTCAAGTCAGTTCATTAGTTCAGTACAATTTATTTCAACAATTCACTTCAGTTTGATTCATTTCTATTCAGTTCGGTACAGGTCAGGTCATAAAAAAATGAGTTCAGTATAATTTAGTTGACTGTAGTAGTTCCATGCATTTAAATTAATTTATATTATAGCTGAGTTCAGAATAACTTAGGACAGTTCAATTCATACTGAGGTCTGTTCAGTTCAATTCAAATCAATTCCGTTCAGTATAATTTAGTTTAGTTCAATTAGTTCTGTTCGATTTAGTTCAGCGTGATTCAGTTTACTGTAGTTTAGTTCAGTTTAAATCATTTCTCTTTGGGGTCAGGTAAGTTCAATACAATTTAGTAAAATTTTGTTTAGTTCAATTAATTCAACCAACTTCAAATAACTTATTTCTAAATCCGGTCAAGTCAGTTTTGTTTTTCAGTTTGTTTGACTGAATTAAATTTATCAGTTCAGTTCAAATCAATTCAGTTTAATGGTTGATACAGTAGATTTACCTTTAATATTCTTTCAAACCATAAAAACAATAGCTTACATTAAATTCTTTGAATTAATAATTTAATTAAAATACATTTTGACTTGAATTATGGTTATTAATCAGCTGTTAATTAGTCTACCAACAATAAATTAAAGCTGCAGTCCGTAACTTTTTTTGGTTAAAAATGATCCAAAATCAATATTTGAGCAAGTACATAACCAGCCAGTGTTCAAAATTACCACCTTACTTTAGCCCGAACGGTAAACTTATAATAATGTTTTATAATTTGAGTGGTACGGGTAGGTTTTCGCAGGAAATTCAAGCATGCTGCTGTGTCATTACGTCACGTCTGTAAACATAAAGAAGTTGTCCCGGCTAGGCTATCGCATGTGATTATCCTGCAGGTGGAGGATCCTTTAGCCTTTTCGCACAGCAGCTAGAATAATTAAATATAAAAAAATTACGGGTTGTAATCCAGAAAGGATTAAACACATGTGAATGAAATTAAATTATATTCCAGTTTTAAATGTGCTTCAGATTACAGATAGCATGGGATTACAAAAGATTTGTATTTTAAAGAGAACCAGTTCGAAGACAGCATAGTTTTCTTTTTGGGTTAAAAGAATTTCTTAATATGAAATTCAAATGGTATGACAATTAGATTAGACTGTACAGAAATTTAAATCTACATGCTAATACACACTATACTCATAGTCACGCAATGCTGATGTTGTTAACATTTATATTTTGAGAATAAAGTATAACAATAATAATAATTTGCACGGTTTGATGTGACATGAGCTAATCGATTGTTAGATTTAATCACCATTAGTAGTGTGATTTATGGTAAGGCTTTTTTTCTCAGTTGGTCAGAACAAATGTGGCAGACTTGTTACTTACTTGTTCAGATGACAATATACGGTGAAAATTCCATATTCCAAGACGTAGGCTAGAATCTTTGATTACTAAATATAGGATTCACACATTCACTGCCACACATTCACCTCAAAACATGAGATTCATCCGTGCTGGAGCCGTGCCAGAGTACAACCTACGCACTGAAGATAATTCCACAAGAAACTGCAATTCCAGGTTTTCAAACAGAGATGGTGACAAAGATGCAAAACTTACAAACTGCAGCTTTAAAAATATAAATAAAACACGCTAAAACACACTAAACCCCTGCATACTGTAGAATATACAGTATAAATAATTAGAATATGAAGAAATACATTAAAGAGAAGAGATGAGACTAGAGGAATTCAATACATTGTACACATCAGAACATTTTAGCATGTTCAGAGTCATTTTTGCCTCAAGTCCTGGATAATTTCTGACACTGCTGTAAGTTTTCAGCAAGTAAACTAGCACTCTAGCCATAATCTTGTTTTCTTTTCTTTTTTTTACATCCTTTCAATCAATCAGTGTTGCTCTTGCGTTCATCCTTCTGTCTGGTCATGTCATACTTCAACACAAGCATAATCTTTCACACAGCGAATAGGTACAACACTACCCCCCCCCCCCCCCCCCCCCCCCCTCCACTCCTGCTTGTCTCTCCATCTCTCTTTTCTTCTGCAGACTGCCTCCAGTCCCACAATCCTTTGCGCCAGGACAGTTTACATGCATAAGAACTCAATGATCCCTCTCAGCCTGGTGACAACTGACTGATATGAGACGTCAGACGTGGGTCTGCATTCATTATGAGGTTCCCACAACATCTGTTCAGACACACAGGGCAAAAAAGCAACTCACAACTCAAAATCATCTTTTTCATTTTCACTGGAATCCAACCATTTAGACGAGATTAACTGAGAACTGTATGCTGATGTGAAAAAGATTGAGCCATTCAGCCTAATTAAGATAGGCTGGCAAAGTTTGCTGACTTTTGGTAATCTGTGTGCTTTTCGAAATTGTTTGTGCCGCTGATGGGGTCGGTAACCTTCGCAGTAATGAGGAAACTAAACAAATCTGGAGGCCAGTCTCCTCTGGCTGTCAACCTCAGGTAGCCTCATCACAGCTCTGCTTTAATGGACTAAACCCACTGCATGCTAAACAACATTTGTATGGCACTGTTGCCGTGAAGGAATCAGACAGTTTACTTGTTTTCCTTTTTCAATTAACCCCGTATTTAGTCTGTCTTCCTCATTCTCTTGTCCCTCTCATCTGTAATATTATGTGCATATAAGACTTTACACTAACAGAAAATCAACTGTGCTGCAAAGTCACATATTCACAAAGCAAAAGCAGCCATAAGTCATTCATTTTCAATCAAAGATGGCAATTTCTGGCAGTCATTTCTGAGGTGCTGTGGATTACCAGCAATTTTAGTTTGTTTTATTTTATTAGTAAAAGCATTCTTGTTAGATGTTGATTCATGCAATGATAACCATTTATCTTACGCTATGATAAATGATGTGCTGCTAGCCTACAATTTATATTAAAGCGCTGTCAAATCCAGAATTTATTTTAAGCTGGAAGTGCTTACTAAAAACATCTTATTTTACCGTTAATATATTCCATTTGCAATCACATTTTCAGAAGCTGTGGCCAGTGGTGCAGACAGAAATGTCAGGGCAGCAGCAGGAACACCTGCTGAAACAAATATACAGCCACCTGGTGATGTGTGAACACCCCATAAAGATTTAACTACCCTCACTGAAGCCATCATTAATGTGCGTGCGTTGTTTGAGTAGTTTTAGCACCACGTCACTGCTGCTGAAACTACATTTGTATTACATTTTCATTTATCATAAAGAGGCAAATAAACACAGGAAGTGTCCGTAATTCAAAGTTTCAGACATTGTTCAGATTAGTAATCTGTGCAAGTTAATGAAACTTGTCTTGTTTACTCTTGTTGTCCATTTGTATGAAGTTCTGTGAAGTTTGGGCATTGAATTCAGCAGATAGATTAATTTGTGGGCATCGCCAGACAAATTAACTAATATTTTTGGAACACTTTGACAAATCAAAATTTTTGTCATGAGGATATGGGGATGATACATGCCAAGTATTGTGCAAATCAGACAAACAGCCTATATTAAATTCAAACAAACAAATTAGAATGGGGGATAAAGTTGATAGATAATCATAAAAGTGAGAAATTCTTGGAAGGGCTTAAAGCAAGGATTAAAGTATCTTTTTATACTTCTACCTTGTGGATAATTTTCACACAATTCAGTACAGATATTTTGACTTTCACACAATGTATGATCATTTCCAGTTTTGTAATGGTAGACCGTTAAGATTTGAAGTTATTAGCCACTGAAGTTTGATTGGCTGCTGGCGGCCATGTTTTTGAAATATCAAATTATTAACCTACATATTTGTAATGCTCTGACATCTAAAATTCTTTTGATTCATCCAAGCAAATCTTTTGATCATGATTCTTTTGTCATGAGCGTCTGGAGATGATATGTGAAGTTTTATGCGCATTGGACCAACGACCTAGGAGGAGTTAAAAATACAAAATGGCGGAAAAATTACAAAAGTGAAACCATCAATTCATTGACAAAAAAGTAAATTTGATTATAGGCCTTTATGGTTCTGAAGATATGACCCAAAATGCAAATTTCCATATTATAGCGCCACCTAGTGTCTGTGAGCCCACCAAGTTTGGTGTCTCTATAATTTACGGTCTCTGACCCCCAGACAGTTTTAGGGCAGAAAAAAAAATTTTTGAGAAAAAATCCTCACAAACACAACAGGGTTCCAGCACTTTGTGCTTGGACTGTTAATAGGACGCAATACCGGTCCTAAAATATAGTACTTATACAGTATAGTACTTTTCCCCAAATCCTCACTTTTTTCTGACAAGATAACTTATGAAAAATATTTTACACCTTAATGAAATGCAACATGAAAAAACAAGAACATCTTGTGGGTAATTAAATAAACCACTTGTGAAACCATTCTCGTACATAGTTCATTAGTCATGATCATGGTCGTCCTAATTATTTCTATCCTTGACAATCTTGCCAACAGCAATCTGACACTTTTGCTCACCTTGAAATAGCAAAAGTTTATCCCTAATCATTCCCAGCCCAGTCTCCAGCCAAATGCAGCAAATTAATGTTATCTTTAACACAAATTCCATCGGCAAAACTCATTTTCATGCCAGGACTGGCCCCATGAGATAAGCCTTGTTAGAATAAGCCACAACATAACACTCTGCAAAGGACTTCATTTTGTCACACTAACTGGACTCTACCCACAACCTCTGCCAAGTGCAATCATGTGTAATGGAAGTTTAATCTCAGAATATGATCTAGTAATGATGGATTCATGACCACCAAGTCATTTCTATGGCTTGTGGGACGTCCAATTAGACAACTGCCGGGAGTCTCGCTTGACTTCTGCTATACGATTACACAACATTCTTCATAATACCAGGTTGCATCTCACATGGCCGTAGGTGATATGATATAATACTACATGCATATGAATGGTAGTGTCCAGGATGTTATATAATGGAATATATTCATTGAGGAACATCAGAGAGGAAATAGCTCATTGAGACAAAAAGCTCATTAAAACTGAGTACTAATTGTCTTCAAATGAAACCGTAATTGCATATGGGAAGCAGGGAAAACATGTCATGACTCAAATTAATATTATGTTTAAATCTGATATAATTTACACTGTATGTCTGTATGTGTGAATATTTTTTATTGTTAGTATATTTTAGCATAACCCACAAGTTCTTTAGCATTATTCATGTTCTTTAAGTACTGATACTACAATGTTATTAGACGCTGCCATCTATCGATGTGGATTAGCAGGAGGTTTTTTTTTTATAAATCACACTGATACTAGAGAGTTTTAGAGTGGTCTATACAATAATTCACTTACCTATACAACAAAAATTGCAATGTTTGCACTCATTCTTTGTATTTCTGGCTTCAGATTTTTTTATTCTTCAGTCACACTAGTTCTGATTCTCTCATTATCTCCGCTGGTAAAGCACTATAATATTGGTGTTTCATTTTCTAATATTCTCTCTTCACATCACCAAGAAACAACTCAACGCTACTAGCGTATCAACAGAGGCATCACATCATTTTAACATGGTAAAATACATCGGAGTTAATGTATTAACCATGTTAACACCTGTTATAGAAAAATATTATGTTGACAGACTTTAGCCTACATCATTCTACATTATTCAGATGACTATCCACAAAAACAATTTATTTCTTAATGTGTAAAACTTTCAAAATTATCACTGAACTATTGAAAGAACCTCTAACTGTAGTATTACAGTTCATTATCACAAAATAATAATGATGTTCATGTATCATGTTTTCCCACTTATCACACATGCATCTGACAAAATAAATCAATAAATAAGTGGGCATATAATATTGATTTTAGCTGAAATTATTAATTATTAATTATGAATCTTAAAAATGTATATTACAATGTTCCAAACACTATCAGCCAAAAAATAAATCAAACACTGCAACAGTATTACAGTCATTTAAAAATTGATGTTTTCTGAGGTCATTTTCACTGCAGTTGATAATAAGACTCAAGATGGATTATAAAACAAGAACCTGTGGTGTGATATGAAAAATAATAAAATGTGACCAGTGCTGGTAAAATGAGTCGGAATGCACACAATCTAATTTTGAGCTATAGCCTACAGGCAAAAGAAGTGAAAAATGTCAGTTTTGCTCGAATTTGTGGTTTTCACAAAACTGAGTTCATTAAGCCCTCTTATAGATCCCAATGCTCCAAATAGTAGTTAGACATCTAAAATGACCTTTATTTGTAGCCTACGTTTTCTGAGAGGGGTACCTTTTTCTCTGCTCACTTCTGGTCACCACAAGTTGTAGGTCTGTTGTTACAAAACGCAGCATTCCAGCTTCGTGAATATTCATATTGAGTTCTCGATTACATGAGTCCAAAATATCTCAACTAAAATATCATAAATTGAAAAAAATATTATAAACTAAAATATCATAAATTGATAATAGCCATAAGTCGTTTACATTTACACAAGCACACACAGCCTCTGTATGCATTTTATTTTCTATGATTGAACTGTTACTGTATACAGTTCATAGCAACCTAAAGGGTGTCTCAACTGTACCCACTTCACCACCTTGTATATTTCTTAAAATGCTATGTATTCCTTTTAACATTCATGTTAGAAAATATGTCCATTAACAATAGACAGTTGAAATATCACAAATATTATTTTTTAACAGAATTTGCGTAGCATATGTGTAACTGTGACTTTTATCCTATTATCATAACACTGTACAACTAAACAACATGTGAAGCAATAGGACACTAATCCAGGTACAGATGATATACACTGTGTCTCAACCGTACCCCACTGACATACTCGCACGTTTCTCTAGTTTATGAAAAGGCCTTGCATGGCACAATGTCATGAAATATGTTTATTTTTAGAGCACAGAGGAACGTTTGAAATTATATATGTTAAGTTTAACAATCATAAAAGAATAATAAGCTATTCATTGTGGAAGGGACACGGGGAAATGAAAATGTCACCTTGGAAAAAAAATTTGAGACGCACACATTTCAAATTTCCCACGATCAAAGAGAACACTAATACACATGTGTGAAGCAAAAACCACAGCTCGGGGTTCTTGTGTATGCAAGTTATTTAAGGTGTTTCAACTGTACACATGCAAGTGTAACATTTGGACCAATCAGACACACAACTATTTGTTATATTTAACAAATAATCTCTTATGCCCCCTCACCTAACCAACTATGAGGGTCTGTGGACCCTTCCCCCCGAAATGCATCTAACACTTAAGAAGGCAGAACAGGCCTCTGGTTCCATGGCAACCCATCTGATAACACTTGTTTTATTGCTCAAAGGAATGCGGGAACTCACTTCTTTTCCCCTTAGGAAAGATACATGGACTCTTCTCTAATTAATTCATAGAAAAACCTTTCTTTGAATGAACACATATCTTCAGGTCATTGTGTATATTATTACTGTTCTTGTATATGTTTTTGCGTATTGTATCCTGTTTTATGCATGATTATGATAGAACACTAGTATTACCTCATGTATATCATGTTTGGTCTCTATCAATTCGTCTTTGGATGATCTAATTGAGAGTGTATATTATATGTCGATACCTATGCAATATATATAAGTGTTCTAAGAATCTTTAATAGTTTGTATATCAACGTCCAATCTGGTTCATATGCAAATTACCATGCATGGAGACAAAAGCCCCTTTCACACAGTAATACCAGTAAATTGCCGTAAAATTACCAGAACGACTTTACCGGTAAATTCAAAAATGCGCTGTTCACACAGGCAACGACATTCTGTCTTTTTTCCGGAAAAGCACCATTCACACATCCATTCCAAAATACTGGTAAATTGTGTGACATCATTAACCTCCAATGGCTGTGCTTGTATTTGTAAACATGGAGGGGTATATGCGGTCAGTCTTTTTGTTGATGGTTTCATTTTTGTTTCAAACTTTTGCATTCATGCAGCTGTTTTTGTCCCAGAGACATCGTAATAGACGACTACAAACCAGTGCTTCATTTGAAAATGTCGAGGTCCCGGAACAAAGTGGGGTGATGGATCCGGCATGTGATTAGAGGAGGGAGAGGTAACGGAGCATTCAGCCGATCACATTGGTGGGCCAGCTTAAGTGATTAACAGCGTGCATCAGTTGCTTTTATTCAATTTTGAAAACAGCCATTTCCAGGCTTGGGGGGAAAAAATACAAAAAAATAATTAAATTCTATTTCTAATTTTACTTATAATTAATCATGTCCAGAATTTTGTGGGGGATTGTGTGTATATTACATAGTTTTACTCATCCCCGCAGCTTTCAAGTTTATAATGAGGGGAATTCTTGCAAACATTTATTCAAGATAGCAAGTAGGTTATATGTGTAAATAAATCCACACAAACTAGCAGATTAAATCAGTCATTTGAAAACAGTGTGAGTGATTCAGCTGGACGTGTCTTCTCTCTTTCACTCTATGAAAGCGGCTTCACATCAGCACATCTCGTCTGCAACGAGCTGCTGCACACCGATCCAAGACTTTCGCTCGCATTTCAGGACAGTTGACAAAATTGTAACTTGCTTAATCGGGTCATTGTTACATCGTCACAAAAATTTATAATTTGCACGTCTTTTTAAGCCAATAGGTACTCGCGTGCTCCAGAGGCTGTTTCGAGGCTGTGCGCTCACAGTCACATCCAAAGCCATCTAGCGTGTATCATATTGACTTATTTTACGTAGTTTGTTGTTGAACTTAAGTGGCCAAATACACACAAAATTCAGTCCTTGCCGTCCTGTCCAGTATCCAGGATTTTTCTTAAGTAAATGTGAACAGTTGAAAAAAAAACCTGTTATGTTTACACAAATGCAGAGGTCTGTGCGACGGATATGGGCGGATACATGGGAAAGTGTGGAGTGAATGTGTCAACTGTGTCAGAAGGTTATGATTGGCCCGGAGTAGAGTCTTACGTCGGCGCGTTCTGAACGTGTACATGCTCATACCGGTAATTTTCCTTCTGCATACACACACAGCAGAATTCTGGCAATTTACTGGTAATGTTACAATTTCTCATACCGGTAAATTGCCAGAACTTATTTAATTTACCGGTATTTGGTAGAATTTGGTAGAATTTACCGGTATTTTTGAAAAGGTCCTGTTCACACATGATCTCTTTACGGTAATTTTCCGGAAAAGTCTGTATGTGTGAAAGGGCTAAAAGAGTCGCAAACTTTTCCTCCAAAAGTTCAAGTCACCATAGGCCCTTTGACTCCCAGAGGTGTGACCTCTATAGCAGATAAAGCTCTCACGTAAGTGACACCCCTGCAGTCTGCGGTTCTGTTAGATTCTAATAAGATGAGAATGTGAGCTAAAACTCTTCTGAACACTCTAAGTTTTGTGCCAGGCCTTGTGGTCTTGACTTTCCATTCAACAAAGTATCCTCGGACCTCAGCAGATCTCTTTCTTTGTTCTTTTCCACTTTCTACCTGGAAAGAACATTTCTACCTCAGAACATCTTTGGAATTCATCACTTTTCAACCCGGAAGAACGTGATCGGCAATCCAAAACCTTGAAACCATTAAAACTTTCATCTGAGACTGCATTCCGGACACTCGTCACGACCAAATGCATTGTAAGTATTGTACATTTAACTAAACAAAACAGAGGTTATTAGTACAATTTATAGACCCCGTTATAAACGGCGCTAATGGTTTTACTCAGGTGGTTAAATTACTTTTTTCCATAACTGCATTCTCTGGTTTTCCTGATGGTTTCATCCATCAACTCTCATTAGCCCTTTCCCCATGTATGAGTGATTGTATGTATGTATGTTTGTTTGTTTGTTTGTTAGACTAGTTTGCGTTAGTGTTTAGTTAATAAAAGTTGTGTGCACAAAAGTTGCGTTTCTGGTTCTGCCTTGCAAATTAAATGTCTCTTTACGATTTTGACCCTCGCTACATGCTCTAATGCATTAATAGGAAAGTATTTCCTGTGGCCAAGGACATATCCTTTCTTAGAGTTGATACGAACTTGCACTGAATGCTCGCTGGACGGGCAGATCAGTTGATGGCAATTTAATTCTGCTACAGTTATTACTGTCAGCCGATATAAATAATTGTAATTAATCATAATTAAATGTAATTATTTATATACAATTCCCTTTTGATCTTATAAATTGTTACAGAAATGGTGGAGAATGTGGGCAATCGTTTAAACATTATTTGCAAGCAGACTCAGTATCAAACTTTTGTGTTTGTCTCATAATTTTATTAACGTTTTACACATGCAGTTTCTGATAAAATCAGATAGACTATATCTTGAATGCACCTTACTACGTGCAGCAGTTATCAATGCTACAATACATGTTTAAATCGTACAATAAGGAACTAACCTGATATTAGCAAAGAAATCCTAATTTCTGTTGTTAGTAGATCGTAAACCTTCCCTGACGAAATATCAGATTAGCAGCCCGTATAGATGGTACAAGACTAAATCTGAATTTGGGTGAAGAAATCCCCATTTTCATCTTTAAATGTGTAAATCTTCTCTGATGAACAAATCTCAGATTAGCGGCACAAATTAATCCGCGTAGCGAAGCAATCCCACTTGCAGTGATATTGCAGTGTGTGAAGTCCCCTCATGCTTCAAATGCTCCACCATAATCCCCATCCCAAAGAAACCCAAGATTACAGGATTTAACGACTACAGACCTGTGGCTCTAATATCTGTGGTCATGAAGTCATTTGAAAAACTGGTTTTGGCTTATCTGAAGGACATCACTGGACCCTTACTGGACCCCCTGCAGTTAGCCTACAGAGTAAACAGGTCTGTGGATGATGCAGTCAACATGGGACTGCAACACCTGGACAGACCAGGGACTTATGTGAGGATCCTGTTTGTGGACTTCAGCTCGGCCTTTAACACTATCATTCCAGACCTCCTCCTGCCCAAACTAACTCAGCTTTCCATGCCCACCTCCGTCTGTCAGTGGATCAACAGCTTCCTGACAGACAGACAGCAGCTAGTGAGGCTGGGAAAATAAACATCCAGCACCCGCACCATCAGCACTGGAGCTCCTCAGGGCTGCGTTCTCTCCCCACTGCTCTTCTCTCTCTACACCAACGACTGCACATTTACAGACCCCTCTGTCAAGCTCCTGAAGTTTGTAGATGACACCACACTGATTGGCCTCATTCAGGACGGTGACGAGTCTGCTTACAGACAGGAGGTTAAGGAGTTGGCTGTCTGGTGCAGTCTTAACAACCTGGAGCTCAACATGCTCAAAACTGTGGAGATGATTGTGGACTTCAGGAGAAACCCCCCTGCTCTCCCCCCACTCACCATCATGAACAGCACTGTGACTGCAGTGGAGTCATTCAGGTTCCTGGGCACCACAATTTCTCAGGACCTGAAGTGGGACATTCACACTGACTCTATTGTGAAAAAGGCCCAGCAGAAGTTGTACTTCCTTCGCCAGCTGAGGAAGTTCAACCTGCTACAGGACTTGCTGAAACAGTTCTACTCTGCCATCATTGAATCCATCCTCTGCACTTCAATAACTGTCTGGTTCAGCTCAGCTACCAAATCTGACCTCAGAAGACTACAGAAGATAGTCCGGACTGCTGAGCGAATCATTACACTTACAGTCATTACAGGTACAACCCTTCCCACTCTCCAAGAACTGTACTTATCCAGAGTGAGCAAAAGGGCTGGTAAAATCACTCTGGACCCCTCACACCCAGCACACTCCCTCTTTGAACTGTTGCCATCTGGTCGACGCTACAGAACTCTGTGCACCAGAACGACCAGACACAGAAACAGTTTCTTCCCTCAGGCAATCCATCTCATGAACACTTGAACTCTTAACAATAAACATGAAACACACAACACTATCATACTTTTTATTTTTATTTTACACACATACTTATTACATTTCAAATTTGCACCTAACATACCTGTACATACTGAATTGTCTATTTTGTATATTGTGTTTGTGCTATTTGGCACATTGTCCATTTTTGCATATTTGTACATTATTTATTTTATTACTTTTTATTTTTTTTTATTTTATTTTTTTTATTACCTGTCCTGTTGCTGTCCTTCTGTCGCACTGTGGAGCTACTGTCACTAAAAGAAATCCCTCCTGATGGGAATCCCCCATGGAGAGCCGTTGAGGAGAGAAATCAGGTCCGAGAACCATACTCAGCCCGGCCAGAATGGTGCTACCAGAAGTAGATTGACCTCGTTCTGGCGCATTCTCGCCAGAACTCCCAGAAACAGAGCGGTCAGGGGAAAAAACGTACAGACGAAGCCTCAGCCACGACTGTACCATGGCATCCAGCCCCCATGGAGCTGGATGAGTTAGAGAGTACCAGAGGGGACATTGCGCTGTCTCCTGTGTAGCGAAGAGGTCCACCTGTGCCTGGCCAAACACTCTCCAAATCTATTCATTCCCCAGACCTCAGCCCCTGTCTCGACAGCATGTCTGCTCCCCAGAGGTGTCAAGTAACGAAGTACAAATACTTCGTTACCTTACTTAAGTAGAAATTTTGGGTATCTATACTTTACTGGAGTAATTATTTTTCAGCCGACTTTTTACTTCTACTCCTTACATTTTCACGCAATTGTCTGTACTTTCTACTCCTTACATTTTAAAAATAGCCTCGTTACTCCCATTTCATTCCGGCTTGTCATCGTCATGGGCGTTGCTAGGTCATTTTTAGGGGGGCTTTGGCACCCCTAAATTTCTGCTCAGCCCCCCTAAAAATCTTGCGATTCTTCCCCTTTAAATTTCAAACGGCAGCAGACTTCGGCTCCTCCCCATCTTTCTGTGCGTTCTTCAATCCACAGACTGCGGTGGCGCAGAGGAGAGGACAAGGTGTGTGTTTATCGATAGATTGTTATAATATCTACATCTGTGCAGTTCTTTGTCTTAAATACAGTTTACAAAAAGTCATGGGAGAGCATCGGTTTCCAATCTTCTGTAAAGTTTTCGCTGCATTCACCATTCATCACACCACAGCTGTTTCCTTCAGCGAAAGCCCTTAACACATTATACGCATACTTTATAAAACAATCACGTTATTGCTATTTTCATTTGAAAATTTAGCTTTCAATATAGAACTTAATATTACAGTGCATGTGGCATTAACTACCATACAGTTATGCATAGAAGTGATTAAAGACAGTGACAGACAGCACTCAGTCAGTGCACTCATTTTAATTGCATATCAGAGTGATTGACAGAGATTGAAACATTGTGTGTCCTTCTCACAGACTGCTTCAGTTTTGCGTTTTTTTTGTTTTTTTAACTTTTAAAAGTTAATCACAGCACCCACATAGTTTAATCCATTGTCCAGCCTTATAGCTGTGTTGTTTATATTGCTAATATGGATAGTCAGTGTAAGTTTAAAGTGATATGATGTTTTATGTTTACAATTTTATGTTTGTACTTGAGCATAGAAAAAGATTTGTACTAGTAATGCAAACAGTAACATTTTTTGTTTGTACAGTAAACAGGTGTGTGTGAGAGATCAGGTAGACTTGTATTTGGCTTGTACTCGGATGTTATACCCATCTATGCAATACAGTGGAATACTGCAATAAGTTTAGTATACCATCCTACCCTATTAATACATTTTTTTGTAAATATTTATTTATTTTTTATTATTATACCATCATCAAAAAAAAAGAAAGAAAAAAAAAAACCTATCCAGATAAATCGCGCCATCCGGATAGAGTGAATTGTGGTTGGATGAGAATATAAACCTATACCATTCCGACACCCTATTGGTTTGTACGCGATCCATCGCACCTGCACATGACACAAATCACGTCACACTCAAAAAAGATTATTTCTTAAAAGTGATTATTTCTCCACTACTGGCTCATTTATCAAACGGGTGCTTTCTCTTCATCCGTTGCCCTCACAGATTCCTGCAGCTAAGCTTGGATGTACATTTACATTCCAATAAAGGTTATTGATGACATGCCTCTGAAGTTTGATTTTTTGCACCATTACAATACTTACAGGCAACTAGTCATCATATCTTCCGCTCCATGAAACACGTTAATGCTCAGTAGTACACATATATGGTTTTTTAATGTATTTGCATTGTACTAAAATGCGTTCATTTTCAGTGGGCACATATCCGGCTGAAACAGGTAGACCAAATTTTTCAACATTAACATTTTAATATAACATTATAGTCATTATGGCCTTTAGAAAAATGTTTTTTTGAGGAGGTGGGGTAGTGCACAATAGGCCCCTGTGCCGCGGCCTAAGCTTTTGTCCTTAACGGCATTTTTATTTTTTTTTCACCAATTGATGTGCCACGTGAGATGCCGACCACTCCACAGACCGTGGGCAGGGTGGCCACTTATGACCGCACCCCAACCGTAACGCTAATCCGTCGTTAGCGTTATGTGGCGACACAGAGCTCCCAACACCGGGCCCTGAGACAAGAACCAAGGTTGTCTCCACATGTCTAAGGCACGTAGGCACCGTCGCATGACCTTGATCATGCAAATCGGGTTTCCCCCCGGGGGGAACCCCTTGGTCTTGAGCCAACACTGTAGGGGTCTCATGTACAGCAGGCCAATAGGTATCACGTTGGATGCAGCTGCCGTCAGACCCAGCAGTCTCTGAAACTGCTTGACAGTGAGTGACTGGCCTTCTTTCACTCTCCTGACTGCCATGAGGATCGACTCGATCCGAGCAGGGGGCTTACGTGCCTGCATCGTGGTTGAATCCCACACCACACCAAGATAAGTGGTTCTCTGTAATGGAGAAAGCACCCTCTTCTTGGCGTTCAGTCTTAACCCCAACACTTTTATGTGAGTGAGAACAAAATTTCGATGTTGAGCCACCATGCGCTCCGATTGAGTGAGAATCAACCAATCGTTGATGTAATTGAGTATGCGGATGCATTGTAGCCGCAACAGAGCTCATTAGCTCATTCCGACTTATTTTGCCAGCACGGATCTTTGGCCACGTACACACTGCAGTTAAATTCGGTTGTCAGTTCACCTTTTACTCCTTAATCGCATTCTGTACACACATAGTTCACTAAAATACGGGGGTGACAACCGCATTCTACAACTGCACTAACTCCCGAAAAATACAGGTAGTGACAACCGCATTTACAGAAATTCTACGCAGTGTGTACAGAACTGAACTGATCAACTAGTTGTTAATGACGTATTTGAACATGCATTAGAAATGTGTCTTCGTCTGTATGTGAGATGCAAGAAAATAACAGTGAAAAAAGTCTTAACTTAGCACATTTTGACACTGCGCTCATGAGCCCTGCGGTAAAGTATCAGTGTTGCCAGATCTTCATATAAATAACAAAAAAAACAAACAAGGATAAGCAGAAAAAAACACTACAACACCCAAATGCTTTATGTTTTATAACACAAAAAAATCATATATCTCATATCCACCACAGGCCACTTTATTAACTCCATAAAGTGCCTACCTTTATAAGAGAAGACCAAACAACATGCTGTCACGGTGCACACAGCAGGGAGGAACGAGGAACATGCAGACGAGGATAAACTCAAATATAACAGTCTTTACTTCAAACAAGGCAGGGCAAGACAAGGCAGGGGAGATACACAGAAACAGCAGGAGTAATGAGTAGACTAGATGAAAACTAACTGAACAGACAGGACTTAAATACACAGGATAATCACAGATAATAACTAAAACACAGCTGAACAGATTTAACTAATAATCACAGGACAGGAAACAAACCAAATATGGAAACATGAGAAAATGCAAAGAGAAGATAAGGTGATTTCCCTCAGAAGTGTAAACAATGGCTCTGTGGAGCCAAGACTATAGAAAACCTGCGTGGTCTAGCCTGAGAATTAAACTTTTTTAATGCTATTTGAGCAAAATAAACAACTTTTATGAGACAGTTGTTGTCAGATTTCATTGGTGATTTCAAATATGAAATTTAATCTTAAAGGTCCCATGAAATCAAAATAGAATTTTTTTGGGTGTTAGTATCAATATGTTAGTCTGTTTATCTGTATGCCAGTGTGCTCCAAAACAGTGAAAAATTCGCATTTAGAAGATATAAACATTCAAAGCTTGCAGTTTGTCACTTCTGCCAAAATGGCTCAACGATTTTTTTGACGTCACATCGAACTTTATCTTCTCATCAAACTTTCTGTCTAATCAAATGCTCTCTGGAAATCGAAGTGCCCGCCCCCTACACTATAAATAGACGCTGAAGCCGCGGCTAAAATAGGTCACTTGTTCACAGAATTAGTATTTTCTGTTCGGTGAATGGCACGTAGTGCACTATATAGGGGAGAGGGAACGATTCAGACAGTGTAAATATGCTTTCCATTAAGGAAAAAAAGAAGTCTGGTTTCGCGTTGTCACGCTAACCACTGCAATGCACACACACACGGTCTGCGCTAGTCCAGAGACATGATAGCACGGAGCGGATCACATGCGCGAGTCGGCGCAGACCACAAAACGTCTCGGACCTATTTGAATTCTACACAGAATGCTATATTTTATACCAATATGGATGAGATTGTGGCTGTCATACCCTGTCAAATGTGGCTTTACGGAGCTCAACGGCTCTGAACGGCTTTAGCCCAAGCTGTGATATAAACGAACACTATTGGCTATTATAAAAGGGGGCAGGGCTGCTTTATATGTCCCACCCTGTCTTCCTGTTTCAGTTAACCTGTTAACCTTCGCCCCCCATTTTGGGCCTCACAGGTGAAAATAACCTACCTAAATTAAAACGGTAACAGTTCCTGACAAAGTGTGCTACACAAACAAATTAGGTATCTTTGGAAAGAACACACTCTAGGCTTTACTATCCATCATCCAGAGTTGATAATGCTCAAAAAGTTAAAAAGTTATAGACACTGACGTGCCTTGAAAAATATTTTTTTAGTTTAGTTTAGTTTTTTTATTTCATATACAAATACATGAAATAAGTCCTGAAGGAATCCAGACAAGTAATGGATTGAAAGCCACATGTCTCATGAGTTTATATTTCAAATTTGAAATATACCATGAAAAATTAGATTCCTGCCATATTTTTTCTGAAACTATTTATAGTCCTCCCACCCCCCACATCCCCGTTTGAGGAAAAATAACCACCAAATGGATTGCAGAATTATACAAACTATTTTATTCATTATACATATTCCTGCATAGTTTTTCAATTATAAAATAATAGACAGAATTTTAGACATCATAAGTGATTTATTTGAGCACTAAAAAATACAAAAATAATTATTTGAGTAATAAAAAAGGAAATAAAATAGAAATAAATTGCTTTGTATATAGTATGTATTCTGAAGTAGAGGTGTCACGGTACGGCGAAGAAGCGCCGCGAAAAGATGAGGTCAGGGTCCAAGTGCAGGTGAGGTGCTTTAATCAAACAAACAGAAAGGCCAACACGGCACAAAAACCAAAACAGAAAATGACTGGGATACAAAACGGCAGTCCAGTTCATGTATCCCAGACCACAGCAGACACTAGAAACAAAAACCCCAACCACGCATTTACAAATCACAATCAACAAATAGACAACGAACCAGCCCAGGACTGCAGACACCAGGAGAATAAATAGGGAGACAAACGAGGAGGACACAGGTGAAGTCACTGAAACAATAACGAGATAACAAGGAGGGTGGGGTCAGACAATAGACAGGAGAGCACATGGCACAAACCACAAACAACAAGCCATGTGCTCAAACAAACACACAGTGACATCTGGTGGCCAATCAGGGCACACCAGCAGGACGTGACAAGAGGGCTGCATTGGGATTGGGACCCGCCGGGTACCGCGGGACCCAACGCAAATCTCGCGGGAGCGGGCGGTTTGAACTTTGCTGCGGGCGGGAATGGGCGGCTAAAAAAAAACACTGCGGGATCGGGAGGTAACCTAGCGACATGATGTCATTGTCAACAAAATCAAAGTACTTGAAGTCTAAAGAAACGCGCGGTAGCCTAAGCGTTTTGGATGTCCAGATAGCCCAGGCTATATTCATCTTCCCTACCAGTGCGTCAGAATACATGCAGATCAGGGAAAGGAACAAACATGAATCTCTTTAATAATGGCAATACAATACGTTTTTTTTTTCCTGTGGGACGGGAGAAGACACAAAATCAATGCATCTCTATTATCGTGCGGGAATAAATTCTCAGAGTTTTGCAGGTGCGGGCAGGAGTGGACATACATATTGCGGGTGCGGGCGGGAGTGTAACACACACGTTGCGGGAGCGGGCGGTAATGGTCAGAAATTCGGCGGGCGGGAGCGGGATGAAGAAAACAGTCCCGCGCAGGGCTCTATTCTGAAGTATATATTCTGATTGCCAGACATGAAGTGATATTGCCAGACATGGTCATACAGTCAGTAATCACACGCTGATGTGCGTCCATACAGATGATAATCAAACAGATGGGCCATATAATCAATAATAGCTGATCATTGAATCACAATGATAGCCGTCATAGAGTCGGTAATAAACACGCTGATGTGCGTCCATACATATGATAATCATGCAGATACGGCCACATTCCCCACACACACATATAAAAAGTGTTGAAGAAAAAAAAAGAAAGTTTTTTATGGAAAAACCAGATCGCTAAGTTACGCCCCGCTCAGATGACAGCTGCAAAGCAAATCAGGGTTGGAGCTAAACTCTGCAGCGCATTGGCCCTCCAGGGCAAGATTTGAGGAACCCTGCCTTGAAGGGACTTTGGTGAAGCTATCAAAACCTTGCTGTTTGTTTAAACATTCCGCCCAGCAACAATGGCTCAACCAATGGGGTGAGTTTGGTGGCGGGGCTACATGATTTTCTGACCAATAGTAGAAATAACTGTTCAAGAAAACTATTTGAAAACCCAGCAGTGTTTTGTAATTGTGCATATGGGATACTAAAGGCATAGGGAATCACACACAGCGAAAGGAGGGTGCGATAAAATCTTAACAAAGCTAGCATTTGTTAACCATTGTACAGAGACCGAATCTGAAAGACTCCTACAATTTATAATTCAAGCGTTAAGAACCCGGTTTAAAGTTTGCTCTTTATTCGACTTGCAAATAACCTTGAATTTCAACAGTTGGCTATGAGCATGTGTGTTTGAACATGCGCCAGTGACCTTCTCCCATTCACACACACACACACACACACACAAACACCACACACATCCAGCAGCCCTCATGCAATACTGAGCTCATCTGAGCCAATCCTGAAAACAGGAGAAAGTCATAAAATCTGTTCTATTTAAAGTGATGCTCACAACACCAGAGAAGCTCCATTTACATATGCATCTCCTCACAGTTCACTGTCAATCAGAACAAAGATGTTTAACATATAAAAATAAATAAATCACACGCTACTGTCAGCCATTCCGCTAAGCCTTTGTTTTAAGGTGACACATCACAAAAGGATATTTTTTTCAATTCACACCATTATAATCAATTATTTAGAACAAAACAGATAGAGCATAAAGAACACGCTAATCAAATCTGGTAGTTAAAATCAGGGTGAAAATATTTTATTATGAAATAATTATGGCCCTCAAGGTTGATGCATACAAAGAGGGAATAATTAATTTCATGTACGCCTCTCATTGTGTCTTCTAATAGAAAAAACATGCGTATTATGAGAGACTTCAGGTCAAGCTTACTCTGATTCTTGGGTAATGGCTCAAATAATGGGATGCTATAATATCCAGACATCAGGGGTGCTTTTTTCTCATCGCGACAGGTGGATTATGAACCTGTTATGACGGTTTGAGTGTGCAGTGATAAAGAAGGACAAAGGTAGCTAGCGAGCGATAGCACTGACAAATAGCTCAGAGGAGAAGTTTACCAAGTGCTGCTGAACACATGAAATATCACAGAGCCAATGCTGTAAACAAGAAAACCTCTACATGACCTTCAGAGCTGGGAAGGAAGGGCATAAATATTTTATGATGGATGAAAAAGAAATCCTGGATAATATTAAACACACATGTGAATATGAAAGTCAAGGTCTGTTCACACCAGTCCAACTGCAAACATGTTTTTGCACAGCAACTATTAACATTCTCGAGGCTCTCACACAACCATTCACAGGCAAATATTAGTCATTTCCTGAATAGTTGTCATTTTAGTAATAAATACTGTTATTTTAACATTCTATTGTACAATAACAATAGAAAACAATACAAAAACTGACTTTTGCAAACAAAGTCCTCTGGTAAATATTACTCATTTTTGAATGGTTGTCAGTCAGTTACACTCATAATAATAATAATCATAAAGATAATCAATTTTCTGAATAGTTGTCAGTTTAATAATCTGTTTCACAATTAAATTTCACAATATTACTGTTTTTTCTGTATTTTTCATCGAATAAATACAGCCTTGATGAGCAGAAGAGACTCCCTTAAAAAACATAAAAAATCTTACTGATCCCAAACTTTTGATCGGCAGTGTAGTTCATATTGATATGAAACCTTTGTAGTCTTTGTGTATACATTGTTGAAATAGATCTCTCCCAGAGGAAACAATTAAGATGGTAGAGGGACCCGATTTGTGCTTTCTCTCCTGTGGGTAGCGTGACTGTGATTGTGTACCTGTATTCCTTCTGTGCCGGGCTGCTGCAGCAGTTTGAGGGTCCTCCTCGTCACCCTCTGGCCGCATCCTTCATGCCAGGTCAGGTTGCCCCCGGCCTTGCGTGGCAGCTGATAGTTGGGCTCCTCTGCTGAGACTGTGTGCTCCAGCGCAGACCGACAGAAGCTGAAGCTGGACGCAGCTGTGGAGGACAGACGAAGACAGACGATGAAGACTATTATAGTGTCCACATCACAACATATTACACAGGATCACTGTCAAAGCTCCATGAATTCTGAACCCTCTCATTAGAATGTCAGTCACAGGTCATTGTTCCATACATTTCTACCCATAACAAAAAAAAAACAAGTAGATATTTGTTATTATTTATTTTATGCCTGTTTTGATTATTTTACTGAATTGTGCATGGTAGATTTCTATGACATAAGAAATTAGGACAGGTATATATTAGTATTGTATTGAATAATGCAACGTTGGAGTCAGTTATTAAAAAAAAAAAATTCAATGAATGTTTTTATTCAGCAAGGATGCAATGATTTGATCAAAAGTGACAGTAAAGACTTTTTTAATGTTATGAACACTTTTGAACTTTTTTTATTCAATAAAAAATCCTGAAAAAAAAGTAGTACGATTTTCACAAAAATATGAAGCAGCACAACTGTTTTCAACATTGATCATCAGCATATTAGAAGGATTTCTGAAGGATCATGTGACACTATAGAATAGACTGATGCTAAAAATTCAGCTTTAAACTTGATCATTACCGAAATTCAAAATCACAATAAAGACAAATAATACGTATGGGGACAAACATACACCGACACATTTTACTAGTAAATTAGTCAAAAGTATTGTAAATATAAAGTATAGTTGCAAATATTTTGGTACTCATGTTTATTTTTTGCATTGGAACACAAAAAAAAAAAACAGAAGAAAAGTCAACTCTGATACAATTCCACACAGAACCCAAAATATTCACTGGACAAAATTATTGGCACCCTTAACTTAATATTTGGTAGCACCCCCTTAGGAAAAAATAACTGAAATCAATCGCTTCCTGTAACCATGCATGAGTTTATTACACCTCTCTCCTGGAATTTTGGACCACTCTTCTTTTCCAAACCGCTCCAGGTCATTCAGATTTGAAGGATGTCTTCTCCCAACTGCTGTTTTGAGATCTCTCCACAGGTGTTCTATGGGATTCCGATCTGGACTCATTGCTGGCCATTTCAGAGCTCTCCAGCGCTTTGTTTGTAACCATTTCTGAGTGCTTTTTGAAGTGTGTTTCAGGTCATTGTCCTGCTGGAAGACCCATGACCTCTGGTGGAGACGCAGATTTCTGACACTGGCCACTACGTTGCTCCCCAAAATTCTTTGGTAATCATCAGATTTCATGATACCGTTCACACAGTCAAGGCATCCAGTGCCAGAAACAGGATTTTTTATGCCTTTATGTCAGCAGTGGTGTCCTCCTGGGTCTCCTACCATGGCGTCCCATTTCATTCAGATGGCGACGGATAGTGCGAGCTGACACTCGTGTTGTACCCTGTGTCTACAGATCAGCATGAATTTGTTTGGAAGTTAATCGGGGTTCTTTATCCACCATTCGAACAATCCTTTGTTGTAATTTTTCATTAATTTTGCTCTTCCGTCCACGTCCAGGGAGGTTAGCTACAGTGCCGCCATGGGCTGTAAACCTCTTGATGATATTACGCACAGTGGACACAGGAACATTACGATCTCTGGAGATGGACTTGTAGCCTTGAGATTGTCCATGTTTTCCAAAACAATTTCTCTCAAATCCACAGACAACTCTTTACACTTCTTTCTTTTCTCCATGCTCATTGTGACACACAACACAAAGGTTGAGTCAAATATTCTCCATTTTAACTGGTCGCAAGTGTGATTACTATATTGCCCACACCTGTTACTTGCCACAGTTGTGTCTAAATACAAATTACAGGAGCATCACATCCTTAAAAAGCAATTATTTCTTACAAATTTGACAAGGTGCCAATAATTTTGTCCAGTTCATTTTTGAGTTCTGTGTGAAATTTGATCAAATTTGACTTTTTTTGTATGTCTGTGTGTTGTTGCAGTGCAAACAAAAACAATAAGCACGTGAATACCAAAACATTTGCAATTGGAACAATTTTCTGAGAGAAGTGTTGCATTTTCTGACAGAATTGCAAGGGTGCCGATATTTTTGGCCATGACTGTATATATATCACACATGTGAGATTCAGGGGTGATCCAACAACCCAACAAGTCTACTCAGCAATCTTGTGCTTGTAGTCTAAAAAAGATAAGAATATACATAAATTCTTCCTCTAAGTGGCCAGTGAGTCTTTAACCCCAGCGGATACAGGAGACAGGTAAGATGTGTCAGGTCATGGACCCGCTGAGCAGTCCAGAAGCCCTTCGAGTGTGTGTGCATGAAAATGTAAATGTGGCACATCAATATGTCAGTGTCTGTGTGTGATGCCACAACATAATTATCATACACAGGCTCTTCCATGAATGCAAAGTATCTGTAGAAGACAATACAGTGTACAGACTACCTATTTTATAAACAGTATAGTGAAGCAGTATGCACTATGCAGTGCAACACAAACATTTCAAACAGCCATTCACTGCTGTCACGCAAACTCATAAAATTTCATTTTTAAAAAGTTAATCTTTTAAATAAAAATGGTTATTTTGCATTGCATAATTAAATTTTAAGTAAAAAAAATGCTTAATATTAAATAATAACACTGGATATAGGTCACATGTACTGCTTATTTTGGCAAGTAGCAATGCAAAATACATTCAAAATTGTACATAAAACTGATTTTTTTTTTGCATGTTTTACAAGAAAATACCATTTCAGTCTTTCTACTTCAATTTTTTTTAATTCAGTGTGTGACTTGCTATTTCTTTGTAATTATATGTGAAATTCACTAGCAATTTCTGAGTACAAAATAATTAAAAGACAATCCTACAGCCATTTATTTTTTATTTTATTTTATTTTATTTTATTTTCAGGTTAGTCAAGTCAATTTAATGTCATGTAAAATGTAAAAATGCATTATGGTAATGAAAATTAGGGGAAAAATGTTATCTTGCAATGCAAAAAAAATTAAATAAATTATGTTGCAATGAAACAGAAGTAACGACAGGTATTTTGTTCCATGTTGTGACATGCATCCATTTTGATTAAAAATTATGAGGTAAAAAAAATTACATATCCAGTACATGAATCTTTCACAAGAAGATCTATTACATGTATTTACAAAATAAATAGGGTGAATTATCATTTCATGTTGACTTTAATTGTCTTAAAAAAGCTTCAGCTACTTAATGTCATTTTTTTTTTATTAAAATAAAGTTTGTCCTACAGAAATAGCACAAAAGTAGAATGCTAATATGCTATATGAACCATAGTCGTAATCTCTCACTTTTCCCTTTCCACCATTCGCAATCCTGAGCTGCTTTAACCAAACACCCAACTGCAAATAAAAAAATACCGATGTGCTTATAAAGGTCACTGGTCTTTCTTTTCCTTTCTCTGACCTTCTTCTACCCCCGGCTATCTCTCTCTTTCTGTGTATCTACCTCTCCCAGTTGGCTTTCTTATGTAAGCCCTTTCTCCAGCATAGCTAATGTGATTAGTGCTACGGCGAGCACTTGGCAAGTACAAAATATTTAATGAAGGGTAAAAGATGATACCAGCACATATGAATCAAGAGATTAAAAAACAAGAGCGCAAATCAGTGAGAAAGAGAGAGGGAGCAAGAGATCAAAAGTGGGGAGAACTGTAAATAATACATTAATGGCCATTCACAAAAAAAAAAAAAACTGACAAAGGACTGAGGTAGCCCTACACAGCTTAGAAAAAGTTTTGATTGTCTGCTTAAGCTGGTCTCAAAGCTCTTTGCATAGATTGTCATTGCTTAAAGAGCTAGAGTCCATTGTGTTTCAAACTGCGCTGTAGTCGCCGCTAGCTCTGTGTTAACTTAAGTACTATAAAAGCGACTGTGGGAAAATGGAAACTCTGGGAAAACCGGCCTGGAGACAGCTAAAACAAAAGTGTTTCCACCTATCAAAACCATCCCAAAGGGCAGGTCAAGTTCATAGTGTAATCATGGGGTGATGGGAAAGAGGGATCGTGGAGCAGTTTGTCAAGGTTCAGTGATGCGTTTCCTGTGTCTGCTTTCCTCACTGTTCTTTCTCTCCTGGGCGGACAGGAAACGAAAGCCGCAAGCTTATTACTGCCAATCAAATCCATAGGAGGCAAAAATTAGAGCTCTCGAAAACACTGAGATGGATAAGAAACACATCCCATCGCTCAAAGAAAGGGGTGTGGTTAAAGACCGTACAGCATCTGTCAGTCATCCACAGGGGGCTGCGGCTAAGAATGATATTTTCTCTGGATATCCTGCTGGATCTACCCATCGGTCCAAATTACTATGTGTCAGCATTTCAGTCGGATTCAAAGGATACAAATTTCCACTTGACATCCCAGAAGACGACACTGGTTGTGTCTGAATATGCCTATTTCCTTTCTACGTAGTAGGCGAAAAATTGTAGTATGCAAGGTTCTGTGACACACATATAATGAGCACTTGATCTTAAAAGAGTTTGATGTTAGCATGTTGCTAAGCTATCAATGCGATACTAATAAACACAACACAAACATAAACAGCACACTGAATTACATTTAACTCTTTGCATCAATATTTTTAGTACTAAATAAAACAGCTCACTAGGTTGAGGTTACGTAATATCACACTAGTAGGGGTGTTGCTTATGTTGACTTTGAGCATAACAGCACGATTTTGAGTGTAATATTGTTTTTATTCAACAGTTCAATAAACAAGTTGACTAACTTAGATTTTGTAGACACAATATTTAGAGTCATTTGTCTATTTCTACTCCACCAGTGAACATATATGAACAAAGCCACAGCAGAATAAACCACTGTGCATCTCCAAGCAACACAGTGAAGTTAATGACTCACTCTTGAACACTGGATGTATCTAAAATAACAGTGTATCCTCATTCACTATTCCTTACATCAGTCCACTAATACAGTCCACTGAATGAGTGAATGAAAACGAATGAGTGAATTCAGACATAGAGTGCACCGTAAATGTTATGGACACCATCTTCTAGCATTGAGATCTTGAAATTCATTTGTTGCGCTGTTCACAGAGTATGTATTTTCATCACTGAATATACAGTACGGAGTAATAATAGTAAGAGTAATAATAGTATGCTAGTATGCAATTCAGAATTCAGCAAAAGTCATTTGTTTCAACTAATTTCCAAATGAATTAGTGTTGTTAAATGTAACCATTAAGTTACTGATTCAGTGACTCACTTGTCTCCACCTACTGGCATAATGATGTATTTTGCAGTGAAAGTTAAGTAAAAATCCCCACCATTAATGCAATCTTGGCCATAAACATTCGACGACTAGAATAATAATACATTTGTATAGTTTAGTATATTTCCTGGAAGATGTCGTTTGTACTATAGGTTTGCACATACATGCAATACGAAAAAGATATTGCTGATTTTTGGTAAATGTTGGTCAAGAAATATGTCAGAAGAGGCACTCTCTGGGCAGCTGTTGACTTTAATACCATGACGCTATGTTTCTTTGTAATTAAGACGATAGTGTAGATAATGGCATGCTGGAGGAGACAGTCGGGTGTAATAGTGGGAAGCGAGATGATTTCTGAACCTCACTCAGGCATCTCATCGAGCTTCAGAATGTGACCTTGGCCAGAATTGATCTTCAATTAAGCGTTCAAGTCCCACAGTGGGAAGACAAAGGGGGTCTCGACACCACCATCAGGAGAGGGGAGGAGACAGACAGCAGAGGTCAAATGTGGACAAAAGTCTGAATATTTCCATTAAATATTCTGGGAGAGTTCTGTACAAAGCTCTTTGAGTGCTGATGCAAGGCACTAAACCGCTTAGATACATGTAATAGAAGACAAAGACAGAAAGAGAGATGGAAACAGGGGCAAGGACAGCTAAGTTAATGCAAAAAGAAAGAGAGAGATCCAATGGCAAATGCTTTCAACCCTGAAGAAAGAGTCACTCTCCTGCCTGATGTGATTGATGGAATGGCTTAGATCTTCTCCTGCCACCACAGAAAAAGATTAATCATGAAAGTTTCCAAACTTCGTTCGACATTTCCTTGCCTTTTTTTTAACAGTCATTAGCAAGCAATTACCCTGCGGTTTGGTGTGGCTTGTGGGAAGGTCATACCGAGTCAAAGCCCATCATGGAAGATTACCGCAGCGCTTTTGGAAAAACTTATTCCTTCCTAAAGAAAGTAATACACTACTAAACTTTCCCAGAGGCTTCAAGACTCCTTCACCTGTCAACCAGTTTGTCATCTAAATCACTTGCTGCTACCTTCTCCCATGAAAATAGCACATATATATATATATATATATATATATATATATGAACAAATTATAAATCACACATACATATGCATATTTTCTGCAAAAACACTACCAGTAAAAGTTTGGCCACACCTGCTCTTTCGATTTAGATTTTACATTACTTTTTTAGCATAAATTAATGCTTTATTTTTACTCGTATACATTTTAGAATAATAGCAAAGTCATTAAAACTATGAAATATACAAAAGGTATATTAAAAAGCATAGGAATTATTGAATTAGGAATAATGTGGTGACTAAAAATAAAAATAATAAAATGCTTATTTTTTCAGATCTGATTGTTATTTTACAAATACATCAAACATTAAATGTATACTACTGTACCTTTTTTTTCTTCACGATTCTTTGATCAATAGAACAGCATTTATTTTAAATAATAAAAACAAAACTTTTGTAATGCTAAAAAATCTTTTATTTCACTGCTGTCTCATTTGATTAATTTAATGCATACTTTCTGAATAAAACTATTAATTTCTATAAAAAAAAAGTTGCATACAGAAACTTCTTGAAGTTTGAAGAAATATTGAAGAAAACTTCTAGATGGCAGTGTATGTCAACAACATAGTATTGGTATATAAAAAAAAAAAAAAAAAGTATGTTAAAGTGTCTTTAAAAATGTAAACTTTTGCTACTTAAACCACATTTAACATGAAATTAAATATACCACAAGCTAATAGAAAACAGTCCTGAGATTACCTTTTTTACCATATAATTTTTCCATTAAGTCTTTTCCATATCAGCATGTCTTCCAGCAAGTGGGTGTTCAATCCATGGTTATGGAGTATTTACCAAGGGGAAGTCCTGCGGTCACTATCTTGAACCCCAGAAATGAAGCATGAAATTATTCCATCTTGACCCAGCTCTAGAGAGCAGTTCAATCACGTCGAGAAAAATACCGTAAAAATATAAAGTTGTTCTGAAAGAATGTGTTGTCAATGGTCTTCATCCACAGAAACTAGCTTTAGTACTGGCTGGCACAGTGAATAGTCCCATCTCTCATTTTTATTTTTTACTTCAAGACCTCCAAAGGAAACTCTTCTACCCCACAAAGGCAAGCAGATACAATTTCAGGTCCATCATGAATTCTGCTTATGTAACTGGTGATTCTTTAGCATACATCCAATTTGGTCCTGAAATAAATGACTAGATTTATAACTTCTCAGACACAAAGTCGACACAACATGGTTAAACCTTGGAAGTTCCAGTGAATCTCAAATACTGACATGAGCCAAAGCAGCTTAAAACTTTGAAAGTTTCTAGAAGAATTAGACATTAAAGTTCAACTCAAACCACACACAGGCCACACCTGACACATACAGTCCACTTGAGGGTTGTTCAGTTTGTCACATCCAGTGACCTGCATGGCTAAAAAAATCCACAGATGTCTATTTATATCTATGAATCTTTCCATGCTGCAAAACAGTCAGTCTGCTGGAGATCAGATCGCTTCGACAGCCAGCAAATCAACCCGGAATGGAGGAAGATTGACAGGGCAGAGGCATTAAGAATAACAGATCTCCCGCTGAAAAGACAAGCCTGAGACGGCCTCCGTCCACAGAAAGAAACATCATTAAACGAGGAAAACAAACAACACAGGAAAGGATTATTCACTACGACATTGATTTTCTGACCAAAAACAACATTCCTACCGAAGCTGGTTAATAGCAAAGAAAATAAATCTTCCATGCTGAGAAACAGATATTTATTCAGCTAGTTCTTAAGGTAAGGATAAGGTAAAGTCAGGTTATCAGTCTTATCAATCTACAACTACTAGGTACTTAATGGCAATAATGTAACCCTTTAGTATAGGGTCCAGTTCTCACTATTAACTAGCTGCTTATTAGTATACATATTACTAATATTTTGTATATTTAGTTTTTTTTCATTATGCTACATGTGAGAAAGAGAACCATTTAGGATGAACCGACTGAATGAATTGGACTTGTTAATGATGCATATGACCGAGGTAGATGAGGATGTGTTTGATTATCTCTGTTTGCTCAGCAGAAAAGTTGCTTGCGCAATACAGCATTAAATAGCAATGTTGTGTTTGAGTGCACTACAACGCTAAACATTATAGGGATGGTAGTTGATTTTGGTTATGTACACAGCATAAATAAAATATATACATCTACAACCATTCAGAAAGTGTTTTTCATCTATTGTTCTGCACTGACTAGAATGAATTTAGAAACAGCTTTCAGTTTTTCAATTCAAAACACTTTATTTTTCTTTATTTGTAAGTCACTTAGGATAAAAGTATCTGCCATTTGCTGTAAGTTAATATAAAAATATGATATGCATGTATTTTTAATTTGAAGGCTGTCATTTAGCTGCCACATGTGTAGGACTTGCATAAGAGTGGCATAACAGGCCTGAGGTGGGCAACTGCTTCTTGCGCTAATATGATGTGTGTGAATTATTCATGCACACTGACTGCATCTTCTGAAAACTTTCGTGTCACACATAAACCAAACCTTGTAGAGTGAGCTAATTTCCCCAACCCCTGTAGCTGTGATATAGTAAATGACATCCATAAAAGAGATGAGGACTTAATTGTGAATGCAAAAACAAATGAACATCTGCTGAGTTTGGAGGGAAACTTTGACCTTGAAAGAAAACTTTTTATGCAGACTTCATTAGCATAGTCGGCATCTTCTGCATAATCAGAATATTTAAATACCAGGTATCAAATACTAAATATTCACTTTTAAGCTCCAGCAGTCCGTCCATTTTTCATTATAATTACATAATGTCCTGACCTCTCTTTTGTGAATGTGCTGTCTTCATGAGCTACTGTAGTAAATAAATCATACACATCCCATTAGTATCCTAAATCTGTGCATATTTCTCTCCTGATTCAGATGAGACAACAGGAATCAATATTGTGGACAGATGACTCTTATTTTAGCTGGTAACAATGGTTTGACATTTACTTTGTGGATTATTGTGATGTTTTATCAGCTATTTGGACTTTAAATTTGACGGCACCCATTCACTGCAGAGGATCCATTGGTGAGCAAGTGATGTAATGCTACCTTACTTCAAACTATTCCTTTAAAAGTGGGGTATGTAATTTTTCAAAAACGCTTTAGAAAACTGAGTCTGGGCCGAGTACCAAAACAAACTTGTAGCCAATCAGCAGTAAGGGGCGTGTCTACTCATGATATGGAGGAGAGAGCGTTCAGTGAACAGCCGAGCCGAGTGACAGAAAGACAGGCATGGCGGATAAAAAACAAAAGAGGAAAACGTCTGCGGAACGATAAAGCAAGAAGTAGGAACTGTGTAAATATCGAATCAGCTTTCCAGTGCTGGAGAGAACTCAAGGATCGGAAGGCCTGCGATCGGACACCGAGGTTGCTTTGGTTCTCTTCAATAGGTGAGTAACACCGTGTCTAAACCGGACGAGGGGTAGGGGCGTGTTTGTTTTGGTGATTTTCAAATATCAACATTGGCTTCCAGAAATCGCTTACCCCACCTTTAAAATTACCTATATAACTAAATAATAGATGCATAATGCATTTGCTCCAAAACATCAGCGTTTGGTTGGACACACAAGCACAAGATCCCAACAATATCACACACTGTTCTCAGATCTGCCAAAAAAGTCTGTAATCCAAAGTCATCAAATTCTTTCAAGACCCAGTTATGTGAGCTATACCACATTCTTTTTATAACTGTCTTACTCTCATTTATATCTATTTTTATTTCTCCCTAAAGGAATTTTAGGAGAAATATCTGATAGGAATGACACATATGAAACGTATTATGAAACATAACTGACAGCGAAATTAGTTCTCCTGAGTACTGAGAGAAATAAAACATTCCTCTGGGACAAACACTATACAAAATTCATTATTGTAAACCATTCAACCAATAGCAATTAAGAAAAAGCAAACCTACCCTCATATTTGAAAAAAGACCACAATAATGAATAATGAATGTACCTTCGATGAAACTATGTGTGGCAGTTCTGTAAGACGGAGCAGTGCCGGACTGAACCACCACTACGCTGTGCCTCCTCATGGGCCTGTCCCGCTGGCTACAGCCAGCCTACCTTCACCCCAGTTCACCCGCAGGAGTCAACCGGCCCGACCCGGGCAGAAAGCACAAGAACAGCCACCGTCCAGAGCACAGCACATGTTACTGTACAATTCAAGATTGTTGAAATAGGAGAGAAGAGCTTTCGGTGGACTAACATCCAGCTGCATATGAACACAAACATATAAGCCCATCAGATGCTCATAACAAATCAATGGAGCCAACCTCTGCTGTCCAATGTACTCAACTCCGGCCCCATTCAATACTGTTTCGACTGTATTGACTTTGGAAATGTGTGTCTGTGGATGAAACAATCCATAAATTGCAACTATAATGTAACACATACCATACACTTTTTTTAAATAAACAGTGTAAGTGGGTAAAGTATTCATCCATTTATATGTATGCATTAGAGCTGTCAAAATTAACATGTTATGTATGTGATTATTTAAATATGTTTAATTCTGTTTCATTCTGTTATTTTTCTTTCACAGTTAACGTATTTATCCAATGTGACATTCTAAAACTGATCAGGTCATTCAGAGCAGACAGACTAAACCAGGGGTCACCAAACTCGGTCCTGGAGGGCCGGTGTCCTGCAGAGTTTAGCTCCAACCCTAATCAAACACACCTGAAGCAGCTAATCAAGCTCTTACTAGGCATACTAGAAACTTCCAGGCAGGTGTGTTGAGGCAAGTTGAAGCTAAACTCTGCAGGATGGTCAGTATGACCATCAGGTCTCTTAGTGTTTGCAGTTTGATGATGGGTGAATGAAGAAAATAAGGAACAAATGAATAAATAAAAGGACGGGAGGAACAAACACAAACAAATGAAAGAAGGGAAAAAATGAGTGTGGGAGCAGAAGGATGGAAAGAAGGAATGAACTAAGGAAGGATGAGAACAAACAAACAAAGGAAGGAATGAAAGAATGAAAGGAATGAGGAAACAGAAGGATGGAGTGAAGGAATGAGCCAATAAATGGAAAGAAGGAAAAATAGAATGAACAAAATGGAGGAATAACTAACAAACAAATAAATTACTGACTAACTGACTGATTGATTGATTGATTGATTGATTGAATGAATGAATGAAACAAAATGGGAAAGAAAGAAAGAAAGAAAGAAAGAAAGAAAGAAAGAAAGAAAGAAAGAAACTAGATGAACCAGATAAATGAATGAAGGAAGGCGAAAGAAAGGACTGAGCGAAAAGAATGAAAAAAAAGAAATGAGCGATTGAAGGAAAGACGAAACAAAAACAAAAAGAAGCTGAAAGAAGAAAGGAAGGTAGGAAGGATGAACTAACCAACGATGAAACAAACCAACAAACAAATGAGAGTAGGAGAGAGTCACCTCTGGGCCCCGGACACCAGAGAGAGAGAGAGAATAATAATGGACAAACAGAAGTGAGGACAGAGTGAGAGTAATGAACAGCAGAGAGCAGCGGATCACACACTCTCACACAGACAGTGGGGCGTTGCAGTGTGTCTCCAGCTCCAGTCACAGCTGTGGGTGTGTGTGTGTGTGTGTGTGTGTGTGTGTGTGTGTGTGTGTGTGTGTTTGCTGAACTGCAATCTGCTTACTGATCAGACATCTAGGTGCAAACAGGCCACCTCAGTTGAGATACTCACAGGATGTGCTGCTACACAAATCAGTGTCAGTTTAATTTACACACACACACACATATACACACACACATACACATAGTCACACTTGCAAAAACTTACAAATCCAGTTTTTTCTGTACAGTGGGAGAAACTTATTCCACCATATTTTCATCTGTCATCCTCAGTGTTTGGTGAATATAGTCAGTCTGTCTGTAATTATTGTTGTAACATGAGGTCAGTCCCGGGTGGTACCATCTCTCCACGACCCAAATTAACATAGTTAATCTCAAACAAATCCATTACAGACAACAAGCCACAGTTCTCTCTCGTTCTATTCTCTTCCTCCTTTAGCTTCTCCTCTTTTCCCACTATATAGTTGCTAATTGCAAAACCTACATATGGTCCTTCCACAAGGTTGGAACGCCAAGGAGATTTTTTTCGGTGATGGGCCCTAGATTGTAGAACAGCCTGCCAGCACACCTCAGAGCTGCTCCATTTTTATCGGTTTTTAAATCTCTTTTGAAAACTCATTTGTTTTCTTTAGCTTTTGCAAGTTTACGTTGTTTGAATGTGTTTTTACCTTTGATCATTATGTTGTACAGCACTTTGGTCAGTCTTGCGACTGTTTTAAATGTGCTTTATAAATAAAAAAACTAGAACTAGAACTAATTGGTTATTAGTGCATTGCTAAGAGTTCTTGAGTTGTTGCAGAACGGTCAAAATTGTAGCCAAATCTTTTTAGTATTCAAAATGTTCACTCATACTGTCAGTCCTCTGTCATGTGTCTTGTGTTCCTGCCTCCTGTATCCTCCTCGTGTGTGCACCGTGACAGAAGACCAGACCATTACAGTAAGCGGCGCCCCTTCACCTCGTTTTCTTTTGTTCGTTTGTTCTAGTTTTTATTTTGTTCCTGTTTGTCTGTGCCGCGGCAAGGAAGTCGCCGCTCGTCATCCCGCCATAGTCCACTGCAAGTCCGCGTGGGAGTTCGGCGGGATTGCCGCGCGTCCGTGAGCTGCGAGCTCCCTAGCCCACCGCTTACTCTAGTCCGCGGGGAAAGCCAACCCGCCGTCCGAGGCTCACCCTAGCCTGCCGGCCCGCTGCTGATTGAAGCCTGCCGGCCCACCACTGACTCAAGCCCGCCGGCCCGCCACTGCTTTATTTTAAGGTCCAATTCTCGCCTTTAACAAACCATTAACTATGACTTTTGCCTCAGTAAACTCCTAATTTGCTGCTTAAGGTAGTTGTTAAGTTAAGTATTGGGTAGGATTCGTGATGTAGAATATGGTCATGCAGAATATGTGCTTTATAACTACTAATAAACAGAAAATATGTTAACAATAGGCATGCAAATAAGCAAGTAGTTAATAGAAAGAATTGGTCCCTATACTAAGGTTTCCCAGAATTGTAATTTTTGGGTGGGCTGTACCTTTAACTACAATCTAATCAACAATTTCAATCATTTCCACACAAATGGTGCAGGATGAATTATGCAAGTTTAAAATTTTAGACTTAGGGATTTGTTCAAATCCAAGAATGAATGCCATAGTAATTACTCTAGACACAGGTATTCAGAGAACATCTCTCTCTTGTCTCATTCGCTCAGACAGTCTCACAGAGAGTAGAAAGGTTATGTGTTCATAAGGTATGAACTCACTCAAGTCCTCAAAGGACCCAAATGTAATCTCTCTCTCTCTGATTGTTGCTTTATTCTCCAGTCACTGTATTCTCTTGCTTTAATTGCCATGTTATAAGACTCTCCCCAGCTCCCCCTCCCTCTGCCTGACAGCTATGCCAATTATCCATCTATATTGTGTGCTGTCTGGGCAGGGGGGCTCCAGGTAGCCAACAGAACCAACACTGGCCATTTAGACACAGAACAGAGAAGAGAATAAAAGCTGCCGCTCTTTATGCATTCACAGTTTCTCCATAGACTCATGTCCTGAATGAACACTCTCTCCATCTGTCTGCCATTGCCATTTTTCAAAACACTATAAGTAGATACTATAAGTAATAAAGAAATATTGTGGCATATGCAAGGCATTCCATTATTATTAGCGTTTATTCCACACTACAGCTGGGTCACTACTACTTACATTATGACTATTAGCTATTAACACCAGATACTGGTATCAGTCAGTGCCATCAAGTCTGCAAATTTGCCTTTTAGGTTTGCTTTTTAGTCTATTTTAATTCTACAGTACTGCTTTGCAATCAGCCTAGGGCAATAAATAATATATTTCATGCTGACCCAGTATGATAGCAAGCTTTAAACACACATAAACAAATATTACCATAGTTTTTATGCTAAATAGTGATGTCAAGTACAGAAATTAACTAAATGAATTAGTAGCTCATTTGTAGAATTGGACTGGTATTGAATATATCAAGCAATCATATTTCACACGGTGTTAAAAATACAAGTTTGTTTTTGCTAACTGCTTGTGGTAACTTCATGCTTTCATCATTAAAAAGCAGCTTGAACATTCAGCTAAGTGTCTGCATTTGTGTTCCACAGGTTTGGAATGACATGATGGTGAGCATAATGACAGAATTTAAACCATTTGGGTGAACAGTTCCTTTAAAAGCGAAATAAGCAAATAAGCATTAAGTTATCAGTGTCTTAACTGTAAGTAAAATTAATGTCAGGTCAGTGGTCCTTTCCTATTCTCCTTTACTCAATGAGACGCAACAGCTTCTGCTCTTTTGGACCTTTTTCTTTCTAATCAGAACATACTCCATTCTCAAAAAAGCACACAGCAAATAATCTCATGTCATTGCAACCCAATTTATGTCCTCCAGTGTATGTCTTTGTGTAGCTGGTGTATCTGGTCCAGAAACCTCTCAGGGAGTATAAAGTGGATGTATGTTTTGTATGTGTAAAAATTCTGTTTAAATGTTCTAAATTCTTTTTTTTTTCATTTTAATGTAAAAATAACTTCAATGATACAGGATGCACCAGTCCACCTGGAAAGATGCAAGAAGAGCTTTTGAGGATGAAATAATTGCTGGATTTGCCAGGTTAGTCAAATAATAGCATGAAATATGTTCACACAGACTGTCAGTCTTGCCAATTTGTGGTGGGGATTTTTCAGTGATACTTTCTGCAGGTTACATTCTTACACCAGTAGGAGTGTAGTTATATAAGTCATTTGAATTATTCACTCAACCAATTTGTTTAAACACACTGATTTATTCAGGGATAAACAAGTGACTTTCTGCATCCCGATTTGAATACTATATGTCCTAAATAGTATTAATACTTAAAATCCGCGAGTCACAAAAAGTTGTATGTTGAAATCAGTATCCCAAAGTTACATGGATATACTATTTCTAGAGGAAAACCTACCCGTACCACTCAAATTAGAAAACATTATTATAAGCTTACCGTTGTGAATCGGGCTTTTTTGAATATTTTGGACACTGGCTGGTTATGTCAAATATTGATTTCGGATCATTTTTAACCAAAAAAAGTTACAGACTGCAGCTTTAAATAGATAGGTTTAGATAAACAGCTTTGAGTGATTAATATTCAATATCTTATTAATGTTAAATGCATCAGATTCATTATGCAAAAAATTAGAGAGTTCTCAGCACGAAAGACACATGACTGGCAGATCAGCATGCTACTTCACTTCTCTTCAATATGGTAGGAAGAATTGTTGAGTAAAAGGAAATATGGAGTGTTTATGTGAGGACATTAACTGTGACAAGATGATTGACAGGCCACTTAACAGTGACAGAGTAGTATTATAGTAGAACTTACTCTTACTGCTACACGCTCAAAAGTATGTACTTTTTCTTCATACAAGATTACTGTTTAGGCAATATAAGTAGGCAAAAACTGTCTTTATGAATGAGTCATTGAATAAGGGTGCTTTCAGACCTGTAGATCGTTTGCTTTGTTCCGAAACAGGGATTAATTTATTACATTGTTGCATTTTCTTCTTTCTTGGCATTTTCTTCTTCATTTTCTTCTTCTTCGCTTTCACAAGGCAACATTGCAAAGCATGCCAAACTGTGTTTATGCAAGTCACATGTGAGTAAATCTGTCCTCTAATTGGTCAGTGTTCACCTGTTTACGTTCATCTGCATCATTAATCAAGATGGATTTGCAAGCTTGCTCCGCGGGCTTATTGTGGCTTTATAGCTGTCCTGGCAAACGCAAAACGAATGTAGCCATTCAATATATCTATCTACATATAATTATATTTAAATATATTTTCACATATATATATATATATATATATATATATATATAGTCGACCAAAGAAGTTGAGTGCACATGCTCAGCGTCATATCCAGAGGTTGTGTCTGGAAAATAGACGTATGAGTGCTGCCAGCATTGCTGCAGAGGTTGAAGGGGTGGGGGGGTCAGCCTGTCAGTGCTCAGACCATACGCCGCACACTGCATCAAATTGGTCTGCATGGCTGTCGTCCCAGAAGGAAGCCTCGTATAAAGATGATGCACAAGAAAGCCTGCAAACAGTTTGCTGAAGACAATCAGACTAAGGACATGGATTACTGGAACCATGTCCTGTGGTCTGATGAGACCAAGATAAACTTATTTGGTTCAGATGGTGTCAAGCATGTGTGGCGGCAACCAGGTGAGAAGTACAAAGACAAGTGTGTCTTGCCTACAGTCAAGCATGGTGGTGGGAGTGTCATGGTCTGGGGCTGCATGAGTGCTGCCGGCACTGGGGAGCTACAGTTCATTGAGGGAACCATGAATGCCAACATGTACTGCGACATACTGAAGCAGAGACTGCGCCGCAGGGCAGTATTCCAACATGATAACAGCCCGAAACACACCTCCAAGATGACCACTGCCTTGCTAAAGAAGCTGAGGGTAAAGGTGATGGACTGGCCAAGCATGTCTCCAGACCTAAGCCCTATTGAGCATCTGTGGGGCATCCTCAAACAGAAGGTGGAGGAGCGCAAGGTCTCTAACATCCACCAGATCCGTGATGTCGTCATGGAGGAGTGGAAGAGGACTCCAGTGGCATCCTGTGAAGCTCTGGTGAACTCCATGCCCAAGAGGGTTAAGGCAGTGCTGGAAAATAATGGTGGCCACACAAAATATTGGCAAAATGGGCCCAATTTGGACATTTTAATTTAGGGGTGTACTCACTTTTGTGGCCAGCGGTTTAGACATTAATGGCTGTGTGTTGAGTTATTTTGAGGGGACAGCAAATTTGAAGGGGACACTCACTACTTTACATTGTAACAAAGTGTCATTTCTTCAGTGTTGTCACATGAAAAGATATAATAAAATATATTTAAGGGGTGTACTCACTTCTGTGAGATACAGTATATATATATATATATATATATAAAAATGCAGTTACAGCCAGCGGGAATCGAGGCTTCATTCGGACAGCATTCTTGTAAAGCGCAGAAAAGAACAATTAATTAACACAACGTTTAATATGAAGGGCTCTTTGGTTTTCAACTGCAATAACAAATATTCTCACTCACAAAATCACAGTTTCTCACAAATTCTCTCTCACACATCACAAAAGACATTTTGTGAGTCAGGCTTTTTATATA
The DNA here is from genome assembly GCF_936440315.1 of Barbus barbus. Taxonomy (NCBI): domain Eukaryota; kingdom Metazoa; phylum Chordata; class Actinopteri; order Cypriniformes; family Cyprinidae; genus Barbus; species Barbus barbus. Next base: position 6,666,321 of record NC_136719.1, on the reverse strand, counting down.
ACATATGTCCCATTATGAATTATGATACCGCTTGGTTCGTTGGTCCGTTGGGTCGAATTGGTTTCTCACCACTGGCGAACCACTCCAAAGTCTGTTTGCAATCGGGCTGAGACCACCTCTTCAGGGAGGTCTCGGTATGCTTGCTTGGTCCGCTATTGGTGCGCACCCGAGTGCGACTGCTGCATTCACACCTGCCCAAACGAACCGCACCAAGAGGGACAATGAACTTAGTGCAATTCAACCAAACTAAATGAGGCAAGTGTGAAAGCACCTTAATTTACTCAACGGATTCATTCAAACACACATGCAGGATAAAAATGAATGACTGTCTTTATTGGTGAGCCATTGAATCATTTACTTAATCAATTTAGTCAAAAACACTGGTTCATTCAGGAACAAAATAAGTGATTGTCTTTATGAGAGAGTCATTTTAATAATTCACTTGACCAACTCGTTCAAACAAACTATATTCAGGAACAAACAAGTGCAAGTATTTATAAGTGAGTCACTGAATCGTTTACTCAACTGATGTGTTCAAAAACACTGATTCATTCAGGAACCAAACATCACTACTGTGTGTTGCTTGGAGGTGGTTCTATAAAAGTTTCTGGAATAATCATTTAAAACATATTCACACACTTTTTAATTTTAAGGTCATTTTCAGTTTGTCGAATTAAATTATATTGTATATGGAAATATCTCACAATGTCATACTACTCCCAACTGGCAAGAAACACTCTCAGCCATGCCAGATTCATTTCATGTGATGTTTTCCACTCATATTTCCAAAGGAAGCCACAGAGGTTCCCCAAAGTGCATATTTTCCAAATCATATTTCACACATGAAAGATTAGTTTAATGTATGATAGACCGATTTTGATTAACACACAGACTGAAAATTCAAGATGTAATAGTTCAGAGGGTTCAAGCTATCATGGTTTGCCATCTCAGAAGGAGCACTGGTTGATATGTCTTTAATGTCTTTAATTTTTAACAGTATTTATTTTTGGTCCAGAGGGGAATTATGTAATTCAATACAGCCTCAAGCCAGCGAGGGCAAATCCTGAGAGTGACTTTGAAGCTTCAGCTTGAGTTCAAAAACTGAGAGGACTGCTTACTCTGAGACGGCCTGCCAGAGTGCATTTCTCACTTTCCTCACTCGCTTTCTCTCACACACATGCCAGTATACATCAAAGCCTTTCTAATCGCAGATAAGGTGGTCTGGACTCTTTCAGAGTGGATTATGAGAACAGACATGTTAAAAGGTCAGTGATGCAATATTACCACACAAACACAAACACACACTCACTTAAGCAGCAGAGATAATCATTGTGTCACAGCATAGAGACTAGAGTCACAGATAATGCATTACCTCTAGGAAACATTACTGATGCCCAGTGATTATGGGAGTGTAAGTAAGGGAAACATTAAAGGAGAGTGGTAGTCCACCTTATTTAAATACACCTCAGAGCAAGAGAGAGAAAGTAAGACACAGGAGCAAAGATGCAACCTTATTTTGACATAAACATTCATGAACATTTTTAAACTCACCCAATAATAAAATTAGTGATAATAGCAGAATTTTACCCAGGCTGATTAACTGGATAACATTTGGTCATTCTGAGTTTGGCGTTAACTAAAATATATATAGTTGGTTCACATTTTCTTTTTTCAAATACTTTGTGAACTTGAGTATATTTTAAAATGAATTCTGCAATTTTGTGTATGTCTTTATTGCTTTATTATATGGAAATTATATCAGCCATCAGCCACCATGTTCTACAGATATCGACATTGGCATTGGCTAGTTGATCAATAGTTAAAATACTTTCTCTAGTTCTTAATATAATTTCCATGTGTATAAATGTCCAATCATTCCTTGAACTTTCTGTAAATTCCTGTGATTTCAATTATTTACTTCAGATTTTGAGAAATGCCAACCTTTCATAAAATTTAACAATTTTCACTATATCTTTGCATGTTCACTTGTGAAATATTTATTTTTCTTATTCTTATTGCATTTTTAAACAAAGCTTTTTATTTTTCAATTATAATTTTTTATTTGTGGCCGATATTTGGCAATATAATTCATTATTGGCTGATAAGATTTTTCTGCTTGGCTGATGTGTCAGTAGTGGGACTTTTATTTTGACAACCAAGCAAATGCAGCACCTGAGTGCACATAATTTCCATCCTCCATCTTCAATAGTTTACAGTCTATGTTTAACAACTTTGATTTTTTTCCCTCCCTCACCCGTCCCAAAGCGACACCCCATAAGCACCACTCACTAATGTGTACAGTATACATCTACATGTAACTGACAACATTCTGAAAGACTGCTTATATGATATCAACATGTCAATTTATTAAAAGCAACACAAGAGAGTCAATGACATTTACAGCTGGGGACACTGGACTGATTTTCTACTGTGTTAATCATCTAACTCAGCCAGTTAAGAGTAACATTTAGTTATGTTGGCCTGAGAAAGTCAACATACTGTTGACTGTATGAAAGATGCTTGGGAGACTTGACTGAACTGTCACTGCTCCCAGGGCCATAGCTGGGGTTTGCGGGGCCCCAGTGCAAGTTGTACTTGTGGGCCCTGTTTGAAATAGTTTAATATATATTTGTTCTATGTATTTATTTGTGCTATTTACACAATGTTTAAGGTTTTTCAAGTTTGTAGGTGTCCAGGTAAAGAAACCAAAAAATCAAATATAAAATAGCATTGCATAGTCTTATAAATTAAATATAGATGAATTCTTGTTAAACTACAAAGTAGTTCAGTAAAGAGCTGTGAGTGATTTTCTCTGATTAAATTTTCTTGGATTAACATTAAGGACACTGACAGCAGCTAGTAAATTAGGCACGATCACTTTAAGAGACAATGCATACAATCTTATACACATCCGATTTTTTTCTCAACTGTTTACATTCACTTACGTTTACATTTGCTCTCTATATATGTGTGCACCAAACATGGCGCGAGTACTCATTTGAGTTTTTCGCGTCCTGTGTTTGAATGCTTATAAACTCTTTTGAATGTTTAAATGGGCAAGGCACAAAAACGCTTGCAAATGATAAGCTTTTGTGGCGACGCAGAGCAGTGGCGCATTTTTAGGATGCATCAGCCAGTCAGATGAAATGAAAGAGTTGTAGCACTGGTACAGCACTGGTCATCAACAGAAACACAGCGTGATTTTCAAAAAAGTCGGTGCTTCGATCGCAACACAGACGGGGTGAATTTATGAATGAACAAAGATGTCGTTACGTATCCTCGCGCTTTTTTAAGTGGGTGTTCGGAAATCCTTGACCTTTGCTAGTGGGTATACGCCGTATACCTTCGTATCACATAGACTACACCACTGGTTAACGGTATATAAAAAAGTATTATAACATTTGCTTATAGCTCTCTAAGATACTGGCATCGGCCATTAAAAACCAAAATTAGTCGACCACTAATTGTTACTTGTGTAAAATGTATTCTTATTTAAAGCTGCAGTAAGTAACTTTTTTTGGTTAAAATGATCCAAAATAAATTTTTGAAGTACATAACCATATATTACCAGCCAGTGTTCAAAACTATCGCCTTACCTTAGTCCGATTCACAAAGGTAAGCTAATTTGAGAGGTACGGATGGCAAATGGCAGGAAATTCGAGCATGCCGCTGCGTCATTAAGTCACGTAAACATAAAGAAGTTGTCCCGGCTAGTAGGCTATCATACGTTAGGATGCTGCAGGTGGAGGATCAAGGAGCATTTTGATTTAATCACCATTGGTAGCACAATTTATTGTAATGCTTTTTACCTCAGTTGGTCAGAACAAAAGTGGCAGACTTGTTACTTCAGACACAATATCTGGTGAAAATTCTTATTTGGGTCATACTTCCATAAACGTAGGCTAGAATCTGTGATTCCTAAGTACAGGATCCACATCGGTGCAATGACTGACAGCCATACATTCACGCAAAGGAGCCATGCCAACGCACAACCCACGTAAAGAAAATAATTCTGTAAATAACTGCAATTACAATGTTTCCAACAGAGATGGCGACAAGGAGGCCAAACTTATGGACTGCAGCTTTAAACATTTTAGCATTTATCATTATTTAGTCTGTATTATGAAAAATGAACATTTATTATTTTAAGTTTTTTCGTTGGCAGTTCGAACTTTCGAACCTCTCACCTTGCAGCTCTTTCACACAAACCCTTGGGTGGAAACCCTGATCCATATGATGTGAGTGCCAAATAATGTATATACGTTTTATATATATATATATATATATATATATACAGGTGCATCTAAAAAAAATTTAATATCGTGAAAAAGTTAATTTTTTATTGTAACTTGTTTAAAAAAATTTAAGTTTCATATATTCTAGATTCATTACATGTAAAGTAAAACATTTCAAACGTTTTTTTGTTTTAATTTTAATGATTAGAGTTTACAGCTCATGAAAGTCAAAAATCCAGTATCTCAAAACATTAGAATATATCCTAAGATCGATCAAAAAAAGGATTTGCAAAACAGAAAAGTTCTTTAAAGTATGTTCATTTATGCACTCAATATTCGGTTGGGGCTCGTTTAGCACAAACTCCAGCATCAGTGAGGAATGGCATGGAAGCGATCAGCCTGTGGCTCTGCTGAGGCACTATTGTCTTCTGGATCATTGCCAAGTCAGCAGTCTTCCCCATATTTGTGGTTTCAAAGAACAAGAGATACCCGGAATTTATACTGTAGAGATGGGCATTTAATGAAGCTCAAATGTAAATATTATAATATTTTGAGATATTGGATTTTTTACTTTCATGAGCTGTAAGCTCTAATCATCAAAATTAAAACAAAAAACTTTTTAAATGTTTTACTTTACATGCAATGAATCCATAATATATGAAAGTTTCACTTTTTGAAATAAGTTGCAATAAAAAAATTTGTGCTGTCAATTCATTAAAAACATTTATCGTGTTAATAATCACAGTCATGGACTGTGATTAATCACGATTAAATCGCAAATTTAAAATACTAGGATTTACCTGTAAATGTGTTGAAATAAATAAAAGCATGACAAACTAATTTAAGGAAACAGAACCTTTCACACCTCCGCAAAGTATGAGACATAATCCTTATTATTCTTCAGCCTTTATACTGCCAATAAAACGTTTACCAAGCCACATCGCTTCAATCCCAGTATACATTTACCCGACTATTATCAAAAGTATTTCTAAATAAATACAACAAAACATTTCTTGCGACCTTAAATTAAGTATTATGACAAAATCATGCATTATGAAGAAGAATTGGACCTGTTCTGCAGGTGCATTAGAGCTATTAGAGCTAATATTAGCATCATACTACATAAAACAATTTATGAGATTAATAGTACACTTTTACTCAGAGCTCACTTTAAACCACCATCGAGTGTTTGTGATAACTTCCTTTTAAGATCACATGTGTATATATACACTTTGGGTGGCTGCGGTACATTATAAAAGTAGCCCAAAATACCGCAACCCACAGCTCTGTAATTTTGACTGTATTTTCAAAATAGCCCAATTGTGCAGGAAAACGGCGACCCTGGCAACACTGGTTCGCTGTACCCTTATCACATATGAGTATACATATCTCCCGTGCACTGTCGCTCTCTCTCTCTCTCTCTTTCTCTCTCTCTCTAGGACAAGCTCACTCTCTCTCTCTCTCCGCGTTCGCTTCACTTTTGTCTAGCCCAGCGCCTCATAATGTCACGAATCCGGTCCTTGCTCTCCCGGTCAACCACCACTAGAGGTCACCCGTTCACCACATTGACTTTTTCACTCACAACACACTGGACTCCATTTCCCACAATCCATTGCACTGACGACACGTACAGCTGTTCACCATTATCTCACCCACACCTGATTATCATTTCACAATCATTCACTCACTATTTAAGTCTGGGACTTGCTATTGCTCACTGCCGAGTATTGTTAGCCTGTCTACTCTACGAAGCGTTTTCTGGTCATAGTTTTCCTGTTTGTTTTCCTGGTTCTAATTCCTGCCTGGTTTCCTGGTTTATTCTCTCTGCCTTGCCCCCTGGATATTGTACGCTAATCGTCGACCCACGCTTGCTCCACGGATTGCTGTGTCTTGCCCTTGCCATACCTGTCTGCTGTTGATTGACCCTGCCTGTCTTGACCATGATTTACAATAAAGCTTTGCACATGGATCCGCACGTCTCACGTCTCGTCAGCCCCGTAACACATAATAACGTTAAAATATTTAGATTAATCGCATGCGTCAAAGCGTTAACATTGACAGCCCTAAAAATATATATATATATACACTACCATTTTCTTTTTTTATATATATATAACTGATTTTTTAATGTAACTAGAAGCAACACTCACCTAACTTTCAAGTGCAAAAATGGAGTCAACAACTATCAGATCCTCAAAACACTTATCTGACCCCTAACAATGACAACAATGAAGGCTCCACTGTTGATGTTGCAATCTTTTTTAATGAACTACTAATTAATATATAAATTAGCTGACACTTCTATCTAAATCACCTTACAGTATAATTAATAAGGGAGAGTCCCTCTGGAACAACCTGGAGTTGAGTGTCTTATTCAAGGACATAAAGTCTGATCCACTTCACATCATATTCAAGGCATTCGCAAACCCAGGCAAATCCACTGACAATTGTTTGTGCACAACATACATCAGACAGTCCCTGTAGGCACCCTAGAAACTCAGGGTTTCTACCTGCTCAGGGCCAGTAAGAGCTCTACCTTACTTAACCCTGATAAGGCATCTTTACAGCAGTCAGTCCCTGTACAGACAGACAACACATGGGCCTTTATGGGAAAGATTCACAACTGCGCTCTCCCACTCTTTAATACAGACGTAATGTCTTTATGTCTATTTATGTAATACATACATAATAAAGGCACTTTAGTGTGCTTACACACTTACTGTATCAGCTCTACCCTTGTGAAAAAGAAGTACAGCATACTTCTAAAACAAGAGCACTTATTACAAACATAATATACTTCAAAATAATTTACTGAAGTGCAGATATAATGTAGCCTAATGTTTTCAGACAATTAATTGGATTTGGTTTAAATTCATATTAAATGCAATTACTTGAAGTTGACCCACTGAAGTTGAACCCATTAAGTACATATTTATGTAATTTCATAATTACTTGTATTGTCTGTTCAAATTTGGTTAAAGTGAATTGCTGAATGTACTGGCAAGTATTTATGGTAAACTAAAATATACTTTAATGTCATTTCTGTTGACACTTGTATGTCATGTACTTAAATATATTTTAATTACACATTTTTGATTATGAAGTTGTAGTTTTGTACATTTAAAATATAAGAACCTGTAATATCGAGTGTAATATCGAAATAAAAAACACTCTACTTTATATGTGCTTTAGTATGTTAGTCAACACATCAAAATAAGTGTTGTACTTTAATGCACAACCAAAGTGTCACAGCCTTGGACTGTTTTGTTGTGTTTTCATCCCTCACGTGTTCCCAGCGTGACCTAGTTTCTGTCTCCGCTTTGATTTCGTCATTTGATTCACCTGTGTCTCACTAATTATACTCATTTGCCTCCCTATTTAAGTTCTAGTCTGTCCTGTGTTCCCTTGTCTGGTATTGTAGATGTCATTTGTGGATTATGTGTGTGCCTGCCTTCTGTGGTTTTACCCTCTGTGTGGATTTATTAAAAGACTTTTTGCCTTCATCTTTGTGCGCTCATTTCACACCGTAGCGTGACACAAAGATTATTAAGATTTAAGATGAACTTTTCATTGGACATTATTACAAAGTGCACTTTTAAAAACTCTCTTTAAGTCTACTTAAGTGGCTTTTTATTTCATTAATATTATATTAGCAGCAAGTATTTTTATAAAAATACTTGTAAGATTTGAAGTACACTACAAGTGCCAATTAAATACAATTAAGTGCACTTCTCTAACAATCCTTTCAAGAAAGCTTCAGTTTCCTCTAGAGGCAACAAGACCAGGTTTTTCTGACCAGGTTTTTATGCAGTACATATTGAAGTATAGTATCTGGTATCATAACTGCTCAGCGTTACAGCCAACTGTGAAGTGAATCAGAGGATAAAATCTAATCAACTGTGTGGTAAACCTTAACAGCGACCTAATTTTATAATCCTCCTAATTTTTTTATTTATCTATCCACATCTACGCCCCTTCCAGCTGAGGTCTGTGTTTGTGTGGATGACCAGATGGTCAAAGCGGGTCAGAAGAGGAAGCTGGTGTGAGAGAAAGGGACAGAGACAGAGTTCGAATCAGAGATATGGCCCATGGGTGATATTTTGAGAGACAGGGTAAAATGTATAGCGCTGTTCATCACGCACAGAAACACAGATGAGAATAGAAAGACGACGTGGTCCGCTGAACCCCTCTGTCATGTTCTCGGGTTCATAATGCATCCATTAGCTGGAGGAGAGCTGGGTGAGACTGATAATACAGATGTTAAAAATAAGTGTAATTGCTTTTTGTGGGCAGGAGCAGCATCTTCTCCGCCTAGTGCCTTCAATGAGGCCACTGACCAATCAAAAACCTCCATCACACATTATGAACACTCACAAACAGTTCACAATTAAAGAATAGGGCACTGGTTTATTAATAATCTCTACATGATATAGTATTTTCTGAATATGAAGTAAATATTAATAATAACAAAATAATAAACTGATTATTATTATTATTATTGTTACTAATAATAATAATAATACATAAAATATTCTACATTTGATAGTTGTTGTTCTTTCACTCAAAGCTATAAGCAAATTTTCATTTGTTTTGTTTTTATTTCTTATTTTCACTTGAAAATAAGAGAACGTGTATATATATATATATATATATATATATATATATATTTATATATATATAACAATTTGCTTTGGGTTAAGCACAATGGCTACATAAAAGCCCATTTTTTATCTTTAGAAACAAGTTTTTATAATATTACAATTAATATTTTCCTTACACAATGTTTTTAATTCATGGAAATATAGCTGCTATTATATTTAGGTAGGTTGTCCCTCAAGTTTCAACCCTGCTTCAACACACCTATCTGTAATTGAGTAGCCCTGATCACCTTGATTAGCTGGTTCAGGTGTGTTTGATTCGGGTTGAACTCTGCAGTATGGCTCTCCAGTAGCAGGGTTGGAGACCCCTGTTAAAGACATTTGTTGATACAGCATTTTTCTACAAAATGCCCAAAATGGCTGACATAGGAAAATTGGGTATTATTTGGTTCAGTATGCCACTCTGAATCTAATGAGATCAATCTTATGATTTTTGGCCAAACTGGTCAGAAGTTATAATCAGTAAAGTCAATTTTTTTATATCTTTTGACCAGTAGATGATGCTGTGCCGAAACTACACATGTTCCCTCAGGTCATGCTTGTGATAGCACATACCAAGTTTGGTCAGAATCCGCTAAAGCATTGTGAAGATACAGCCTCATGTCTATTTTTGTACGAATTTTGTCAAATTCGTTAACGCGTTTTATGAAAACATGTTGGTCTATCAGAAATCTTTTGAGAAATTTTTGCCAGCATTGTCAGAAGATGATCTGAAGCAATTTTGGTGAAAACCAGAAGAACTGTCTAGGTCAGGACAAGTTCGAAAAAAAGAAGATTTTTCGCTAAATTGAAAATTGCGAAAAATCTTGACCTGTAGAAATTTAAATGTTGGTATGCATTCGACTTGGCATGAGCCAAGGAAGCAGAACAAAGAATTTTGCTTCTAGACCTTAAGATTCAAAAGTTATTAGTCGAAAAATTGGCCTATTAGTGGCGCTAGAGAGTTTGAGATAGAGACTCCAAATTTGCTATGGTTAATATTCAGACTGTCCTCTATCTGTTTGCCAAATTTCATAACTTTCACGCAAGTGGTTCTATGTGCTGCAAAATGGAATTGAGGGAAAAAAACAAAACAAAACAAAAACTATTTCAGTTAACATCTTGATTTTATGTGCTTATTTTTAGCATTTTAAATTAGATTTAAATTTGATTATTTTAATATACTCCATTAATTTAAATGGGTTTAAGCCATCCTGTGGCCCCTTGGTTAAGAGCCACTGCTTTGAGATGCTTTGGAAAAGCAACTACTAACAAGCATACACGAGACCATCAATTTCCATCAAATTCAAACCAAGTGCATTATCGCTAATTAGCACAACCCTCTCAGCGGTTTCTATTATCTTTTCTCCATTTCTGTCTCTGTCTCTTGCTTCAACATCCTCCTCCTCTTTCATTCTTTATCTTTCCCAATCATGCATTTATTTTCTTCTCGGAGCACTAATTAATGGTGAGATATTGGACATGGGCCCGTGCGCTTGCTAATACAACAGGATGAGAGGAGCTGACAGACTGGCCGTTTAAAAAAATCAAGAGTGACCACAGTACTGAAGAAATTAGATAACACTGCGGGGAGAACGAAGATGAGAACACTCGGGATGTTGAGGGTATAAAGCTCTGCCCTCCGCAAGAGCAATTATCCGTAGCTCACGGGTCGACCCAGCCATCAGTCCTCCCAGCAAATGAAATGGAGCTTTCTTTCTCGATTCTTTAGCCATTTCTCTGCCTCCTTCTTACTCTCTGTCCATTTTCACAAAGATGCTTGTTGATTTAAGCCAAATTGATCCCTCCCGGGTTTCAATGCTTAAACAATCTGTTTAAAGTCCACAGGGATTGAGGTGTGAATGTTTATTAGACACCTCCCCCTTGCTTTTCCTCCCCATCCCCCTCAATCCCACTATTATTCATAAGGAATCTCAGAAGTGTGGCGCTGATCTGTAATGAGGCAGCATATGGATGATGAATGTGATCTATACAGTCTTATTGATTAGAATGTGAAAGGCATCGGCAAGCTGTAAACTGGACCTTCAGGTTCCGCCTTAACTGTATCATTTTAAACAGATCAAACAAGAGGTTTCAGCACAATTCATTCATATTTATAAGTGGTGTCTTTTAAGGGTTATTTTTAAAGTTAGAGATTAGAGCAAATTTCTAACCTGTAATATTAAATTCGACCTGTACTGTTTGTGGTACCAACATTGTTGGGGTGTAGGTTTACTTTTCTATGTAATCAGACTCGCAGTTTTAAAAAGGCAGGAGATAATATGGTTAAAAAAAACATATTTACAAGGAAGGAAGGAACACAGTATACTATAATAGGGACTTGAAAGGCTCATTTAAATTCAACCAGTAGGCATCCACCCAGCAACTCCTTGGCTGAAATTCCCTACCAATCACCTACAATAGCCCCAAAAAGCAACTCCCAAACAATCCCCCAGAACACCCCATCAACCACCTAGCATTGCCCTAGAAACCACCTAAAACACCATCTATTAACACCCTAGTAGAAACAAACCAGAACATACTAGAATCCACATAGCAATGTTTCAGGAACCAACAAGAACACTCTAGAAACCACATAACAATGTTAAAGAACCAACAAGGACATCCTGGGCCCTGTTTACACCTGGTATTAAGATGCATTTTTGTTGATCCAATCTAGAGTCGCAAAGGGGTGGAATAATTCCAGTATATTTCTGGAAAATATGTACAACAAACATTAAACCTATGATGCACGGAGAGTGACGTCTTTTCATTTAAAATCTTGTATCATATAAATGTATCACTGCAAGAAAAAAAGCAGGCAAATCTTTTTTACTTTCTCTTCCCCTGATGTCAGCACAGATGCTGTGTGAACTATGACACCATAAGAGGATATTAAGACCAACAGGTCAACAGAACGAGAATTAAAACCCAAACATACACACAGCAGCACAAAAACATAATGAAAACGCACACAGACAGATCAAACATGCTATATTCTACAAAAATACAACACACACAAAATCCATTTGGGGAAAATCCTTTGTCTGCTTCTAAAAGATATGATACAAAAGGATGAGGGATAAAGGGACAGATGGATGGATGGTTTAAGGTGGATACAATGCCTGTGAGGACACAAGGATGCTGGCCTAAACACACACACATATTCCACGCCATTTGAGGCAGGATCACATTTCAAAAGCTCTCCAGAGCCAACTTTTGGGCAGGACACCAAATAGCTGTTAAGAGCCCCTCCATAACAAACATGTGAGAGAAAGCTAATAAAGACCATGTTTATGTAGCTAAAGAAAACAGTAGCTTCCTTTCATTTCACCTCCTTTTCTTCTTTTATTAATTCGCTCATGTGAGAATCAGTTCACAGGGACGTAACTTCGGTCATGTGGTTGGGCCGAGATTCATTTAATCTGACCTACAATGCTCTGAGTACAAACAAGATCAAGAGGCTTTAGGACAAAAGCTCCTAGAGGAACAGATTTGGGAGCATTGTTAAAGGAATGTTCAATAATAGTTAATCTCTATTATCAGCATCTGTGACATACTGTCCATTACCACAGACATAATTTAGACTTTTTTTAAAACAAAAATTGTGTATTTCACTTACAAATAAAGTCTATAGGACAATATATAATATATATTGGATAAAAACTGTTTTGAATGTAAATGTGTTTTGAATGTAAATGTTATAAAGATAAAATGAGACCAGTAAGGTGAAACTGGTTTCTAACATTTTGTATTCAATATTAATAGCAATTGAAAATATTGCCAATATTAATTACTGTAGCACTTTGCAATGACGTGTTCTGACTGTGTCAGCATTGCATGGAAACCTGTGCACTTGTAAATAGAAAAAAAAGGTAACTGCAACTTTTAATTTCACAATTCTGACATTTTTTCCAGAATTTCAGAATATTAAGTCAGAATTTTAAGATAAAAAAAGAGATGTGCTCTTTTTCTGAGAAAAAAGTCAGAATAACATAATAAAATGTAGAGATGTAGATTAGTTTATTTCTCACATTTCTGAAAGAAATGTAACAACTTTCTATTGAATTTTGTTATTCTGCTAAATTTGATTTCATTTTCAGTATTTTGGTAAAAAAATCATTTTGGTACATCAGTATCCAGTCTTTCAATGAACAGTATAAAAGTAGCCCCACTATTACTTATAATATTAGCCTACTTATAAAACTTATAATATTACTTATGAACATATCCCACTGTTAAAATTATGATTTAAACAACTTTATAGCTAAAATAAGACACATGACAGAATTAAAATAAGCATTATAACACGAATATAGCACAAGCTTCACATTTCTGCTTTGACAGCTTTTTTAACTGCTTTCATATAAACTTTCCATTATAAGTGCATTCAGTTTTTGTGTTTTATAAACGGAGTCAAAATAATGATAAAATACAATGGAAAAGCTATTCTTCTCTCAGCAGTTGAGGTGAAAGAATAAATGAACAACATGACTAAATGTGACATAAAAAGTTATGCTTGCTTTGTTTATTTCTTTCTTTTTTAATTCTTTATTTTTGGGAAGTGGAAAAGATGACACACAAGATTTACTTCCATTAAAAAAGTAGCAAAAACGTCTGCTAGGCGACTGAAGCGAAACGGTCAAAATGAATGAAATTCGTTATTTGTGTTCTCAAATGACAGACAGAGTAAAATCAAATGTCTGCCAGTCACAGAAAAAAACAGTCAGTGGTGTTGACAGACTGGTCAAGCATGGAATCGCTTCTGCTGATAACAGGCAAACACACATTGAGCCAAAATATACACTCCCTTCACCCATTGCATGTCAATCTGAGCGAAACGGGACAGAAATTACTCTCTTTTTATCACTACTGCTCGTTCTTCCTCTCTTTCAGCCATTGTGCGTGTGGTTAGCATCCGTGAGTAGAGCTTGTGGGTCTAGCATTTCTAATCCATCTGTATGCATGAATGAATGAGTGACACACATGTGTCCACGCACTTAATACATTGGTGGTCCCTTAGGTAGCAGGAAAATAGCCCAGCCTTCATGCTGCATGCTGGGATTGGTTCAGAGCTGTCAGGTGTGTGAAAAAGGGCGAGAAGGGGTTAACCCAACATCTGTGCCTCTCCAGATCTGATGAAGCTTTATATGAGCAGTGACACAAACATGCTTTATGTGAATCAGAAACCAATGTAATTCTGGAAATATTTTTATTATAGCCAAGCAATAACTGTATTGTAGCCAGAAAATGATATGGCAATATCTGTGCAATAGAAGATATTAAAGCAAACAATCAGTTCTCCGAAGTGTAATTGAGTTGTTTAATCAAACGGCTTGAAAGCAAATATGAGGCTCCTCTAAATAAACCTCTTGTGTGCTCACATATCAGGCTTTCTCTTAGGATGGCTGAGAAAATGTGCTTAAACATTGATAATAATTTGCTCACAGAATATAACATTAATTAAAACAAGCCATCCTAATTGGGTAAAAAAACAACATGTTTGAATAAACATAATTATCTAACATGCCTTGAGGGAGACTTTAAGATTATGCAATTTGTTTGCAAATGCATGTTTTTGCTCAAAGGGAACACAACATAATTCTATATAAAGGACATCCTATTCTGGGTACAAACTGTTATTTTATAGGAATAGTTCAAAAAGGAAAATTTGCTGAAAATGTACTCACCCTCGGGCCATCCAAGATATAGATGAGTTTGTTTCTTCATCAGAACAGATTTGGAGAAATGTAGCATTACATCACTTGCTCACCAATGGATCCTCTGCAGTGAATGGGTGCCGTCAGAATGAGAGTCCAAACAGCTGATAAAAACATCAAAATAATCAGAACCATTCCAGTCTATCAATTAATGTCTTGTGTAACAAATCCATTATTAAGATGTTTTTAACTTCAAACTGTTATTTCTGGCTAAAAAATGAGTCCTTTATCCTAATATTGCTTTCTCCAGACTCGTCTGAATCAGTAGAGAAATACACACAGAATCATCACTTACAAGCAAAAACAGTCCCAAACAAATATGTTAGATTTTGATATGAGAGAACAACAGAGGATTGGAGGAAGCATTATTATGGATTATGGATTATTTTGACCAGAAGCAATGTTTTAAATTTAAAACGTATTAATGACGGATTTGTTTCTTATAAACACGCAGCTTTTCACTTTACAAAATGTTAACTGATGGACTGGAGTGGTGTGGATTATTGTAATGTTTTTATCAGCTGTTTGGACTCTGACGGCACCCATTCACTGCAGAGGATCCATTTTCTGAGCAAGTGATGGAATGCTACATTTCTCCAAATCTGTTCTGATGAAGAAACAAACTCATCTTGGATTGCCTGAGAGTGAGAACATTTTAAGCAAATTTTCTTTTTTGGATGAACTATTCTTTTAAGTTACTGAATCTACACTATCACACAAGTGATAGAAGAAGAAGCCAGGATAAAGAGAGGCAAGGTCTTGCTGTCCGTTTCAGCACCACGCTGAGCGCTGCAGATATACTATGATTACATATAATTGCCTGGGGCCAAGGGAAAACATATATTTCTTACGTTTACATAAAAGCCCTTGAGATCACTGTAAGCATGTGTGTGAATGTTTCATTCATCATGTAGGATGTCGGGTAGATTTATGTTTATGTCCAGCTACAAACCCATGAACTCTGACATTCCCTTCAGCGGGTTGAGCGCAATGTCAACATGATGGGCAAAAATGCATTAAAAAAAAACAATGTGTGAGTGTGGCTGCACCAATCATCAACTTTCTAACCAAAACATGCACATGGCATTCAGCTAAACATATAAATAGCATCACAGGATGCAGCAAAAAAGTAAATAGTAAAACAATGGTCTTATAGTCGTACACCATAGTATAGGGAGTAAATAGTAAAACGATAGTCTAAGAATAGTAGCTACACTGTATAAAAAAATTAGCCAAATTAAAAAAAAAGTTTTTAACCACTTTGAATTTAATTATTGATGAAACCTAAGTAAATATTTTAGTAAATGGCAAAAAAAAAAATATATATTTTTTTTTTTTTAATGTGAAATTGGATGTAGACAATGATGTTAACATTATATTTTATACTGTAAAGAATTAGCATAAGAAGAAATTAGTAAATAGTACTGTTAAAATTGCTTAAACAGTGTAAAGAGTTCATTTATAGGTATTAGTAGACAAAAATATTAGTCTTCAGTCCAGTATAGTATAGTACAGTACACAGCAGAAGTCATAAGTATTGTCTGCTGCATTGCATGTCACCATGTTATGAATCACAGAAAAACTGGTTTAACACTGAGCTTACCGTCTACAGCCATAGTCGGTACAAACGCGTATCTCTCCGTGATGGCTTTAGTATGTGTCTGCCATGGTCACGGGTGTCCGGTCCGGTAGACGAGAGAGCCGGTGCTCCTGAACAACACCTCCGAGCGCACAGATCTGCTGTGGAGCAGGAGAAATCAGCACGAGCGTCCACATATAAACCCGAGAGAGGGATGACAGTCACTCGGCTCCCGAAGCCTCGGGCAAGTTTAAACTCCTCCCTCCGCTTTCTCGCCTAAGTGCTGCTGAACGCACTCACAGCGCGCGCGATTCACTGATTACACAAGGAGGCTCTGGAGCTGAATGACAGTATGAAGCCGGTGCAATAAAACACGCCGGTCATTTACACAACATCTAAACCAGCGCGTGCGACGGAGAGTGGAACATATGGGGCAAACGCGCGAGCGCGCCCGAAAACAGACATGTTTTATGACACTTAGGGAAAACACACCTTTACAAGGCTATCTGCTTTTGTCACGGGATTATTAAATAACACTTAATGACAACTTATACAAACAAATATTACTTAAAGCTATGTAACTTTTGATAAAACAGTTAGCCTATAATGAGCGTGCAAAAATAAATAAATACAATGAATCCATCTTTCAATATCTTCACCCAAATACACTAATGCACTTTTATAAGGACATTTTAGAGCTATCGGGACAGATTTCGCCGGAAATTGCACACATACGTCACTCGTCCATGTATACAGAAAGTAAAAAGTAGCAAAGCTTAAATTTTATTGTCACAACAAATGAGAAAGAATTGACGAAGAACATTTATCCAAACAGAGGTGCAGAGCCAAAACACCAGTGGTGTATAAAGTACCTGAAAGCCTTACTTAAGTAAAAGTACAGATATCTTACCAGAAAATGATTTTGGTAGAAGTTGAAGTCACCGTTTAGAATATTACTTCAGTTAAAGCATGTGATATTTATTGTAGGCTACTTAAGTAAGAAAAATAAATGTTTTTTTATCATCTTAAACTTAAGTATTGAAAGCAAAAGTACGAGTAAATGCAAAATGGCCTATAAAATTGCCTATATAAAAATGTTCACACACAGATTGAGTAGCAAGATCGTGTTCAGTTTTAACTCTTTCTTCCATTTTGTATTTTTGGGTAAGAATAAGACGCACTTCATCCGGTTCTTAGTGTCTTTCATTCCAACATAAGAAACCATTTCTGGAATCTGCATCTGAAATAGCATTTAGATGTATTTACACAGTTTAATGCATCTCAGAGGGGGCATGGATGCATTTAACCTGCAGTTACAGATGCATAATATGTTTGATTTTAACATAAAACGTTGAATGTTGATCATTTAAAACATGAAAAAAATAGTCGAAATGTGAAACCGCCAGTAGGTGGCAGCAAGCGACTGTTAATGAGTGAGTCGTCGAGATTCAACCGATTCATTCAAACGGCTGATTAATTCAGAAACAAAGCGCTTGACTGTGTTTATGAATCATTTTTATCAACCGATTCGTTCAAAAAGCGGATTCAGTCAATAAGGAAACACCGTCCATTGCTCAGAGACGCAAAACAGTGCTGTGATCTTTGTTTGGAACCATTGTCGTTGGCAAAATTGAACAAAAACAAGCAATATTATATCTAAAGTCACTTATTGCTTTACTGAACTTGTATAAAATTAATATTAAATGTGTTTTCATGCTGATATCTGCAGAAAAATGGTACTCTTTGTGTGATATAGCCTATATTAATATAAATATAAAAAGCATACAGAATAATTTTTTGCCGTCTACAATTTAGAATGCCTGGAATTCTGAGTTTTAATACACTATAAAAATTAACATGCGTGCACTCTGTGTGTGATTTGGTGATATAGCCTAGATCGCACATCATTACAACAACAGCACTTACAGTTACCATATTATCGCAGAAGATATACTGTATATCGCAGACCCCAGACTCGATTTAATGAGTCTAACTTGCAAGCGCCAGACCACTGGATTCGTCAAACCTGCTTTCCTGCAGTCTGTGTTCTTCTGACTTCTGACTACTTTGTAGTAAGTAACGAATATGCTTTGGGGAAATGTATCAGACTAAAAGTATACATTTTAATTAGGAAATTTAGTGGAGTAAAAGTAAAAGTTGGCTGAAATATAAAAACTCAAGTAAAGTACAGATACTCCCAAAAAATACTTAAGTACTGTAACGAAGTATTATTACTTTGTTACATTACAAAACTGCGAAACACTACCAAAACAACGTTCTTCCATTTTTTAAGCGCTAGAGGCCCAAAAGTTACAAAGTGCCGCTTTAGGGTGAGACAGAGCCTACTAAACAGGGCAAATTATCATGAGACCGCAATCCTCTAAAAGCGCAAATGGATAGTTTGGCTAAAAATACTGACAATGACTTAACCAGCGTATTTCCACACTAACTGTAACTAACAATTTTATACATTATACTTGACAAAAAGATCTGTGAAGTATTTTGTTTATTACACAATATAATATTATAGATCACTCAAAAATGCTAATTCTGTGATCATTTACTCACCGTCATGTTGTTCTAATGCTGTGTGAATTTCTTTTGTAGAACACAAAAGAAATATCAGCAGAAGAATGTCCTTTTGTGTTTACATTTTCTTGCATACTTCAGTTAAAGGGGTCATGACATGATAAATCAAATTTGCCTTGATCTTTTGTCATATAAGAGGTCTTTGTATGCTTAATACATCCTGCAAATTTCATCACATCCTACTCATAAACACAGCATTTATTTAATCAAGCTCCAAAAACGGCTCGTTTTGGATCTGAGGTGCAAGATGACGTCACCAGGGCACAAACATTTGCATAAATACCGCCTCCAGAGCAAGACATCGACGAATAGTCTTCTTACCATAGGCCCTGCCCACTACTGTTCAGTCGGCTTGATCACGCTGAATGCGAATGTTGCGTTGCATCAAAAGCAAACAGAAATTACCAACGCTATCTCACGGCAATTCGTACGTATTTTACGAGGTGGCTAACTCGTACGATTTAGTATGATTTGTCTAAACCCCAGTGACGGGTAGGTTTAGGGGCGGGGTTAAGTGTAGGTCATTCGTACAAATTCATACGAATTGGTAACTCGTAAAATACGTACGATTAAGCAAAAATTGTATGAATTTGTACGAGTGAGGTCATACGAATTCGTACGAATTAGCCACCTTGTAAAATATGTACGAATTGCCGTGAGATCGGGCTAAAAATTACAATCACTACCGCTATCTTGTCTACACTGGATACAGTATACAGTATGTGCGTTCACTTTCGGACACAGTCCGCACGTTCTAGTCTGTCGTCAGGACAAATGGAGTGAAAGACCGTTCCCTTTGACGGGTTTAGATTAAACAGCTCGTTCGCATCTTTGTACAGATCCCAGCGTAAGGAACAAGTGGATAATTTATTTTTAATGGCACCCCGGATGGTATCTGAGGATTGATCAGAGCATTTTGATTTGTAAACGAGCCACGGTGTCATGGAGAGGTAACAAAGAAACATGTTGAAAGATGATCTGACTGCAGCTGCATCACAAACCGTAAGTAAATACACATTTATTTTTTAGCATTTATTTTAAATAAACGATATCAATTTTCACTGTATTTTTTATGTCATATTTTCATTTATGGATCAGGTTGAATTGAAACAATTCAGAAAAACAAGTCCCTTAAACAGTTTAAAACAATGAGAAGTGCTGACTCCACTTAAAGCTTTACAACTGGTCCACAACAAGACTTTCTTCTGGGTCACAGCACACTCTTGTGCACTCTGACTCCCCCATTCTTGCAGTTGCACTAGGATAAGTGCCATATCTGGTCTTTAGAAAATGAAGAAAAAGCCTGTTAAGTGCTGCCGTCACGCCTCTGGGCAACACTCGCTTGTCGTGAAGCTGTGGAGGAGACAGTATCTGAGGCGAGCGTGTAGTGAAGAACATCACCGCATCAGAGAGCACTTCAGTGGCCCGTTCTACAAACGAAACTTCCTGCGTTTCCCTCCTGTTTTGATGATCAACAGAACAGTGCCCTAGAGATGCTACGGCACCAAATCCCAGAGAACACATCTGCTTAAATGAACTGTATTCAGCTACTGTCATAATTAACAAAGATTGCCTTCAAAATATGTGCAGTCACCAGAAGAGATGAGAAGGTGTTTGGTGAAGTGGGTTTCTGAAGTTTAAAGAGGTGTGGGAGAGAGTCTCAATAGACTTGCACTGAACAGACCAGAATATCATAGTGACTTGGGCCTGAAAGTAACCACCTAGCAACCACTCAGTACACCCTAGCAACCACATACTACTAAGTTTTGACCTTTGCTTAATTTTTTTTAAATATAAATTTCAAGTCAAATTTATACTGAATATCCAATTGACCCTTCGAAGGGAGCTTGATTGACAGGTGATCTGACCAATCACAACACCTAATCCTGAGATGGCACGCTACAGCGATCTGTCATGACACATTAAAGAACCATTAAAACAATATTTGTTTGAATTTCTTACAAAATGACAAAATTTGAAGGCTGAACTTTGTTTCCTACCAGAAGTAACCTGCTTTTAAGAAATGCAAACAATAAATACACATACACAACAAATAAACATCAATGAACATGAGGAGGTATCTTGTTTCAGCCGCGGAAAGACGTCAATACACACCATTTTTCAATTTCAAGTCCACCGACGTTGATCAACTCTCCTGTCTGGTTTGTTTGTTGGACAAAATGGTCGATTTGGCATTATGATTGGTCAGATCGCCTGTCAATCAAACTCCTAGCGAAGGGTCAATTCAATTGTCAAAATTGTCCCTAATGAACTAAAAGGGAGCCAATTCTTTTATTGTGATTTTACACAGCCCTGACCCTAGCAACCACTCAAAACAGAACCACCAGAACTCCAGTTTTGCACAATTCGCATCTTCTTCAAAAGTTTAAATGTCATGAAAAATGTATATACTGTATGTAGCAATATTATGGTACCAAGCTACCAAATGTACTTTCCCAAAGCTTGTAAATCTGAAGAGATGGTTTGCTCTTCTTCCTTTTCTCATGTGTTGAGCATCAACACTGATGGCCTCAAGACCCAAACAGCAATTGCAGTGCTCACTGACCCCTGGCAGAGAGGCTGTGTTTCCAGTGTGCCATTAGTACTTTCATTACCGCATCCTTCAAACAGGCTGCAAGCTGAGAGAGACAAGTTTTTGGATCCTGCCGATCGGATTGAAAGTCCGTGTTTAGACACATATGGAACGACCCGCAGATGGTGGTTTTGTGTCCAAACAGTGATGGACAGTGCTGGTGTAATTAAACGACTGTAGACCAATGCCCCCCTTGTACAGCCACCGGTTTCTCCGATGCAAGCTGTCAGCGGGCACAGTTCCCGACAATGCCCAGCCTCAGACAGGAAAACAGGATCGGTCACGGATCTGGTGGTCAGACAGACGCACCACAGAGCTCCTTGTCTATTTAACGGAAGAACAGAGTGTGTTCAGACTAGCTGCCAATCGCAGCCCAATAACAGGCAATGGTCTGCATCCCATATCAGTCGACTAATTAAAGATGTATTCTGCCATGTTCTCTCATATGGTCTTGGTTGGTGTCAGGGCCAGGCGTTGCCTGGGAAACAGGGTTCCACAAAAGAGTAAAGTTTGTGGGTTGAACATACTGGGGCTCTTGATTTTCATACTATAATGGTGTCATGGTGTTGGCATTTTGAATGGCTGGCATGGAAATGCAATGTCACTCCAGGGATGCTCCAAATCCCGAGCTTGCGGCCAAACTCCAAAAGTGCAGAACCTGAAAACATCTTTGCAAACAGGGCTTAAAACACATGCACTTGTTTGACTGCTACACCGGGATTCAGGTGGTTGTCTAATGCAAAATGAAGAAATAAACCATGAGTTATAATACGTTATAGTGGTTTTAAACCACTAGAAAAAATCTGTAGTTTGGTAAAATCAGTGTAATGTACAATCAAGTTAATAATTAAGTGCATCAAAATAAGGCTGCAAACTGTTGCCAAGCAGCATAACTTCAGTTTGACGGATTGTTCACAACGTGGCTCCAAATTTGGGGCATAGTGCAAGATCCTACCAACACCTACCAGAAGGTGTAACAATTAATAATTTGTTTAATTAATCATTAAACATTTAATTGACTGATAACAAACAAGATGCAAAGAATAAATTGCGTTGAATTTGCAAATAAGGAAGTAGATTTAAAATAAATTGAAAATCTGTCTAAACAGAATGTTGGCTTAAAGTGTTTTGAAAAAAATATTTTAAAAAAAAGAAACAGATGATACATAGATGACAGATGAGCAGATGGTTAGATGGATAAATGATGGATGGATAGATAGATAGATTTCTTGTTTGACTTGTTTATTGAACTGCTGTATACAAACAAAATTACATTCACAAAGATGCTGTTAGTCTAAATATCAACATTCTGTCTGCGGCTCAATCATGGCTGCACTGATATTCAGATCAACAGCACTCTTGCTCATGTGATATTGCTGAAATACATGTGGATTTGTGCAGAGATCAGGCATCTCCTCATGAATGGAAAGTCATGTTTGTCTATGTGTGCTTTTGTTCAGTGATAGAGCCTCAAAAGTCTTTGCCATTCCACTCACACCAAAAACCCGGCCTGTCTCATGCAAATCAGACACTGTTGAAGCAAACTTGTGCATTCAGAGTAGAATCTCTGTTTATCTGACATGACCATTTTAGAGAACACAGCATGGACCAGTGTGTTGCTTCTTGGGAAAGTCTCTTATTCTGTCTCTCACTCCCCCTCTTTTTCCACTCATCTCTCTCTCTCTCTGGTAATCTTTCTACAGTTTCTCTTTATCTCCTCTAGTCTCTGGGGCACAGATCAAATGATAAAGGATTCATTCATTTTTCCCATAAGGCCACCCTGCCTCTCTTTCCCCCAGTCAAACTGAAAATACACCATACGTACGCTCATGACGAATACAGCTTCAGAAGAACAGACAGTCTGTTGATGGATATCCCCCCCGCTCCCAGCCGGAGAGAGTGTTGACTCACTTGGAATTATCCTTCATGAGAGGTTGGCTTCACAAATATGCATCCTTAAGGTTCTAATCTGGAATGCAAACAGAGAGAATGCACTTTCAAACAAGCTTCAAGATATGCAGTGGTTGTCTTTATATATATATATGGGTAAATATTTGACAGAACACATGCTGGGTTGTTTTCAACCAACAGTTGTGTTAAATGTTTAACCCAACTTTCTGGGCAGTAACCCAACTGCTGGGTTCGTCCATATTTTACCCAGCGCTGGGTTTTATTTAACCCAGCATTTTTTTTTTGTGCTGACTCAACCTGGAGCTCATGCACTACAGCTGCATATGACTTTGTTTTTTCCATGGAACATATAAGAACATCTTTTTTTTATATAAAGAACATTTTTTTTTTCATACAATGGAAGGCAATAGCAACCAAAACAGTTACAGTTCAGTTTCGGTTAACATTCAAAAATTCTAAATATCTTCTTTTTATGTTCTGTGAGAGAAAGAAAGTCATACAGGTTTGAAACGACATATGCTTTAACTAGAGTTATCCTTAACTCTTTTTCATTTCCAGCAGAAATGTTGAACAAATCTACCAAGCAAATCTACACACTTTTCTATAGAAGAATCTGGAAGCTACTTTTATTTAAAGAAAGTATTTAGTTACATGGAGAATTTCTACTTATTTTTAGTTGTGTTATATATGTACCAAAATTAAAATTAGAAAAAGGGTAAAAACGTTGTCACTGGGACAATTGGTACAATTTGAAAAGGTGCTAATAAGTAACAGCTATTAATAGGCTATGTACTATTTGGGTACCATATGCAGCCTTTACAGGTAAATAATGACAGCTTTTGTACCTTTTTCTATGAGTGAACAATATATTAAACTGACATTTCGTGTGCATGTATGTTTGTTGAGTGAGACGTAATAATGTTATATTACCTCACGTCCTCTCCGTCAAAACTGTCAAAAACGCAAATTTAGTTTTTAGCGCCACACTCCAAGAGGATTATTAATAGGAAATTAGTTTTTTTGCTGCTGGGACAGGACAAAACTGAAGACTGAAAGAGGCTGCTGACGCACGGAGACGACTGGAACTCATGCTTATCCATCACAAATCTGACCACTGAGCATTTATTTGGATAAATTGTTTTTAATGTGTTATCGTACTCGTTTATTGCTACTCTGTGTCTTTTCTGTGTTTTTCTCAAGTTTTGTTTGAGGTGACTGGGGCTCCAGATTCTCAAGTCGGGGTGTCACCAAACGTTGAGGAAGGATGAGATCTGTTTTTTCGCTCAAACTGTCTTTACAGATCCAGAAATTGTTTATGTGGTTCCTCATATAGGATTCAATCGCTGTCAACGCCGTGAGTGCCTGATGGGCCTCTGGGTTCAGATTGTTGGAAGGAGGTAAAACCCTCCCATCCTGTGGTGAGTAGGAAACAACACAACAACAACAATAATAGTACTAAAAATAATAATGATCAATTAATAACTTAATGGCTATATAATGTAAAAATACAATAATAGATAATGAATTAATAATGGAATATATGATAATATAGAAAACAAAATAGAATAGTAATAAATAACGTAACTGCTAGCAGTTAATAATGAACTATAATTACATAAAATAATAATAAGGATATTAATAAAAAACTCAGGTCTATATAGCATGAATATGGGTAGTAAGAATGAAATTCCATGCCATACATCTGCACTGTCACATGACCAGTTTCATAGTAGGTCATCTGGGTACTTTTTGCCTGTACTACTCTTTTGGTGTATTATACTGCATACTATGTTTAGGCAAGGCAAGGCAAGGCAAGTTTATTTATATAGCACATTTCATACACAGTGGTAATTCAAAGTGCTTTACATAAAAGAAAGTGAAATAGACATTAAAATCAATAAAAACATGGAAATAAGAATAATAAAAACAAGGAATTTTAAAATGATATAGAAAATGATTTAAAATAAATTTAAAGAAAATGATTATACATAAAATTCATTGCAGTCAGTTCGGACATATAGCACAGTGCTCATTCAAATGCACAGTTAAACAGATGAGTTTTGAGTCTTGATTTAAATGTGGCTAATGTTTTAGCACATCTGATCTCTTCTGGAAGCTGGTTCCAGCTGCGGGCCGCATAATAGCTAAACGCAGACTCCCCTTGTTTTGTGTGAACTCTTGGTATTTCTAACTGACTCGATCCTAATGATCTGAGTGGTCTGTTTGGTTTATATTCAGTGAGCATATCAGCAATATATTTAGGTCCTAGGCCATTGAGTGACTTATAAACGAGTAAAAGTACTTTAAAATCAATCCTAAATGTAACTGGAAGCCAGTGTAAGGACCTGAGGACTGGTGTGATATGCTCAGATTTTCTGGTTCTAGTCAGAATTCTGGCAGCAGCGTTCTGGATGAGCTGCAGTTGTCTAATGGTCTTCTTGGGAAGGCCGGTGAGGAGACCATTACAGTAATCCACCCTGCTGGTGATAAAGGCATGAACAAGTTTCTCCAAGTCTTGATTGGAGACAAAACATCTAATTCTTGCAATATTTTTGAGATGATAGTATGCTGATTTAGTTATTGCTTTGACATGACTACTGAAACTAAGGTCTGTCTCCAGAATCACCCCAAGATTTCTGACTTGATTTTTCGTTGTTTGACCCCTAGAGTCAAGATATGCATTCACCTTGAGAACTTCATCTTTGTTTCCAAATGCAATGATTTCAGTTTTCTCCTTGTTTAACTGAAGAAAGTTCTGGCACATCCAACTGTTAATTTCATCAATGCATTGGCAGAGGGAGTCAATGGGGCTGTAGTCACTTGGAGATAAGGCTAGGTAAATCTGGGTATCATCAGCATAGCTGTGATAGGCAATTTGGTTCTTCCTCATTATCTGACTTAGTGGGAGCATATACAGGTTAAACAAGAGCGGTGCAAGAATTGAGCCTTGTGGGACTCCACATGCCATGGCCGTCCACTTAGACTTATGCTCTCCTATACTCACATAATAACCTCTCCCTTCTAAGTATGACCTGAACCATTTGAGTGCCATCCCAGAAAGCCCGACCCAGTTTTCCAGTCTCTCTAAAAGTATGTTATGATCGACAGTGTCAAACGCAGCACTAAGATCTAGTAGTACCAGCACTGATATTTTGCCAGAATCAGAATTGACGCGAATATCATTTATTATCTTAATGAGTGCTGTCTCTGTGCTGTGATGTGCTCGGAAACCAGATTGAAAATTGTCCAGGTATCCATTTGACTTTAAGTAGTTGTTCAGCTGATTAAAAACTACCTTTTCAATAATCTTACCTATGAAAGGAAGATTTGATATGGGTCTATAGTTGCTCAACATGGTGTTATCAAGATTGCGCTTTTTCAGAAGGGGCTTAACAACTGCAGTTTTAAGGGAGTTTGGAAAAGTCCCAGAAAGAAGTGAGGCGTTCACCACTTCTAAGAGATCAGCTTCTAAACAGTTAAGCACATTTTTGAAAAAGGATGTGGGAAGTGTGTCAAGATAGCAGGTTGAAGATTTAAGGTGCTGTACTATTTCTTCCAAAATTTTGTTATCAATTTCTTTAAAAACACACATAGTCACTTCTTTTTGAAATTGCGGTCGAATCTGTGTGACCTCTGCATAACTTGAGGATGTGCCAATCTCCTTTCTGATATTATTGATCTTCTCAGAAAAGAAGGAAGCAAACTCATTGCATTTGCTGTCGGAGAGCATTTCACTGGGAATCTGACTTGGGGGGTTTGTCAGTCTCTCAACAGTCGCAAAAAGAGTGCGGGTGTTGTTTAAGTTACTGTTTATAAGGTTTGAAAAGAAAGTCTGTCTAGCTGTGGCTAGTTCCACATTGAAAGCATGAAGGCTGTCTTTATAGATGCTATAGTGAATTTCGAGTTTCGTCTTCCGCCACATCCGCTCAGCTTTTCTGCATTGTCTTTTCATGCTCTGAACTGCTGTTGATTTTCTCCAAATTGATTTCTGTTTCCCCGTCTTCTTGCTGACCTTTATCGGGGCAATATCATCAATAACATTCTTAATTTTTGAGTTAAATGACTCCAGGAGAAGATCAACAGAGTCTGCAGAAATGCTTGGTGTTAATGATATTGCCTCCATAAATAGCGCACTAGTGTTCTCGTTAATGCATCTCTTTCTGATAGAGACAGATCTAGATTCAGTGGTGACCGAGATCAATATATCAAAGAAAATACAGAAGTGATCAGATAGTGCTACATCCTTGATTACAATGGATGAGATGTTTAGACCTCTACTGATGAGTAGATCTAGGGTGTGTCCACGATTGTGTGTGGGTCCGTGCACATGCTGACTCAGGTCAAAAGTGTTTAAAACAGTTATAATTTATTTTGTAGTTTTGATTTCTGCATTATCTATGTGAATATTAAAATCCCCTGCAATAGCAAAACAGTCAAACTCTGAGGAAATCATTGATAACAGTTCAGTGAAATCATCAACAAAGGCTGGAGAATATTTTGGAGGCCTGTAAATAATGATAAACAGGGTGCGTGGAGCACCTTTCAGCACAATACCTAGGTATTCAAAAGATGAATACTGACCAAATGACATTTGCTTGCACTGATAAACATCTTTAAACAGAGCAGCTACACCTCCACCTCTCCTAACAGTCCTGCAGACACTTATAAAATTAAAGTTAGGAGGGGCTGTTTCATGAAGGACTGTTGCACTGCAGCTGTCTTCTAACCATGTTTAGGGAAGTATTCGATCTTGGAAGCAGCGCCAGACTCAGCTTTGCACTAATAATATAATAATAATAATCGCAGCTTGACTCATCGCAGAGCTCGATGAAGCACCTCAGCGGGTGTCGGAGGGTCTCTGTGTTAATTTTCTCGCGGGATGGCTGGACTGGATGTCACTGGGATGTCTACTTTTTTTTCTTTTTTTTTGAAAAATCTATATAAAATGAATCAATTATGATCCATCAGGCTTTTGAGGAAAGTTTATTAGTTCAGCTCAAATATCATTGTATTACATTGCATTACATGTTTTGAAACTAAGGAGCTTTAATCATAAAACTGAGTATTTAAATATCATCCTATAAGACATTATTGGGAACTAAAAAGTGATAATTGATATGAATATGCATGCTGTTTATGTAAGTTGCCTGTTATACTGTTAAAACCTTTTCTAAAGATTCTATCAGAATTTATTCTTACTTTTTGGCCATATAAAGAGATTTGCATCATGGATGTGCAGAGACAAATCTTAAGCAACTTCATAATGCTATAATGTCATTATGAACAAAATCTCTGAGGAGTGTTTTAAATATACAGTATGGCAAGAAAAATGAAGGAAGTTCTGAAGGCAAAAGGAGGTATAACATAATAAAGTGGACAGTGAGTATATAAGATTAAATGTCAGGCTTCACAGGGTTAAAATGGGTTGCCTTGTTAATCAGCACTAATTACAAATACTCCAAAGAATGAAAAAACAGAAGAAAAAAAAACACTCCCAGTAGTTCACATATTATAGTTTGATGTGCTTTCCATGATTTCATCCCTTTGCAGTCTTTCTCTTTTCTTTTTTTCTGTGGTCCAGTTCTCTCTAATCTCTGTGTCATTTCCAAGGCCTGGTTACAGCCACTGATTTTGCGCATCTTTCTAACACTATCTGATAAAAGCACAGGAACTTACCACCAAGATAGGACCATGAAATAAGACGAAGGGCTCCATGCATGGTTGAGAAGATCTATCACTTCAGAAATTATCTTCAGAGGCTCCTCAAGGCATTACTCCCTGAAAATGCATTTGTCAATAGACTCATTTGATAGCCTCTGTGTTTCTCACCCATAAAAATTAGACGAGGACTTGATCGAAAACATGAAAGGGATCAGAATAAAACTCAGTTTCAAACTTAAAATCGATGTAATTCTGAAGTCTGTTTACAAGAAATGAAAGAAGCCATTAATCTTTGAATTGATGCATTATGTAACCTATCATTCATTCATTCATTGAATGCTCAGTGGGAACCAAGTCTTTTGTGTCACGCCACATTCAAACACTATCTCACCGACACATAAACCTGCCATGGACTTTTTTTTTTATTTTTATTTTTTTACCTGTTTTACTCTTGCTCTCACTGTCACTTCACATATTGAATTGCTCTTTCCCGTCTGTGTGCTGAAATGTGCTTCCTTTCTTTTCTGACATCAGTCTTTTTAGTTTTTGTCTGTGTGCACAAGCTGTTTCAGGATCAGTGCTTGCTGTTGCCCCCTTAAATGTCTCCAGACTATTTCATTTTCCCAGGAGTTCGTGCCAGTAATAAAGACAGCTTGTCACTCGGCTGGCACGCTTGTTGGTTGCCTAAGGCCTTGCCATTATTAGAACAATGTCACCAGTATTTACAGTTGCCTTCAGAGCGCTTGGCTTTGCCAGACTGACCTCAATGCTGTCTTCATAAAATAAAATGTTATGTATAAGCCTTCAGAGACGTTATGACCTTTTCCTCATTTAATTTTAAATGATTTGTCTAACTACTTGTCAGAGGCGGTTAACATGAGGTTGTTTTGTTTTTCAGGGAAAATGACTACAACATTTTTAAAAATACAACATAAATCAATGAAAAAAGATAAATTTAATTACTGAAATTCAGAAATTGCATTACTGAAGCGGTCAGAGGAATCTTTTTGCCTCCACCTAAGCTCCGCCCACAGAAAAACGTCACAATGTTTACTAACAGAAAAAGGGTCTATATGCATGACCTTTGAGCCCTCAGATGGCATTGCATAAGAAACCGTCATTCTGCGGTGTTAAATATAGCCACATGGACTCAGGAGTACTTCAGAAAACCACTGTCATTTACCACGGTCTGCTGCTGCATCAAGAAATGCAACTTGAATTTCTGTTAGTGAAAGCTTGTTACATCAATTCTATGCAGCGATGCTGCCGGGTTCTCTAGGCCAGAGTTCATCTCAGATAGTCAAAAAGACCGTGGAAATGTGTGCTGTACACGAGTACAAACATGAGTCCACGTTTCAGCTTGTTTCCGGGAAAAATGGATTTTGAGTTCTCAGTCCCAAAGATCAAAGGGACCATCCACATTTTCATCAGCGACAGAAGCAATAGCAAACGTCTGTCATGGTTTGGGGGTGCAGCAGAGCAAACAGTATGGGTGACTGGCATATGTGCGAAGGTACCATTGACATGGAGGCATATTCTGGGATTGCACAGAGATATATACTGCCATCAAGATGATGTCTTTCGTGGGAAGTCCATAGTTATTAGATCAAGACAATGCCAGCTCTCATGCTGCATGTGCTACAACAGCGTGGTTTTGTAGACTGTTAGACTTGCCTACCTGCAGCCCAGACCTGTCTCCAATTGAAAATGTATGACCAGTCATGAAAAGGAGAATCAGGCAATGACGATCACAGACTGCTGAGCTTCTGAAGTCTTGTATCAAGCGAGAATGGACAAACATTTTACTTGCAAAACTTTAACAATTAGTATCCTCAATTGCCAAACAATGAAAAATTTTAATTAAAAGGAAAGTTGATGTGACACAGTGTTAAAAGTGCCTCTGTCCCAACGTTTTTGGAGTGTGTTGCAGCCATCAAAATCAAAATTTGTCTATATGTACAAAATAAAATTAAGTTGGTCAGTGAAAACATTAGAATTTTTTTCTTTGTACTTTAGTCAATTACATAAAAGTTAAAGAGAATAAACAGGTAACATTTATGGCATTTCTCAAAACGTCCCAACTTTTCTGGAATTGGGGTTGTATTAGGGGTGGAATGGTACGCGTATCGAACCGTATGGGGAAATTCCAAATGGAAGCGATCAGACCTATCCCCTTGGAATGGGGACTTTGGAGTGAGCAGGGCACCTGCGTGCCATTATTTAGTCGTTTGGAATCCACTTGGAAAAGCGAGAGATGTAATTTCCTCATTATCTTCAGCTGGGATGTTCCTGTGACAACGCAGCACGGTGTGTGTGTGTGTGTGTGTGTGTATGTATGTATAGTAAATAAATAGTTTATCATATCTTTTCATGTGACAACACTGAAGAAATGACACTTTGCTACAATGTAAAGTAGTGAGTGTACAGCTTGTATAACAGTGTAAATATGCTGTCCCCTCAAAATAACTCAACACACAGCCATTAATGTCTAAACTGCTGGCCACAAAAGTGAGTACACCCTAAGTGAAAATGTCCAAATTGGGCCCAATTAGCCATTTTATCTCCCCGGTGTCATGTGACTCCTTAGTGTTACAAGGTCTCAGGTGTGAATGGGGAGCAGGTGTGTTAAATTTGGTGTTATCGCTCTCACTCTCTCATACTGGTCACTGGAAGTTCAACATGGCACCTCATGGCAAAGAACTCTCTGAGGATCTGAAAAAAAGAATTGTTGCTCTACAAAAATTATATTCCAACATGATAACGACCCCAAACACACCTTCAAGACGACCACTGCCTTGCTAAAGAAGCTGAGGGTAAAGGTGATGGACTGGCCAAGCATGTATCCAGACCTAAACCCTATTGAGCATCTGTGGGGCATCCTCAAACAGAAGGTGGAGGAGCGCAAGGTCTCTAACATCCACCAGCTCCGTGATGTCGTCATGGAGGAGTGGAAGAGGACTCCAGTGGCATCCTGTGAAGCTCCGGTGAACTCCATGCCCAAGAGGGTTAAGACAGTGCTGGAAAATAATGGTGGCCACACAAAATATTGATACATTGGGCCCAATTTGGAAATTTTCACTTAGGGTTGTACTCACTTTTGTGGCCAGCGGTTTAGACATTAATGGCTGTGTGTTGAGTTATTTTGAGGGGACAGCAAATTTACACTGTTATACAAGCTGTACACTCACTACTTTACATTGTAGCAAAGTGTCATTTCTTCAGTGTTGTCATATGAAAAGGTATAATAAACTATTTACAAAAATGTGAGGGGTGTACTCACTTCTGTGAGATACTGTATATATATACAGTATATACATATACACACACACACACATACACACGTTTGTTTTTGTGAAAAGTGGGGACATCCCATAGGCGCAATGGTTTTTATACTGCACAAACTGTATGTGCTATTGCCCTACACTTAAATTTAGCCCTCACAGGACACTGTGCATTTCTACTTTTCCCCCCAAAAAACTCACTCTGTATGATTTATAAGCGTTTTGAAAAGTGGGGACATGGGGCAATGTCCTCCTAAGTCACCTTCACCTTGTAATACCTTTGTCATACCTGTGTCATTATACAAATTTATGTCCTCATTTGTCACAAAAACACACACACACACATATATATATATATATATATATATCACACACACACATGTTCTTGTGACACACAATGTGTATAACATACAATGTGATCTTTTCTAGTGTTTTATTTCTGTAAAAACTACACTACCCATAATGCCTATAAAGAGATCCACCGATCAGTGAAGTTGCTGTTGAAACTCTGTCTGTTAGAGTCTCTGCCCTACAATGAGGCAATGCAGATAACAATCATAGGATAAGTATATTTTTTATATGTTTTAATATTTCGCAATAATTATATTGACAGTGATTGGCTTATATTGACTACAAGTTATTAATTGTAAGTATAAATAACATTATATCATTTCTATAGTTTGTATAGCTTTATATTTGTATATTTTCTAAAGCTGGTTGGTTCAAGACAAAGAAAAGGAAATATTTTTCAGGGATCAAGCCTGTTGAAAAAAATGGGCAGTCACTGTTGCACTCTATTGCAGTATATCCAGTCTTTGTGGAAAAAAGAAAATAAGAACGTGTCTAGGCAAAGATTTACTCTACGTTACACTTGCACCCAGCACTAAAATATGGGCCGCTCACAGCACTGCTACAAGGCTGTCTGCGAGCGTGACATGAGAACACCGTAAATGAAGAAGAGCTAGGAAGACGGCTGTTCCAGATGGAGAAATGTCCTGCAGCTACAGATGAAGAGTGGAGGGGGAAACTCATTAGCCAGGCAGAGGACAAAAAGTCCTGCCGTAAGGACTGCTGCCACACTGGCGACTGCACAGGTACAGGAACTGGCACAGCCAGTCACGGTCACATCAGTCTGATTATTCATGGTTGACATCATTTCCTAGAGCGCACAAGGAAGTTCAGTTTCTGTACATCATTTACCACAATGTTTCACTGCAAAGAAAATAATGGAAATTACACAAATCTCTAAATGAATGTGTCTGGATACAATTAGGAATAGGGGAAAAGTTCACCCAAAAATGACAATTAGCTGACAAAAATTACAATTAGCTGACAATGTACTCAACTTCTCTTTTTTCTTTGTTCTTATCTGCCATAACAAAGGATCCTCTATCGATCACCCTTTCTTCACCTCTCTGATGCGTTTCTCAGGTCATCTGGGTCAACTAATTGTTAGTTTGTCCTTATGTGAACCTCTGGATATCAGCCAGCATTTTGTAAATCAATGAAACTTCAATTGGCTGTTTGTTACCTGGGAAAGATCTCCGCAGCTGTTTTAATGGAGTAGCTGTAATGGCATTTGCCACCGTCCCCTGCAAGGACAAAGCACATTTTCTGAGTAGAAATGCAAATCATTTTGAAAAGTACTTTTTATGTAGTAATGTTCTGCATACATTTTTTTATTAATCTAAACCATAATGGATGGTTAAATTTCAATGTCATTTTGAAGTACAATGTCCTGGCATGCTCTCCATCTCTCTCTCTCTGTCTGTTTTAGGACATGAACATGAGCTGTTTGCTTTGTGATGATGAGCTGGTGGGGATGTTTGTATCCTGTGCTTTGCATTCTGGTCATGTCAATAGTAAATGGACATCCAAGTAAAGACAATGAACTTTGAGTCAATTAGGATGCAAATTACAAGGGTCTACGTAAGCTTTGAACAAAAGGTTAGGGGGCTAGAAGTACATACATCAGGGTTGGGCAACATTGGCTGACTTTCAGTGCATGAGCTGAATAAAAGCGGAATAAAAGGAAGTGGAAATCACTGAATTGCAATTCAGCAATAAAGATTACATCTATAATTTATGATGCAGTATAATAAAATAGTAAACATGTACAATACTTATGCCTATTTTTCAGCTGATTAGACATATTTATCTAAAATAAATTCAATAGAGTCAAATAAACACAGACAGCACCACAAAATAAAAAAATGTCCACCATTGTACACAATAATATTGTGTACACTCTTAAAAATAAAGGTGCTTCAAAAAGTTATTTATAGCATAGAAGAACCATTTTTGGTTCCACAAAGAACTATTCAGTCAAAGGTTCTTTAAAGAACCATCTCTTCCTTACCTTTTTATAATCTGAAGAACCTTCTTTCGTTACAAAGAACCTTTTGTGAAACAGAAAGGTTCTTCAGATGTTAATGGTTCCTTATGGAACCATTTAGACAGAAAGGTTCTTCTAGCATCCTGAAGCGCCTTTATTTTTAAAAGTGTATAAAATATAAAGTCAAATTTGTTTTTAAGCAGTTTCACCAAGCTCAATATGGCTTCCTTTATTTGATCAAAAATATATTATTATTAAAATATTAATGCATTATTATTATTATAAAATATTAGTTCAGTTTCAAAGAACTGTTTTATATTTTAATATATTGTAAAATGTAATTTATTCCTGTGATGCAAAGCTGAATTTTCAGCATCATTACTCCAGTCTTCAGTGTCACATGATCCTTCAGAAATCATTCTGATTTGCTGCTCAAAAAACGTCTAGGTTACGTATGTAACCCTCGTTCCCTGAAGGAGGGAACGGAGACGTCACGTCGGTGACCGACGAATTGGGATCTCGCTTAGAGAGACCAATCCCCTACGAGAGTATCTAAACAAGCCAATGCACATTGGCATGCGATTATTGCATCCAGCTGCCACTGATCACAGCGTGAGTATAAGTAGGCAGCAGGTGCAGCGCATATTCAGGTTTTCGCTGAGGAGCCGAGCCGGAGACCCGGCCGCTCAGCGGTGGTACAGCCGTGACAGACAAAGAGCTGGTCTGAGGTCCTGAAGCTTTGCGTCCTGTCAAAGTAGCATCTCAATGCTCGGACAGGACAAAGCAAAGCAAGGGCTGGGTCTGCCTCCTCCGAGGGCAGTGCTTGCAGGCTCACCACCTGGTGCCTGAAGGGAGTAGTGGGAACCTTGGGCACATAGCCAGGCCGGAGCCTCAGGATTACCTGGGAGTCAGCCGGCCCAAACTCTAGGCACGAATTGTCGACCGAAAATGGGCCCTGCTGTAGTGCTTTGAGCACTAGAGACAGGGCCCAAGAGGTTATAGAGGGGGGCCGTGGAGGATTTAACCTTCTTGTCCCCCTAAGGAACCTGATGACCAAGTCATGCTTACCCACCGACTTCCCTTCCACGGGGTCGTGGTTGGCAGCAATCGCAGCCATATAGACTTTAAGGGTGGAGGGAGACAGCCTTCGCTCCAACCCCTGCTGCAAAAAGGACAGCATGACTCTGATCGGACACTTCCGGGGGTCTTCTCGGTGAGAAGAACACCACTCTACAAACAGGTTCCACTTCAAGGCGTAAGCATGTCTCGTAGACAGTGCTCTCGCCGAAGTGATGATGTCAACTACCTCTTGGGGTAGGTCACCTAGAACCTCCGTGTCCTGTCCAGGGACCAGACATGAAGTTCCAGAGGTCTGGACGCGGGTGCCACAAGGTGCCCCGTCTCTGAGTCAGTAGATCCTTCCTCAGAGGAATCTGCCAAGGAGGGGCTGTCACGAGGAGCATCAGTTCTGGGAACCAAGTCCGAGTGGGCCAGTATGGTGCCACGAGCAGGACCTGCTCCTCGTCCTCCCTGATCGTGTCTGTGCGAGAAGGCTCACTGGGGGAAACGTATACTTGCAAAGGCCCTGTGGCCAGCTGTGAGTCAGTGTGTCCGTGTTGAGTGTTCCCTCGGTCAGGGAGTAAGACAACTGGCAATGAGAGGTCTCTAGAGACGCAAACAGGTCTACCTGAGCGGGCTCGAAACATCTCCAAATCAGCTGGACCGCCTGGGGATGGAGTCTCCACTCTCCGGGGAGTGTAGCTCGTGACAGCTTGTCGGCTGCCCGGTTGAGCAAGTCCGGAATATGAATGGCACGAAGCGACCTCAGATGCTTCTGACTCCAGAGGAGGAGGTGGCGGGCAAGTTGCGACATGCGACGGGAGCGTAGACCACCTTGTCGGTTGATGTACGCAACGGTCGCAGTGTTGTCCGTGCGGACCAGTACATGCTTACCCCGTAAGCGCCTCCTGAGACGGATCAAGGCCAGGCGTACTGCTAGCAGCTCTAGGCAATTGATGTGCCAGCGCAGTTGGGGGCCCGTCCAAACACTGCAAGCCCGTCGAACGTGGCGCCCCAGCCGGTGGTGGAGGCATCTGTGTAAACCACAGCATGCCTGGAGACCTGTTCCAGCGGCACTCCAGCCCGCAGAAACGAGAGGTCTGACCACGGGGTGAGGGTTCGGTGGCAGGCCGGTGTGACTTGGACACGGTGAGTGCCGCGCTGCCACGCCCACCTCGGGACTTGGCCATGGAGCCAGTGTTGAAGCGGTCTCATATGAAGCAGCCCCAGCTTGGGAGGACGCCGGGTGAACTGAATCGCATAGCCGAGTCTGATGGTCTGGCGGAGCCAACGAGACAGACTGGGAAGCGCTAACCAGGCTCCCAGAAACCGTACAAGTGGCACCAGCGTAACCATCAACGTACCCGCGGCAGGGCAGCGAGGGGGAACGCAGGGACCCTGCTCGGGCGTCTCCTTGCCGGTTCGAAGCAGGGTCAGTGTGTGTGCAACACCAATCTGCGTTCTGGCAGAGCGTGCGTGGGTAGTATGGTTGACCGCACTCCCGAACCGCCCACAGCTGCTCACTGGCGAGAGAGGCGGGTGAGTGTGAATCAAGACTGGCTCGTCCATAACCCCCCCGTCCCCTCTGAGGACCCGGAGATAGAGGAAACTGCTCTTTTGTCGAGTTTTTGGGTACCACTGACCGTGAGGCCAGTGGCGGGGAAAAAAGAAACAAAAGATTCTCCGCCCCGGCCCTCCTCCGGGGGAGGGAGTGGTGCGTTCACCATCTCCCGAAGAGCATCCTCCTCCATCTCCGGGTCGCCCGTCTCAGGGCCTCAGCGACCGGCTCCACGGCGCTGCTTTGCTGGAGGCTGCTGCGTTTGCTGCGACGAGAAGACTGAGGCGCTGCCACTAAGGATGTGCCTGATGGCCTCAGTCTGCTTCCGTGCAGTGGAGAACTGCTGGGCAAAGTTCTCCACTGCGTCACCGAAAAGGCTGGTCTGGGACACAGGGGCATTCAAGAACCGCATCTTGTCAGCCTCCCTCATGTCGGCCAGACACAGCCAGAGATGGCGTTCCTGGACCACCATGGTGGACATCACACGGCCCAGAGACCGCGCCGTGACCTTCGTCGCTCGTAGCGTGAAGTCCGTAGCAGTACGAAGCTCTCTGAGAACTTCTGGGTCGTGCCCACCCTCGTTCAGGTCCTTCAGTGCCTTGGCCTGATGAACCTGCAACAACGCCATAGCGTGTAGGGCGGAGGCAGCTTCACCACAGGCCGTATAAGCACTGCCAGTCAGGGCCGACGAGTGCCTACAGGCCCGGGAGGGGAGCAACGGATTCCCACTCCAGGTGGCAGCGGTATTTGGACACAACTGCATCGCAACTGACCGCTCCACCGGCGGGATACCCGCATACCCCCGCACTGCCCCACCGTCAAGGGTGGTGAGGGAGGGCGAGCCACCAGATCGGTTTCGGGCAGTGAAAGGTGCCGTCCATGATCCAGTGAGCTCATCATGCACCTCCGGGAAGAAAGGCACCGGGGTGGGGCCCTGAGAACCAGCGCGAGCCACCCTGAGAAACCAATCGTCCAACCTCGAGGGTTCGGGACGCGGTGGAGGATTCCACTCGAGCCCGACCCTCTCGGCGGCCCGGGCAAGCATAGCCACCATTTCCGGATGCGAATCCGGTATTGCCAGCCACCCAGAAGGTGGCAGCGGTGCCGAATCATCATCTCCAGAGAGGTCTGACTCACCCTCCGATGCAGCGACCGACATCCGATCGTCGGGGGGAGCACCAAAGGATACAGTGACACCCATGAGAGTGTCCAGCATATTCCCTCGGCAGCTCTGCAGGCTGCGAAGTGCCGTTGGAAGGAGAAGCCCTCGAAGGTTGGTTCCTTGGAGGGGAATTCCTCACCGTAAGACCAGTCCGGCTACTGTCAGAAGTAGCGCTCCCCTGGCTCCCGCCAGGTGGAGCCCTAGATCTAGGCAGAGGCACGGGCACTCCGCCCCTTTGCAGGAAACGGAGTCTGGTCCGCAACTCCACGACGGTCATTTTCCCGCACTGGGAGCATGACTCGTCCACGAAAGCCGCCTCAGCGTGATTAATGCCCAGACACGAGAGGCAGCGATCCATCGATGTGATCCAGCGATGTGACCATCACCCGGCGCCAGGTAATCACCGCATCCAGAAACACAAGGATGGAAAGGCATCTTTAAAAAGACGTTCCACCCGTGAATGCTCTTTTAAAGAAACACTCTTTTAGAGAAATATCTCTTTTAGTGTGCTGAAGCGCACAGGGGAGATGGCCACTTGCAAAACAATCAGAGGGTAGTGCAATCCGATGTGTGCAACCCACTCGACAGGAAGGGAACCAACGCCGCTGAAGCGCCGTGACACCAGCACCGAGAATGTCTCGAAGAGCATGCTCACTTGCAGACACCGTCGAAGGTTTGGTCAGGAGCAGAACGACGAACGCTCAGCTCCGAAGCGAAAAGCTGAATATGCGCTGCACTTGCTGTCTATTTATACTCACGCTGTGATCAGCAGCAGCTGGATGCAATAATCACATGCCAATATCCATTGGCTTGTTTAGATACTCTCGTAGGGGACTGGTCTCTCTAAGCAAGATCCCAATTCGTCGGTCACCGACGTGACTCGGAGTGACCGACTGATAGGGAACATTATTATTATTATCACTGTTGAAAACAGATGTGCTGCTTCATATTTTTGTGGAAACTGTGATAAATATTTTCTAAGGATTCTCTGATGAGTAGAATAGAAACAGCATTTATTTGAAATAGAAATCTTTTGTAACATAAAAGTCTTTACTGTCACTTTCGATCAAATTAATGTATCCTTGTTGAATGAAATTAATGAAATTAAAGTAATAAAAATATTTTCTTAAAAAAACTCACTGACTGGAAGTGCTTTTTATGCTTTTTTAATTACTTTTTTATTTTAAAATATGTATATCTATATTTACAGTATATAGTATGATGACATGTTTCTGGGGAACTAATACAAAAATCTGTTGAAAACCACACGCCAGTTTATGTTTATTTTATTATTTTCATCATTATAAATTTAATAATTATATATCTACTATCAGTGTTGGGGAAAATTGCTTTTAAAAGTAATGCATTACAATTGTGTTACTCCATAAAAAAGTAACTAAGTAACTAGTTACTTTTTATGGAAAGTAATGCATTATGTTACTTTTTGTCACCTGAGCTGGGCTTGCTTATTTGTTTTTTAATAACAAAAACAAAAAAGTTGTATTTTTTGGCAACTGTATAGGCTCTTTCACACCAAAAGTTAAATGAATAATCCTCAGGCAGAAGGAAGTGCCTCACTCCCATTTCTCTTAACATGGGGACAGGAAAGGTGTCAGTAAGTAAATGGGGGAAAAAAAATTTAACTTGCGTGTGTCAGCCTACTTATTAGAAAAAGTAACTCAGATATTTAATTGTAAATTTAAAAGTAATGTGTTACTTTACTAGTTACTTGAAAAAAGTAATCTGATTACGTAACTCCTGTTACTTGTAATGCATTAACCCCAACATTGTCTGCAATACTTTGAACACTCCAAAACATACTCATGGACTTCCAAAGTTCCACTTTTAGGTTTCACCATGGAAATGTGGATTTGACACAATAAATCTCTCTCAGGTATAATCTGCCTCTGACCCTCGTTCACCCATTTTTTTCCACTGCTGTCCTCTCCCTCTTCCTCCCAGGCGTTCTTTCTCTTTCTCTTCCTGCTTCATTGTTCAAGGTTATGTGTGGAGGAAAACCAAAGCCAAATGCTCCATGGGAACAGATCAAAGAGAATAATTCCTTTCCTGTTCCTCTCCCCTTTATCTCCTCCAGAGGCTCAATCCTTGGGCTCCATACACGTGATGTGTTTCAATCCTGGCCTGTGCATTCACAATACACAACCGATGATAACAGGATTACGTTTTAGCCCTGATTATCACAGGGTGGCAAACAAAGGACACATGCCTGAAAGAATCCCAGGCAGAAATCGTTATGTCTCAATAATGAAATTTAATTAATTTAATTCATTCAGGTGTAAAAAGTACTCAAAAACTTTACTCAAGTGAAAGTAAAGATATTTTTTTCTCAATTAAAAGTACAAGTATCTGGCCAAAAACATACTTAAGTAATATATAATGACTTATATATTTATCAGATGAACACAAACTAAGATCTAAATCATCTTTTTTCGTATAACAAGTATGGAACGTCCAAAAATTACACTTCAAAAACTACACAAAGTGAATATGATAGTAACTCATACAGCCCCTGTTAATGAATCAGTGTCTTTTAAAGTGAAACGATGAAAATTACAAATACTAATATTTTTAACTTGACCGTCGTGTTCATTTTGTGTGGTTTCTGAAGTGGTCCTGTCCCCTTGCATTATACGGACTAAAAATCTTTGCTTGTGTTCATCTGAAGAAAGAAAGTCATAAACATCTGGGATGACATGAGAATCTTAATTTTTGGGTGAACTATCAGTTTTAATAACAATGTGATGACGAGCTTAGAAACATATTCCAGACAGAATGCAAGAATGGGCTGAATTAATGAGGAGAGTCATAGAATTAAAACATATAACATTAACATTTTGAAAGGCCACTTTTTTTGTGTTATCTACATCACTGTCTAAAAGGATAATCAATCTTATAATTGTTTATTTGGGGCATTTTTTGTGGGGGCTTTTTCTCAGCTAATTATATAATTAATGAGCGAATCATGTAATTATTAAGATTAAAAAAATATTGATTGAGAGTATTCTTACTC
Organism: Barbus barbus; assembly: GCF_936440315.1. Classification (NCBI taxonomy): domain Eukaryota; kingdom Metazoa; phylum Chordata; class Actinopteri; order Cypriniformes; family Cyprinidae; genus Barbus; species Barbus barbus. The sequence goes on along the minus strand of NC_136719.1, from coordinate 6,624,970 downwards.
AATGCTTACTTAATTTATCCACTACCTGTTAAGAATGTCACTAAACATGAGTTCCAATTAAGTAAACATACAATGTTCATTTAATTATTTTTTTTTTTTGTAGATTTGTAACATTTAATTAAAAACAATAATTCCCAAAAAAAAATTATGTGACCCTGGAACACAAAACCAGTCTTACGTGTCAATTATTCAAAATACATCATCTGAAAGCGGAATAAATAATCTTTCCATTGATGTATGGTTTGTTAGGATCGGACAATATTTGTAAATCTGGAATCTGAAGGTACAAAAAAATCTAAATATAGAGAAAATCACCTTTAAAGTTGTCCAAATGAAGTTCTTAGCAATGCATATTACTAATCAAAAATGAAGTTTTTATATATTTACAGTAAGAAATTTACAAAATATCTTCATGGAACATGATCTTTACTTAATGTCCTAATGAGTTTTGGCATAAAAGAAAAATGTATCATTTTGACTCATACAATATATTTCTGGCTATTGCTACAAATATACCTCAGCGACTTAAGACTGGTTTTGTGCTCCAGGGTCACATATTAATTTTTTTATCACTGATTTTATGTGCACTCAATCTTGTGCATTCAGCCAATATATTACACAGCTAATGGCTCTATCAAAACAAGGAATAATGAATAACTTTTGGGGGGGGGGGAATGCAACTTTGCTTCCTCAGATTTGATGGTGAACTTTTGAACCCAGACATTTACCTGATGAAAGTCCTAACTGAAGTAGAACTGTGTGTGTGCTTGATGCGTGAAAACAATGATCATTGGTTCTCATGTCAAGCACGCACGTTTGAGCTTCCATCTTCCTTATTTAATGTGTATAACATAAAATAAAAATGTAATGTACTTTTTCAGTTTAAATAAAAAGTAAAAAGTACTGTTTTTTTCTTCAGAAATGTAATCAAGTAAAAGTACAAGTAGTCAGCTTAAACTGTATTTGAATAAAGTAAAAATCCCCCAAAATAATACTTAAGTACAGTACTCAAGTATTTTACACCTCTGCACAGCCCCCAGAACTGTTCTCTGGTCTGGATGGGCAAAACATGAAATCTGTGCATTTCTGTACCAACATAACACTACAAGATGTAGATGAGTTTGTTTCTTCACTAGTACAGATTTGGAGAAATGTAGCATTGCATCACTTGCTCACCAATGGATGCTCTGCAGTGAATGGGTGCCGTCAGAATAAGAGGCCAAACAGCTGATAAAAACATTACGATAATCCATAAATAATCCACACCACTTCATTCCATCGGTTTACATATTGTGAGGTGAAAATCTGTGTATTTGTAAGAAACAAATTCATTAATAAGATGTTTTAACTTCAAACCATCACTTTTGGCGAAAATTACCAGGTCCTAATCAGGAAAAGTCCATCACCTACATATTTGTTTAGAGTTGTTTTGGACTGTTTTCACTTCTAAACGGTGCTTGATCTGTGCATATTTCTCTCCTGATTCAGACGAGAGTACTTTTTCACTGGAGATAGCAATATAAATATTGGACTGGTATTTTAGCCAGAAACAACAGTTTTATGTTTAAATAAATGTCTTAATGATGGATTTGTTTCATACAAACACACAGATTTTCAGTTCCCAAGACATTAACTGATGGACTGGAGTGGTGTGGATTATTGTGATGTTTTTATCAGCTGTTTGGACTCTTATTCTGACGGCACCCATTCACTGACAAAGTGAATTGAGAAAGTAAATAGGGTCATGTGAAGAAGTTTGTGGCAGAAAGCTCAGAATGGTTGCAGCAATCTGTGCCAATGGTAAAATCTCCTGAACTTTCTCAAATTTGACGTAAATTAAGAGTGGCGGTTGAGCTTTATGTCTGCCAATTCTTTTGACATTGACGTCATATCAGTAAGGGCAATGGAGAAAACTTTCATTCATATTCAAGTCTGACTGCTAACTGAAAGCAAGGGATTTCCTATTGTATTTGAATAAGTTGAGTGTTAAATGCAGGCATTTCTGTTTGAATCTACAAGCTCTCAAGAACACTGTCAACTGTCTTTTTCTGATGTTGTAGGCACATTTATTAAATTGACCTGCCGAAAGCCCTCGAGTCTGATGTGAGTGTCTGCTCTCATTATCGTCTCTGCTGAGAAATCCATAGCTGGGGCATTGAGGTGGTGTGAAGATGGTTGATACATCCCTGAAATATGAACTTAAAATGAGCTATTTACTTCCACTGATACACATTCATAAGCACAGACTGAACTTTAAAATATGAACTGTACTGCTCAATGTATATGACACTCACAAATAATGGATTTTTGAAGCTCCATTAAAAACCGTAAAATGCTTTACTCGTTCAAGTTTTAACATTAAATTATACATTTTTCAGGGGAATTAGACTACAAATGGTTAATAGGCCTATTTAACTGGTTAACTTTTAATTGTCTCGACATATTTAGCTAGAATAACAGTAATAGTGCTAAAATACAGTCCTTTAAGACAGTTTAGTATAAATACTAGTCACCGCTGCCCTCTGTGGATGAAACCCACATTACTGAGGTACTGTCTTCAAATGGCCCAAAGCTTTATAAATATACTTTTCATGTTTGCCCAACATTGTGGTTGTTGTTAAAAGGACTAACTGAATCAAAAATCCCAATCAGTGTATAGCTACTGGAATTCAATCATAATTTGAAACCAAAAGGATCCTATAGCAACAAATAATAGCCTACTTATCAAATTCAATAAATCTAAACATATAAAATTATGTTTTACTTGCTCGACTCCTACGTGATTCATTTTCCTGTAGATAGCAAGTAATTATTTGATTCTGTAACCAATTTGAAATCGAGTAGATATGCTTTGTGATAAAAGGTAAGGTTTCAGTCCACCAATATACACAGAATTTTTAGTGTTTTTTTTGTGTGTGTGTGGGGGGGGGGGTTATATCGTCTTGTTTCAGTTATGACATAAACATGTAACACACAACAAAAGCACAAAGAGCAGGTGAATTTAGGTCAAGTTACCCGTCCTGTGAGGGCGCTGTAGGGCAACTGCAATATTTTAAAAGCAGACTTTTATGTCACCGGAAACGCGTCCGTTGTTGTGCCGGAAGTGAAGCGTGTTGTCGGCAGCGCAACGATGGCGAGCGCTACAGCGAAACAACCTGCGAAAACTGCAAACAAAGCCGCGTCCGGAGGGACCGGCGGAGCCGCAGGGGGAGCACCGGCGATGCCGCTCGCCTCTCCGCTCATGGGCGGCTTGAGTAAGAAGAAGAAGCCGTTTCTCGGCATGCCTGCGCCGCTGGGTTACGTGCCCGGTCTGGGTAGAGGGTGAGAGACCAGTGAATACATGTAATAATCATGAGTCTAAACACTGCGAGACAGCTCGCTCACTGCATACGTCACTGTTAATCATTATAATAACACGCCTGATTTTCAAGCAGCTGTATAATATGTTATGATGCTTTGAGTTGTTTTATGTTTTAAGATGTCTTGTAATTTACACTACTTTAAACTTTGGAAAAAAGTTTCCAAGGCTGCATTTATTTGATCAAAATATTTTTACAATTTAAAACAATTGCTTTCTATTTGAATGCATATCAAAATGTAATTTATACCTGTGATGCAAAGCTGAATTTTCTGCAGCCATTACTCCAGTTCAAAGTGTTTGCAATGTTTCTTGAGCAGTATATTACAATGATTTCTGAAGCATCACGTGACACTGAAGACTGGAGTAATGATGCTGGAAATTCAGCTTTGATCACAGAAATAAATTACATTTTAAAATATATTCAACTAAAGAAACAGTTCTTTTAAATTGTAATAATATTTCACAATATTACTAATTATACTGTATTTTTGATCAAGCAAATGCAGGCTTGACAAGCATAAGAGGCTTCTTTCAGTTACATTATTCCAAAATGGTAACTATTTGGCCGGTAGTATTTTGTGTTATGTACTGAGTTGTAATGTGATGTGCTCCTCAGTGCCACGGGTTTCACCACACGATCAGATATCGGTCCCGCTCGTGATGCCAATGACCCAGTAGATGATCGGCACGCACCCCCTGGGAAGAGGACGGTGGGCGATCAGATGAAGAAAAACCAAGAAGAGGATGAGGAGGATCTGAATGACACTAACTATGATGAGGTACAGCTGCAGATCATCAAGAATTGTGCTGAGGAGGGTCATGTTGACCTGTTCCCCTATGTGCTTGCATGCAACAAAAAATACAACAGAGTTATGTTTAATAAATATAAGGATTGATTGAGACCACGTGTGTCTGACAGTGAAAGGAGAAGCACTTCATTTTTTATTAAATTTTATTGGTAACTAAGTCGTCAATATTATTTATATAGTGCTTTTAACAATGCAAATTGTGTCAAAACAGCTTTACATCGGCTTGATATAAATCTGGGTGGCTTTATATCAGCTTTACAGTATTTAGACGGGGAAATAGTTTGTCGAAATAGTGTCATTCTCCTCTGGCCAGACAAAATCAGTAGTTTAAATCTAGGCTAAAGCAGAGTCAGATTGTGCAAAGGACTCATCTGGTTCCTGTGTTCTTGTCCCGATGGCCGTCTTGGAGACAGGGTCTTCACTGGGGATCAGTCTCTGGGGCTCATCTAGGTGTCCTGGCTGTAGAGGTCATCTCTAGGTGCTGATCCACCATCTGATCTGGAGGTTTTTGGGACATATCCTAATGACAGTGATGAGTTAATCATATTCAGAAGAGGATCTATTACTTCTGGAAGCACCTCTTTTAAGAGCGTAGATGGAACAGGGTCTAAAATACAGGTTGTTGGTTTAGTTCTCCTGAATCTCTTCCTCTGTATCCTCTAGTTCAACGGCTACGCAGGCAGTTTGTTCTCCAGTGGGCCGTATGAGAAAGACGATGAGGAGGCGGATGCCATCTACGCCGCACTGGATAAGCGCATGGATGAGAGACGCAAAGAAAGAAGGTGAGTGTGAACTTTCTTCTCTCATCTACACTTGCTTGTCTTTATGTAGTGTCTCTTGGCTTATTTTGTTGCTGTATCTGCAGGGAGCTGCGAGAGAAAGAGGAGATAGAGAAATACCGTATGGAGCGGCCCAAAATCCAGCAACAGTTCTCAGACCTGAAGGTTTGTATGTAACTTGGTGGCCATTGTCCTGCCTAATTATGATTTTTTTTTTTTGTCAAAATGTTTCTCTAGCTACTTTGTCCTACAAATAATATTCAACATTTTAGTTTGAACTGAGTCAGAATTTCATATTACTACATAATAATGTTAAAAATCGTCTTTTACTCTCATAAACACTTCTGTTCAAAATTTTGGACTCAGTAAAATGTATTTTTTTTAAATAAAATTATACTTTTATTCAGCGACGACACATTCAGTAGATAAATAGTGAGTTTCATTTGAACTTTTCATTCGTCAAGGGAAAAAAATACAATTTCCACAAAAAATATGAAGTTTTCAACATTAATAATCAGAAATGTTTCTTTTGCAGCAATATTAATGATTTCTGAAGGATCATGTGACACTGAAGACTGGAGTAATGATGCTGAAAATTCAGCTTTGCTTTACAAAAATAAATTACGTTTTGTCATATATTCAAATAGAAAATAGTTCTTCAAGATTGATACTCAATATTATTGTTTTTACTGTGTTTTTGATCAAATACTTGCAGCCTTAATGAGCAGAAAAGGCTTCTTTCGAACTTCGAAATGTTGAACAGTAGTATAGATATCAACAATATCCCTGTTTTATTATTTCTGCCTACAGAGGAAGCTGGCTGAGGTCACAGAAGATGAATGGTTGAGTATTCCTGAGGTTGGTGACGCCAGGAACAAACGTCAGAGGAATCCCCGCCATGAGAAGCTCACACCCGTGCCGGACAGCTTCTTTGCCAAGCACCTCCAGACTGGAGAAAACCACACTTCTGTTGACCCACTGCAAGGGGTGAGTGACGGCCCGTCATCTTTCACAGGTGCATTATCGTCTATAAAGAAAATATGAATATAATCAGAGCACAACTCGTTGCATTCGAGGATCCATTGCACTTGAAGATTTCATTGCAAAATATGAAACAATGCAATTTCTAATTAAGCCGTTTCCTTTTTCAGCAATTTAGCGGGTTAGCGACACCCTTCCCCGGAGGCTTGAACACACCCTACCCAGGAGGCATGACGCCTGAAGCTGGAGAGCTGGACATGAGGAAGATCGGACAGGCCAGAAACACTCTGATGGACATGAGGCTCAGTCAGGTGATGCATCACAGCATTTTAATTGCAAACTGAATTAATTTGAGGAAAGCCAGACGTTTTTACAGCGTCTTTGTTGGTGTTTCCAGGTGTCTGACTCTGTGAGTGGACAGACAGTTGTTGATCCTAAAGGCTATCTTACCGATCTCAACTCCATGATCCCCACACATGGAGGAGACATCAGGTACCAAGTGTTTAACCCTCATGAGCTTTATATCAGGGCTGTCTGTGTTGCACTTTCTAAAGTCATTCCGTGTGTGCGCAGTGATATTAAGAAGGCCCGTCTCCTCTTGAAGTCAGTGAGAGAAACAAACCCTCATCATCCGCCCGCCTGGATTGCTTCTGCCCGTCTGGAGGAGGTGACCGGGAAGCTGCAGGTGGCCAGAAACCTCATCATGAAAGGCACTGAGATGTGTCCCAAGGTGAGGCATAAATGGAGGAGGAAATGATGTACAACTAAATTAAGTCCCTGATATACTTTTACTTTTTTTTTTTTCATTCTTCGTTTAGAGGTAAAAGGATGTTTGAATTAGGGCTGCACGATATATTATCTTATCAGTAAAGCCGGTTCACTGTTTGAACATCCGTTCTCAACGGAGTGTTTGGTGTAAGGATATGTAAATGTTAAGAAAGTATCTGATTATAGTAGCTATGTTTCCATCCACCTGGTTTTATGTGCATCTTGGAATGTCGAATAAAAAAAATGCTGGTTGGAAACACCAAGATGTGCATAAATTCTAAAAATGTGCATAAACTGTATGACATCTGAAAGGTTGCTTTGGTTGTTCTGAAATGCCTGAGTAAAGTCTGTCATCAAATTGTCTTACACGACTTTGTTCCCAAACAGCAGGCATCCACCTCAAAGCAATGACTGCATTTATTGTGTTTCATCTGCTCACTCTGAGGTGCAAGTGATTCATCATATATAAAAATTATTATATTTAGTGGCTTCTCCTACTTTTCTTGGTGATATTTCCAGTTTATCAGGAAGTGGCGATTTTGTTCTCTTTGATTCGTTGGATGGAAACGATGCTTTATTTGCAAATGTTTTATGTGATATTCCAGTCATGCGCATAAGTTAAATTCGAATTTTTGGATAGAAACGTAGTTAGTGATGTGGACATGTTTGCACCAGCTCTGCAATTCAGCACATTTATAGCAAGCAGCTTTACGGTATTAAACATGGGGGGGGGGGCTGTCGGTGTCACTTTCAATTTCAATTAGATTTACAACTTCAGTTTCTTACTGAAATGTACCAGAGAAGATTTACATGTCAAAGAAGGCGGAGCCCCAGAGCCACACCTACCTATTACATCATCGTCGCAGACCAATGGTTGTTCAAAGGTGTTTACTAGCCAGTGAAAAGTTTTCTAGAAAGTTCATTTTCGCCTGAAATGGATTCCAAACAAACTTAGTTTTTGCATGATTATGTTTGAAACGTTGTCACATCAGTTCTTTTATTTCGCTCAAAGTAGGTGCAAGAAACCTTGATGAACATTATAAATGGGACTCTGACAATAAAATGGTTTAAATTTAGGATATGACCCCCTTAAAGTCTTTTTTCTGTGGAGCATATTGATTTTAAAGATGTTTTGAGAAGGGTTGGTTAGCAGACTGTTTAACAGCGGACTTCTGTTTTGACAAAAAACACATTTCATAGAGGACAGAAGGTCATGCAGGTTTGGAATAACATAAGGGTGTGAAAATGAAAACCGAATTTTAGCATGTGGTTGAACTGTCCCTGTAAAGTCAAAAGGAGTCGCTTTACTATATGTCCAGTAGGGGGCTGTGTCTGTATGAGCCATTGAAATTTTACAGCTGTAGGAATGTTGCCAATGTTGACGGGTTGCCGTAGTGATACATTTACTATATGCAAAATCCCACTTCCCAAAATGCTATAAATGTGGTTCAATAACAACATGTCATGGTGAATGCATTAACTCTGTTTTATGTTAGTTGTGCCTGTCGATTTGTCTCCTAGTGCTGACTTTGGACTCGGAGAGAAAAAGCTGGGAATGAAAACACAGAGAGCGGAAACAATGTCAGGCCCTTTTGCTCTGTGTGCGCACAGCTTCATTAAGTGTTGGGAAATTTCTGCAGGCTTATTAATCAAATTTGAGCTTCACAGTTCAGCAGCAGAACAGTGACATGGCTGTGGCTCAAAGCCTAGAGAGCTGCCCACTTAGACAGGATGTTTGGGCCTGTGAAGAACAAAAATGTTGCCCTGACAGCTGTTTCTATAAATCATTGAGCATTCATTTTTAATAAGTCACCTGCTTATCTTCAGTTATTCATGTTAACTGTGGAGCAGAGCTCCAGACTGTGACTAAAATACATGAAGGAACTCAAATGTTTCACCGTAACTTAAAATCTAGTCACCACTCTAAAGTCAGTCAGGATGCAAGCTGTAATGTCCTATTCATGGTAAAATGAACCAGTTCTTTTTGAGTCTGTCAAAAGATTCCCCAAACTGCCTCACTGACTGGTGATTACAGTTTTGCATACATTAGGTTTTTGAGACTTGAATTGATATTAAAATAAAGGAATTAATTATCATTTAAATTGGTAGTTATTAAATATTAGATCAGTAGGAATTTATAATATTATTTGCAATTGTTTAACTTTATAAGAACAACATATTTAACATATAAGGTCCAAAACACAAGATTTTCCAAACAGGCAGAAATATTCTTACATGGGGCCCTTATGAAATCAGTTTCATCTTTTTTTTTTTTTTTTTTTTCCCAGTTTGAATTTTTCTAGGCTGTTTCAACGGTGAAATAAATTTTTTATTAATCAAAAAGCTTGTCTAATTAATTGAAATCATGAAACTTACACAATTTAACAGCAATTTATTAAAAGTTTGACATTTTAATTAAGGCGCTATGAAATATTTTATTTTTTTTCTCAAATTCAGTGAATTGTAATAAATTATTTATTATTTTATTTATTTTCAGAAATACTGTTTTGAATTTAGCAGAAAAATGTAAATGCAAAACAGTATTTCTGAAAATAGTCATATACACCTAGGATGCTTCATGGAGTGGCTCTCAGAGCAGTTCTATTTTTTCAGAGAGATTATGTTTGTGTTCAGGTACTCCTGTATTGAGGGGCAGAGGCTGAAAATGCCACGAGCGTCATGCGCACTTCAGCATCTGCGCCATTCATTCACACAGAGTCGAGCAGAAACATGCAGGATTCATATTTACTCTCTTTGCAGCTTAATATTCACAGACACTAGACCATATTGTGTTTTGAGTTAACTGTACCCACTGACCTACTTTTTATTTTTCCAAAATTTGGCAATGTCTGATTCTGTGTTATTCTGTATTTTTATGACTGGATTCCACAATTTCGTCCATGTTTTACACATCGCAGAAATCATAGGGCACTACTTACAAAACTGATGTTTCTATAACACCTGCAACAACAAAACAGTTTAATATATAATAAAATATTTTTATAACTTCATGAATGGCCATCTTTATTAAGCAATTCTGCAACTAAATAGATTTTTTGGCTTCCTCATCATTTTTGTTTTTCCTGAACCCTTCTGAAGAGGTTATCTGTTCTGTGTAACTGCGTCTTATTAATATAGTGTTTAATTATGTCTTATGTTCATAGTCTGTGTGTGCGTGTGTATAATCTGTGCTGTTTTATCTGTTCAGAGTGAGGATGTTTGGCTAGAAGCTGCCCGGCTGCAGCCTGGAGACACGGCGAAGGCAGTAGTTGCCCAGGCGGTGCGTCACCTCCCTCAGTCTGTGCGCATCTATATCAGAGCTGCAGAGCTAGAGACGGACATCAGGGCCAAGAAACGAGTGCTCAGGAAAGGTCAGTGACTCTGTCTGTCTCTCTTCCTCCAATCCTCTTTAGGTTTCTCTTTCCACTGTCACCTGCTTTGTTCTGCCTGCATACCTGTGTGACAGAGACAGATGAATTGTTAGTTATGTATGAAATCTCTATCAGTCTCAGCTTGTTAAAACGTCTCGAATCTCCCCCTTGTAACAAAGTATCTCTTTAAACTGGCTTCATCACGGTCTCTACCTCGATTAGCTTGCTAACTCTAAAAAGCAATGTGCTGCAAGTGAAGTAATTAGTTTGTCGTTAAAAATCTGGTGCACTGTAATTTTATACCAGTTTGATTATAATTAATGACGTGATTTGTACAGGTCCTTCTCAAAAAATTAGCATATTGTGATAAAGTTCATTATTTTCTGTAATGTACTGATAAACATTAGACTTTCATATATTTTAGATTCATTACACACAACTGAAGTAGTTCAAGCCTTTCATTGTTTTAATATTGATGATTTTGGCATACAGCTCATAAAAACCCAAAATTCCCATCTCAAAAAATTAGCATATCATGAAAAGGTTCTCTAAACGAGCTATTAACCTAATCATCTGAATCAACTAATTAACTCTAAACACCTGCAAAAGATTCCGGAGGCTTTTAAAAACTCCCAGCCTGGTTCATTACTCAAAACCGCAATCATGGATAAGACTGCCGACCTGACTGCTGTCCAGAAGAGGGTAAGCAAGAGGGTAAGACACAGAAAGAAATTTCTGAACGAATAGGCTGTTCCCAGAGTGCTGTATCAAGGCACCTCAATGGGAAGTCTGTGGGAAGGAAAAAGTGTGGCAGAAAACGCAGCACAACGAGAAGAGGTGACCGGACCCTGAGGAAGATTGTGGAGAAGGACCGATTCCAGACCTTGGGGGACCTGCGGAAGCAGTGGACTGAGTCTGGAGTAGAAACATCCAGAGCCACCGTGTACAGGCGTGTGCAGGAAATGGGCTACAGGTGCCGCATTCCCCAGGTCAAGCCACTTTTTAACCAGAAACAGCAGCAGAAGCGCCTGACCTGGGCTACAGAGAAGCAGCACTGGACTGTTGCTCAGTGGTCCAAAGTACTTTTCTCGGATGAAAGCAAATTTTGCATGTCATTCGGAAATCAAGGTGCCAGAGTCTGGAGGAAGACTGGGGAGAGGGAAATGCCAAAATGCCTGAAGTCCAGTGTCAAGTACCCACAGTCAGTGATGCTGGTGTTGGTCCACTGTGTTTTATCAAGGGCAGGGTCAATGCAGCTAGCTATCAGGAGATTTTGGAGCACTTCATGCTTCCATCTGCTGAAAAGCTTTATGGAGATGAAGATTTCATTTTTCAGCACGACCTGGCACCTGCTCACAGTGCCAAAACCACTGGTAAATGGTTTACTGACCATGGTATTACTTTGCTCAATTGGCCTGCCAACTCTCCTGACCTGAACCCCATAGAGAATCTGTGGGATATTGTGAAGAGAAAGTTGAGAGACGCAAGACCCAACACTCTGGATGAGCTTAAGGCCGCTATCGAAGCATCCTGGGCCTCCATAACACCTCAGCAGTGCCACAGGCTGATTGCCTCCATGCCACGCCGCATTGAAGCAGTCATTTCTGCAAAAGGATTCCCGACCAAGTATTGAGTGCATAACTGAACATAATTATTTGAAGGTTGAATTTTTTGGTATTAAAAACACTTTTCTTTTATTGGTCGGATGAAATATGCTAATTTTTTGAGATAGGAATTTTGGGTTTTCATGAGCTGTATGCCAAAATCATCAATATTAAAACAATAAAAGGCTTGAACTACTTCAGTTGTGTTGTAATGAATCTAAAATATATGAAAGTCTAATGTTTATCAGTACATTACAGAAAATAATTAACTTTATCACAATATGCTAATTTTTTGAGAAGGACCTGTATAAAGTGTTTGCACAGCAGTGGTTTTTGCTTTTTCTGAAATTGAAATTGGCCATTCACCTGATTTGTGCAAATCTGAGGAGTGAATGTGAATGTATATCTGAAGGCAACGCAGTTTTGATGACACTTTTTTTTTTTTTTTTATCTTACTGCCATATGATGCCTAATATTATAAGCGCAGCTCTGCTTTGTGCATTATTTGTATTTTTTGTATATATTACTATTTCTGCTTGTCCATAAGTGTCATTTACTGTGAAAGAGTGAATCTGCTTTATTATTAAGCCCGTCTGCAGTTTTTGTTCAGACCAATTATATATAACATGCATAATCATTTATTAGGCTGAAATTTGTGGTTTATCATCTTAACTTCTTCATTTATTATTTGATAAAGTTGTTTAAATTGTAGTTTTTACAGGTTAGGATGTTGCCATAGACGTTGATGTTTAAAAGCAGTGTTGCTTTTCTATTGTAAACATGCACAAGGTTTTTTTTTTTTTTTTAAGTCAACAAAAGTACATTTTAAGTACAGCAAAAACAGTAAATTTTGAAAATGTTTTACTATTTAAAATATCTGTTTTCTATTTGAATATATTTTAAAATGTAATTTATTCCTGTGATTTCAAAGCTGAATTTGTAGCATCATTACTCCAGTCACATGATCCTTCAGAAATCATTCTAATATTTTGATTTGCTGCTCAAACACATTTATTATTATTATTATTATTATTATCATGTTGAAAACAGCGGAGTAGAATTTGTTTTCAGGTTTCTTATGAATAGAAAGTTCATAACAACAGTATTTATCTGAAATAAAAATCTTTTGTAACATTATAAATGTCTATCATAATTTTTGATCAATTCAAAGCATCCTTGCTAAATGAAAAAATCTAACTGTACGGTTCTCCACACATGGTTCGGCACGTGATAGGACCACGGTTCAACTTAAATCTGACAACGCATCTGCAATATGGTTTGTTATAAATAACACGTAAAAGAAAACAGGGTTCGGCTAATGTATGCTTCTGTTGATGGATGCGCATTCTGGCTTCCCAGTACATTACAACAACAAATATTAAACTCTCTCTGAAGTATTGTGTTTGAATGGACAAATTCACACAAAAATTGTCAAAATGCCCGTCTTGTAAGTTGTAATTATCCTATAGCAGACAGAGCCGGCTGAACGTACTGGATCAGTGCATTCTCTTAAAGTGACAGCACTTTCTTAATATTAATCAAACCGCAACACTTCAGCTCTTGACTGAATCGCTTTTGTAACTTTAATAAAGATTAATCTTTCATTTATACAGTCAAGTATGCAATGCTGTTTTACAATTGATTACTTTATTAAATTTCTGTACCTAAAAACTAATGCTATAGACCTACCTGAAAAAAAAAAAAAATGAAAATCAGTTTATTTTATTTGTATCTTTACTCTATTGTATTTATTTGTGCTGTTGCTTGTAGTTAGATTATTCTTATTTTCTTTATTTTTATTTGACAGTATAGTTTTTCATTAAACATACCGAACCGTGCCGAAATCGTGACTCTAAAACCATGAAAAGTTGAACCGTTCCACCCCTAATAAATATATATATATATATATATATATATATATATATATATATATATATATATATATATATATATATATATTACACATACATACATACATACATACATACAGTGGCATGCAAAAGTTTGGGAACCCCTTGCAGAATCTGTGAAAATGTGGATAATTTTACCAAAATAAGAGAGATCATGCAAAATGCATGTTATTTTTTATTTAGTACTGTCCTGAGTAAGATATTTTACATAAAAGATGTTTACATATAGTCCACAAGATAAACAAACAGCTGAAATTATTAAAATAACCCCATTCAAAAGTTTGTGAACCCTTGGTTCTTAATACTGTGTGTGGTTCCCTGGATGATCTACGACTGTTTTTTGTTTTGTGATGGTTGTTCATGAGTCCCGTGTTTGTTCTGAACAGTTCGACTGAGCTCTGTTCTTCAGAAAAATCCTCCAGGTCCTGCATATTCTTCAGTTTCCCAGCATATTTTGCATATTTGAACCCTTTCCAGCAGTAACTGTATGATTTTGAGATCTATCTTTTCACACTGAGGATGATTGAGGGACTCAAACACAACAATTAAAAAAGGTTCAAACATCCACTGATGCTCCTGAAGGAAACACGATGCATTAAGAGCCAGGGGTGGTATACAGTATATAGATATACATACTGACTCTATATATACAGTATATAGATAAATGCTGATCTTTGGATCTTTCTATTCATCAAAAATCTTGGGGAAAAAATAAATAAGAAATATATATACACACACATTTAACTGTTGATGATAATAATAATAATAAATGTTTCTTGAGCAGCAAATCAGCATTTTAGAATGATTTCTGAAGGATCATGTGACACTGAAGACTGGAGTAATGATGCTGAAAATAATATATATATATATATATATATATATATATATATACATACACACACACATATACATTCAAATAGGAAGCAGTTAATATTTCACAATATTGCTGTCTTTGCTGTACTTTGGATCAAATAAATGCAGGCTTGGTGAGCAGAAAAGAGTTCTTTAAAAAAAAAAAACATACTGTTCAAAAACTTTTGACTGTCAGGGTGATACAACAGTCCTGATATCACATCTTTAAAAAATCTCACTTAAAAATATAAATTTTTTTACAAAGAAAAAACTAAATTTGTTATCTTTTAGCACTATTTACTATTTTTATGATCTTTATGATAAGCACACTTGTAAAATTATATCATTTCTATTTTTAGGGGGTAGAAGTGAAACTGTTTTGGTCGAATATTAATATTTGAACATTTTTCTTTAACCAAATCAAAGTTATGTGGTGCAACCAACATGCAGAATAAAAAAGCTAAAACGGTCAATTATATCATGAAGCGGACCTCTCCAGACCCCCGTGAGTTAATTAGTCTCTTAAAATATCAGATAACTTGAACTTTTATTAACAGGTTAGTAGGGCTGCAACAACTAATCGATAAAATCGATTATTATCGATTATGAAAATCATCAACAACGATTCTCATTATCGATTAATCGGGTCTGCCCACAGTGCACGTCCAACTTCAGCTGGTTAGTCAAATTACGGCACTGAATAATGCATTTCTATGGACAAAATGCATCTAAAAATTGTGGAGGAAACACAATGAGATTCTGCCGGAGAAGCACGTGATCCAAGCTGCCCAAAACATGATAATTCTTTATTTTAAGCTTTAAGTTAATGCGTAAGAGTAATGGCTTGCCCTGTCAGGCGCTTTGACAGATGCGTGTGCGTCCTCAGCGCAAAAACGTTCAGTTTACGGTCATATCCTTATCTATAAATGCCACAAATTCACGCGAGCATTTCCATTTTTGCATAAAGGTCCGTCCTGACAGTCTGTGTTAAGTTTAAAATACCGAATGAGCGCCGGCGCGGCGGGCGCGCGCACGCGCGTCAGACGGACAGAACACAGTAGAGAGGGAGACAATTAATAGGCTTTTCAGCGCAAACATATCCATTGTGCTGAATTATCTGTTGTTGAAAGTTAATTTAAGGTTTAAAATAAATTAAAATATTTTATGAGAGTAGGAACTTTAAAGGGATAACGTTGTGTAATTGTCTGTCTGAATATAAACATGAGACGCTCCATAACGGCCTTTTACAGGATAAAGAAATGACGAGGTGACTGTGATCAAAGTAGTTCCTGCAGAACATTACTCTTACCTGTTGGTTAACACTGAGTTTGTGTTTTTATTCGTCTTTATTATTATCTTTATTATTTTAATTTTTAATAGAGGTTTAAACTATATTCAATTTTTACAATGCTTAACAAATTTATGTAAGTTTAACAATGTGTTTATGTAAGGTTTGTGCCACTGCTGCTCTAAAGTAACAGTATTGGTGATAACCAAAATAATTTTTCGGCTTTCTGTACTGGTTAGTACTCCAATATGTGTAAGCTCTTTAGTAACAGTAGTAGGCTATTTTTAATGCTATAATATCATTATTGCTGTTATCTATGAAAGAAAACCAGAGCACTTATTTTTTTTTGTATTTTTTATTTGAGTATTTCTTTTTCGCGATACCCAATTGCAGTCAAAAAGTACATAAACAATACCAGCAAGAATGCAAGCTGTTATGAGGCCATTTTTTATTATTATGTCCAATAAATGACAATAACATTTTTAAATTTAAACAAATTTTTGACAAATTTCTAAAATATGTTTTCTCTTTATTATGATAAGTGCTCTAATAAATTAAGCACTGTATGTTTTCATAGCATTCAGTTGTCACGTTTGTTTGAAGGACATTGGGCAGAATGTGGAATAGTGTTTTTTTTGGTCAATATTTTTTAATCGATTAATCGAAAGAATAATCGGCCAACTAATCGATTATCAAAATAATCGTTAGTTGCAGCCCTACAGGTTAGTTCTGAATGCGAAAAATTGTTTGAGTTGACTCATTAAATTGGTGAAAAAGGGCTGTTATTTAGAGAGATTGTTCAAATAATCCCAAATAGGAGCAATGTCATGCTTGCTAATTTTTGTTTAATTATTAAATAACTCCTGTCTGTATACTTCTTTCCCCCCTGATATTTACATGTCTCCACAGCTCTGGAGAATGTGTCAAAGTCAGTGCGTTTGTGGAAGATAGCTGTTGAGCTGGAGGAGCCAGAGGACGCAAGGATCATGTTGAGCAGAGCAGTCGAGTGCTGTCCTACCAGTGTTGAGGTACACACACAAACAGTCTTACTCGGCCAGAACTCATAAACCTCTTTATGGCCCATAAATCAGACTGCTCTAACAGTGTTGTCCTTATCCTCCATAGCTGTGGTTGGCTCTGGCCCGATTAGAAACCTATGAGAATGCTCGTCGTGTTCTGAACAAGGCCCGTGAAAACATTCCCACTGACCGCCATATCTGGATCACAGCTGCCAAGCTGGAGGAGGCCAACGGCAACACACAGATGGTGGAGAAGATCATCGACAGAGCCATCAGCTCCCTGAGGGCCAACGGCGTGGAGATCAACCGCGAACAATGGATTCAGGTCTGTATTTCATGTTTAAGAGCTCAGATAGCTCCGTGACATGCTTTACTAAATACCTGTTTTTAAATGGGTTCAAAAAATGAGTGTTATTAGCAGAGGACTTTTGGTTCAAAAAGTGAAAAACTGCCTACAAGCAAAGACGGATTCCAATATGGACAGGGTTAGGTTGCATTGACAAATATATGAGAGAACCAATGTTATATCCGGAAGTGTTTATTCAAAGCTGATGTCTGTCTCAGGATGCAGAGGAGTGTGATAAGGCTGGCAGCGTGGCCACATGTCAGGCTGTGATCAGAGCTGTGATTGGGATTGGCATTGAAGAGGAGGACTGCAAACACACATGGATGGAGGACGCAGACAGTGTAAACATCCTCTCACCTTTACGCGCCCACATTCTGTTTTCATTCAGCACCACATGTTTGTTTATTACAGACAATCAATTTAATTATGATAATACCAATTCATATCAGAAGATTTAAAGGGATAGTTCACCCAAAAATGAAAATGCATGAATGCTTCTGTTAAACAAACAAAAAAATATATATATATTTTCAAGAATGGTCACCAGACAGTTGCTGGTAGCCATTTTTTTTCTGTACTATGAAAGTCAATGGCTACCAGCAACTGCTTGTTTCTCAACATTCTTCAAAGTATAATGCTGATTGGTTGTGTTTTGTTGTAGTGTGTGGCTCATGGAGCTCTGGAGTGTGCGCGGGCCATCTACGCTCATGCGCTGCAGGTCTTCCCCAGCAAGAAGAGCGTCTGGCTGAGGGCCGCTTACTTTGAGAAGAACCACGGTACACGGTGAGAAATACTCACTGGCTCTCTAGACACAGCTGAACAGAATTTAAGTCTGCATTTACTGGCTGGAGGCAGGAAGGCAATGAGGCCTATTTGAGCTTGCTCATTTCAATTTGTTCTAGATCATTACACTTGCTGTTACTGAAGCCTTCCTGAAACCAGTTTCCTTTAGAGGCGCCCTCATATATTTAGACACTGTTATATAATCTAATCCTTTCATTATATTCCACAATTATTGACATTATTTTAATCTCTCTCTCTCTCTCCCTCCCTCTCTCCCTCTCTCTCTCAGAGAGTCATTGGAGGCTCTGTTACAGAGGGCCGTGGCTCATTGTCCTAAGGCAGAGGTGTTATGGCTAATGGGTGCTAAATCGAAATGGCTAGCGGGTGATGTTCCTGCAGCCAGAAGTATCCTGGCTTTGGCATTCCAGGTGAGTGTCACACCCCGTCAGCTCTTCAAGCCCCATGACTGTATTATTAGTGGCAACCATCATTATTGATAACACCCATAGCATTGTAATGGTGAAGCAACAGCACAAGATGTACTTCTTTTTACTGGGTATTTACAAATGTAATTCTCATAAGACCTGTGAAGCATAGTTGTGAATACTGGTAGACTTCATACATAATTCACTCTTTTTTTTATTTTATGTGCACTTTTTCAATAGACTGTAAATCGGTATATTACTGTTCAAAAGTTTAGGGTTGGTAAGATTTTTAAAATGTTTTGAAAGAAATCTCTTATGCTCAAGTCTGCATTTATTTAATCAAAAATATTGTAAGTGCAGTAAAATTGTGAAATATTATTACAATTTAAAATGACTCCTTTCTATTTTATTATCATTGAAGATGTAATTTATTTCTGTGATGCAAAGCTGAGTTTTGACCATCGTTACTCCAGTCTTCAGCGTCAAATATGCTCATTTGCTGCTCTAGATATATTTATATATTCAGGATATATTCACATTTATTTAAAGCATAGCAAATGAACAACATTTATACTGTTACAAAATATCTACATTTTAAATAACAGTCATTACTGTCTCTTTTGAAAAATGGAATGCATCATCATTGAATATTTATACATTTATATTTATATTATACATTTAAAATATATGTAAATGTAGATAAATAGATACTGTTCAGATTCATTTTGATTCCCTCACAATTAGGTGTGAAAAACAACAACAGAAACTTCAGGCTTAGTCATAACTTTGACATAACTGAAAGAAACATGCAAGAATTGAATGCAAAACGTCAAATTAAAGAAGCAGAACTCTAAACTGCATATCAGCACTTATTTCCTGAAACTAATCCGCTTTTGTTGTATCTAAGTTTTCTCTGGGACGATGGCCAGTAAAAACTCATTCCGCCTCTTTCTGTCTTTCTCTTTGTGTTAGGCTAACCCCAACAGCGAGGAGATCTGGCTGGCTGCCGTGAAGCTGGAATCAGAGAATAACGAGTACGAGAGAGCACGCAGGCTGCTGGCCAAAGCCCGCAGCAGCGCCCCCACCGCCAGGGTGAGCGGCCCTTGAGTGTCAAATAGATGTAACCGCTGCTGTCACGCTGGGGACACCCGTCTGCCGGGAACACATTGTTTCGGTTCTGCATGTTATGATTGCCAGAGATAAGTCCTGAGATCAGTAGATGAGGGTTGAGTCACCCTGTAGAAGTGCTTGTGCAGCAGGGTGTTGAATGTGACACTAGTGGGAAGACGATTTACGAAGGCATGGCTAGTGAAAGTCCTTTGCCCGTTTTGCATGTATGCATATCGGCAGGGTTTGAAATTAACACCCGCCAAATGCGTTGTGGCGGGTAACGCTGTTAAATCACTAGCCAATTTGGTGGTTACTTTTCGTAAGTTATGTTCACTCATTAATGTCTCGGAAGTTGATGCAAGCCAAGTCTGCACAGGTTTAGCGTAAATACTGAACTCATGAGACAGCATGACGTTATCGAGTATATTGCAAAAACCAAACAAAACATACCTACAGAGTGCACGCAAACACGACGTGATGAAGTCTGGTTAGACTAACTTATACTAACTAGAGTGTGTTCTTTCACTGCATGATTCAGTCTATTAATATTCATTCAAAATAATCACACAATTCAAGATAAGGGGGCAGAAATTGTATATATTTATATAAATTCATATAGTTAATCAATATCACACGAAGAGTGCCGTTTTTTCTTAAAAAATCAGGTTGCAAATGTGATATTGATTTTCTACAACAGTTCAATAAACAAGTTAATATCATGAGACTTACATTTTAGACACCATATTGGCTGTTTTGCTCTATTTCGCCGATAAAAAAACATTCCAAACACAGCCACAGCACTGATTCAGGTCTCTGAGCAACATGATGGTGTTTTGTTCCTGAATGAATCAACCCTTTAAATGATTCGGTTCAATCGCAACGACTGCGGTTTTAATTTCATTTAAAGTATCTTTTCATTTTTAAAATAATTTCAAATATCGGTATTCTACTGAGCCCCTAAAGGGACATTGGCAAAAAATGAAGACTTTCTCGTGCGCGCGAGAAACTATCGCGTGCTCACGAGAAACTATCGCGTGCTCAGGAGAAACTATACTTTCTCGTGCGCACGCAATAGTTTCTCGTGAGCACGCGAACGTTTCTCGTGCGCACGCAATAGTTTCTCGTGAGCACGCGAACGTTTCTCGCGCGCACGCGATAGTTTCTCGTGTGCACGCGAAAGTCTTAATTTTTTATTTTTTTGCCAATGTCCCTTTAGGGGCTCCGTAGTATTCAACATTTCATGTTTAAAATATCAAAACATTATTTATGCATTTGTAACTGCAGGATGAAGCATTCCATGTCAGTATCAATGAATTTTCTTGATACTGATTTAATTTGTTTAGTAACAGCCTAAATGTATTATTAATATAATTGACTGATTAAATGTAAGAATTTGACTCAAGAATATCAAAAACTTTAGGAGTCAGCTGTCCACAGTAGTCCTTAAGATATCAGCACAATAACACACTCAGCAAAATATTGTCTAATTATCTTTATCGATGTAATACCAGAAAATACTGAGATTTTTCTTTCTCTTTTTTTGTCAATATCGCACACCCCTACTGACACAAAATGATTTGCAACAGTCGCTTTGTCACGTGCAGTGTAGAGAGCCTCAAGCTGTTGGTTTATTTCCCTTTTTTTTCTCTTTTGGTTAGTAGAAGTTATGAATGGTGGGTAACGTTAAAAAAAAATTGGCTGGTGAGTGAAAAAGTTAATTTCAATCCCTGCATATCAGGTTTGTGCATGAAAACTAGGCTATGCAAGATGAGGTTGAACTAATAATCCTAATAATATTTCATCTAAAAAGTGGCCCACTGATGAATTGGACCACATTAGGTGCCATGTCATATCAAGGGTTAAGTTGTATAATCGCTGAATGCGACTCATTTTAATTTCAGGGGTTTTTTTCGCTTAAGCGCACTCCGGTTGCTCTGCAAAACATCATTATATTAGACCATTAAGGAAAAAGGTTTAATATTCAGAAACGCTGTGTAACTGTTTTTGAAAGAGATTATTTTTCATCTTAAACCGCTGACTCCGTTTACCCCAAAGCATCACACTTTTCCACACAACTACTGTTTTAATAAGATGCTTAAATGAATAATTCATGAGGTAATAATAGTATAATTAAGATACTGCTACATTTTATAAATGTATATTTTAATAGTCTATAATTTTGTAATGAATGTATTAAAATAATTACAAAACGCATAATTTAATACTCTTTTGAAGTGAAATGCGTTGAATTCATTTTTATATTTTGTTTTTATTTTAGAGTTATAGTACTTTAAGTCCATATTATATTATTAGTTTTTACTTCAGTTTTAGTTCCTTTAATACAAGTTAAACTAAATGAGAAACGTTCCCCTTGAAACTTGATAAAATAAGTTTACATTTTTAAAAGCAATCACTGATATTTATGTAATTTATATACATTTAGAAATAATCATTATATATAATAGTAATCATATAATTTGCTTTGACATTAAATACATTCAACCCTTCATGAAAATTTACGTGTTTTTGTTAAAAAAAACAACTGTTGTATATGATTTCTAAATCTATTATCATATGCATTTAAGGTTATTTTACCCCACTCTGCCATAAAGAAACCAAAAGCTGTTTTAGACTCTGCGTATAAAGTTAAGCAGTGAGATGTGACTTTAACTTGTCCTTAAAAAACCTGACGTTGCATCAGAGAATGAACCTATCTGCCTGTCATTGAGACCGATGCACCTGCCTCCTGCACCAAAGGTTGACTGCAAAAACTGTTTTATGAACATTTATGGATTCAAGGTGGTGAATTTTGCTCAAATGTTGGCACAGAATTGTAGTCAGGATCGTGTCAAATGAGGTATGGAAGTGGATGGTTACCTCCTCACAGCAGATTTGCTTGCTCTTTATGCTTTAAAAGAGCGTGGGATTTTTGGGAGTAAATGGTGCAGATGGAAGGTGTTAGAATGGCCTCTTGCCTGGACTTGTTTAACTCTTGGCTCCAGAAAAGAGTGTCAGCATCTAGACAAATATCACAGGATCAAATGTACCTCAAGCACTTGGCAAGATTCCTCGTAAGTGATAATGTTATCAAAAGAAATGCACACAATTGTGTTTTTCCTGCATCTATGGAAACTAGCCACGTGAGCTTCATACGGGAAAGGGATTATCAAAATCTCCCTGGCTGTTTGTTTGCACTTGAGGACACCTTTTTGCATTTTACACATCCTTAATCATGTTCAAGAGGCTTTAAAGGCTGTTAAAAGCTTTAAATGAGTTGGCATAACTATTTTCTGTGTGCCGTTCGCAGGTGTTTATGAAGTCGGTGAGGCTGGAGTGGGTGCTGGGGAATATTGATGCGGCACATGAGCTGTGTACGGAGGCCCTGAGGCACTATGAGGATTTCCCCAAGCTTTGGATGATGAGAGGACAGATCGAGGAGCAGTCAGAGAATATCGATAAAGCACGAGAGGCCTACAACCAGGGAGTATGTTTATGGGCTCTAGAGAAGATGCCTTACTATAATTTAAAAATGCAGAACCTAATTCTGTATAATATTAGGAACAAACGCTTGTCAGTGGGAATGCATGGTAATAGTGTTTCTCTAATGTCTCCTCTCTGCTGTGTCCGTTCAGCTGAAGAAGTGCCCTCATTCCATGTCATTATGGCTCCTTCTGTCTCGGCTGGAAGAGAGAGTCGGGCAGCTCACGCGCGCTCGAGCCATCTTAGAGAAAGCTCGCCTCAAGAATCCACAAACTCCTGAGATTTGGTAAGAAATCATGCCAAATTCAGTGTTGCTGTTCCTAACCAAGACTAAAGCTATTTAGCTGTAATACGTTTCATTCATAATATTTATTATGAAATCAGCAGCTCTCTCAGCAACTAAGCACTCAAACTAACTGCAATTAAATAATGCTACATTACAAAAGCTAATAAAAGCATGTAATGAAATTACTAAAAACCTAAGCTAAAATTAAAACTGAAAATATAAAATTAAAAGCCAATTCACAATATTAATAAATACAATAATAGTATGGATGTAATGATATCCATATCGTGAAACTGTCTCGATATTATCGTGGTCACATTACGATATGAAACAATAGGTCCAAAAGTGTAGTTTTTAAAATATATTTCAACTTCTTATTCTGACATAAAGGGTCTTTGAAATTGTGTTTTTTGGCATTATGCTTTGGCACAGTATCTGTCAAACGAACTAAAACCGAAAGCACAATATGGCTTAATCCCTTCATCAAATCTGTTTTTGCGGCGCGTTTCAAAGCAGAGCGCACACTTCGTTCAGGCGATCCGCTTGTGGTTTCTGAAGTGTGAATGTAATTTAGACTGAGACAGTACCTCACAAATAAAAAGGCGGTTGAGTCCCCTTCAATTCACTGACTTTTTCTGACTTAAGTTTTCTTAGTGAAGAACATGGGTTGGAGCTCAATTTAGTGCTGTCAAATAATTAATCAAGATTAATCGCATCCAAAATACGTTTGTTTATATAATGTGTGTGTACTGTATATTTATGTATATATAAATACACACACATGCATATATGTGTGTGTGTGTGTGTGTATGTATGCGTTTAAGAAAAATGTTACGTTTATATATTAAATATATTTATATATGATATAATTTAGATGAATATAAATATACATGTACATATTTTCAAAATATATGCTGTATGTGTGTGTATTTATATAATACATAATAAAGAAGTACACACACATATATTGTGTAAACAAACTTTTATTTTGGATGCAATTAATCGTGGTTAATTGTTTGACCGCACTAATCACAATACATATCATATCGTGGACTTCATATGTATCCTGATATTTTGATATGGTTACATCCCTAATAGTATATGAATATTAACATGACACTGGTCAGATGTACTTCGGTGCAAAGCCTATACTAAAATGTAACGAATGGTTTCATTATGAGAAAATTAATATGTAAGTGACAATGATAAATTCTACTATGACAGTGGCTTAGCTAATGAATATTAATTAGGTTGTGTTGACGTTGCCATAGTATATTCCAGAAACACTCAACCTAATTAATATTCATGAGCAATGCTTTTTCCATTTGCCAGCTTCCTAGCAGCTAATTAGTAATAAATACCATTTCAGCAAATCACTTAAGCTGGGTTTAAGTGTAGGGTAACGAAATTTGTTCCTGGGTGAACCCTTTCCAGCAGATTTTGGCCCCAACCTCTCATAAACTTGCCTGAACCAGCTAATGAATGTCTTCAGGGTCACTAGAAAGTCATGAGCCCAGCCCTCATCACAGTAGCACGTGTAAATTCACCTCTGGGTGCTGTCTGATTGACAGCTCGGCATGAACTTGGATCCATCCAAGACTTAATGACAAAACTACATTGTGTTGAAGGTTACATTAATTAATTACTCGACAGGTTCTCGAAAATCTCACCAAAACAACATGTAACTTTATATGCAATAATCTCAATTTCTCTGGCAGGCTGGAGTCTGTTCGACTTGAATACAGAGCGGGGTTGAAAAACATCTCCAACACGCTCATGGCCAAAGCCCTTCAGGAGTGTCCTAACTCTGGTAAGCAACACTTTCTTCAAACCTGAACAGATCCGTCAGGAGCCTCTGCACATTTTCACACCTAAACACTCACTTCTTCCTGTTAGGCATCCTGTGGGCTGAAGCCGTGTTCTTGGAGGCCAGACCTCAGCGCAAGACCAAGAGTGTTGATGCTCTGAAGAAGTGTGAGCATGATCCTCATGTACTTCTGGCAGTTGCCAAGTAAGACTCCTGACCGGGCTCTTGCCAAACTTCTCCCTACTCTAAATTCCAGTTTACCCACCCACATTCCTCCCTTTTTTTTTTTTTTACTTTGGCAAGAACAGTCTGAACTGTTGAGTTACATTTATAGCATATCTATGTTTGTGTGTCCTGCAGATTGTTTTGGAGCGAGAGGAAGATAACAAAGGCGCGAGAGTGGTTTCTGCGGACGGTAAAGATTGAGCCAGACTTGGGCGACACCTGGGCATTCTTCTACAAGTTTGAGCTTCAGCACGGCACAGAAGTAAGAAGTTTTACATCATCTCAGATCTTGCTGTTGTTTTGCAAAAATAAGTTGACTAGTTTAGGCGGACACTTAAAGGATTAGTTCACCCAAAAATGAAAATTAGCCTTTGTTTTACTTACCCTCGAGGCATTCTAGGTGTATATGACTTTCTTCTTTCAGACGAATCCAATTGGAGTTATATTAAAAATTGTCCCGGCTCTTATGAGTGTTATCATTGCAGTGGCTGGGTGTTTCTTTTTAACTGTCCAAAACACGTGAAATAAAGTGTGCACATCCATAATAAAACGTGCCTCACACAAAGGCCTCCTGTAGCGAATCCATGCGTTTTTGTAAGAAAAATATCCATATTTCAAACGTAATAAACACTTTTCTTTCACTTCCGCTGACTGTCGTACACCGAACGGTGGTTGACGTAGAACGCAAGCGTCACGCGCGCCGGTGAGATATGCTGGTCTCACGAGTTTGTTTATAGGAGCAAAGGAAAACCAGTCTCCTCTTGGCTTATATCAAAATCCTTCGTCATTTTTCTTTACAAATCCTCTTTTTGTGCTTCTAATTAATGGCGTTTTGTTCTCTCTCCGCGTTCGTCACTAATCACACAGCGCCGACGTCCTACGTCATCCTCCAGAACGACTTCTGCTTATGACCGTTAGATGAAGTGAAAGAGACGTGTTTATTACATTTAAAATATGGATAATTATCTTAAATACGCATGGATTCGCTACAGGAGGCCTTTATTCACACACGCACACAAACACAAAACTAAAAATGTCATTTCAATGAATTTATTTTGTGAAAGACAAAAGGAGATATTTTGAAGGATGTCCTGCTTGCTGTTTTCCATCCTTGGTGAATCTCATCTCCTTACTCTGGTGTTGTTCTGTCCCTCAGGAGCAGCAGCATGAGGTGAAGAAGCGCTGTGAGAACGCGGAGCCGCGGCACGGGGAGCTGTGGTGCGCTGAATCCAAACACGTTCTCAACTGGCAGAAGAACATCGGAGAAATCCTGCTCCTCGTGGCTTCAAAGATCAAAAACACTTTCTGAACTGTGGGACGCACCTGAGCATGTTCGATTCAGCAAAAGTTGTTTTTAGAGAATCTGTGGACAAGATTTGGTTTTGTGTTTTTTGTTTTTCTACAGCCGTTTTTTCCACTTTTAGTGTTTGCCCCTCTGGAACTGTGATGATTCAGGGCTGTTTTCATTACACATGCTGTTATTTTCAGGGTGTTGTAAAGTCTAGTCCCACCCAGAGATATGAGTCCATTTTGAATATTAATATCTGACACCCTCTTACTCTGCTTCTCGTTATGCAAATGTATAAATGTGCTGCTTATCAGAAAATAAATGAAGTCCAGTCTGTTTCAGATGTCAGTGCTCCTGTGCTGGTGATTTTGGTATTTCTCAGTCGTCCTAGTTTTATGTTGGCTTGATAAATCCAGCATTCTATAATTCTGCTAATTTATGTTTTCCTTTTTAAATAATCTATTTCTAACCTCTGTCTCTAACAATTTCTTTCTAAAGCTTTTACGGCACCCATTCACTGCAGAGGATGCATTGGTGAGCAAGTGATGCAATGCTGCATTCCTCCAAATCTGTTCTGATGAAGAAACAAACTGATGTCAAATTTTAGATATCTGAGCTGATGATATGTGTAAATTCAGAAAAAGGAGATTAAGAGTGGACCTGCTGTAGAGGGCCTGGGATGACCCTGACTCAAATTAAGCTTGCATTTAAACACAATTGTTTTTCTGCCTCACTGGAATTTCCTTAAAGTCAAGTGTGAAGCATGCGGGATTTAATCAGCTGGACGCAAACCACACGGCCACATTGAACTACTCCACACGTTGAAACCTGATACAAATGTCTGGACACAATAAAAGATTAAAGGATTTTTCCGTCCACATATAAATCAGTGAAATTAAAGAGGCATTTCCTAATCACAGCCGTGTCCGGTGAAGAATCAGAGCAGCGGACCCTTCAGTGCACCAGTTTTAGAAAGTGATCTCCCGCCGAAACCGAAACAAAGTGCAAAGTTGATTGATCGCGGAAGTTTTCTCGACTTGATCAGACTAGAGATCTGGTGAAATCCAAAGCGCGATGCCAGCAGCAGCCCATGACGCCTGAGACGCCTCGCCGCACTTCTCTCGCCAGGGCTGGAATGGACGCGCCTCTCTCGGGAGCACCAGCTCGAACTAGACCTAAAACGCGTATTTAAGGCTGTTGGGGGGTTTCTTTCGCTCGGACCGTTGTTGAAGTTTTCTGTGAGAAACATGTAACAGGCGTTGGACGCCGCTGGACCATGTCCACCTTTCCAAGCCTTGACTGGTGCGCGCCAGAGTCCCTCATCATCCCATGGTCAATGGTAAGATCCCAGTGCATCACTGCGCACTATCCTGCTTCTCTTCTGCGTCTGCGATCAGATAAACGCTTGAACTACATTACAAACAGAGGAAAGTGTAGTTATCAAACTGTAAATTAACCAGGAATTTGACCAGATATGCGAGCACGTGCATTTTGGTAACTGAGTGACACAAACTGCATGATTTTATAAAAAAAAAAATTTAAAAAGTGTGTTGTTTTTACTTTTATACATGCTTAGGAATGATAATAGGCTATGTGCATTTTTTTTTTTTTTTGCATTTTAAACTACTACTTTGTTTGGGTTAAAGCCTCGATGCTATTATATGATCTATATAACTATATAATCTATTATATTTAGTCAGTTTTTTATTCAAAATGTGACTCTGGCTTTCCCTCTTGTCACAAATTAAGCATGTTTATTATTCTGTGATCACAATAAGACAATAAGACAATAATAATAATAGAGGCTTGTGGGATTGATTTATTTACTATGTATCAGAATTATATGATATAATATATGATATAACATAATATAATAATACAACAGTAATAGAGCCTATATAATAATATATTTTATTGTAGTTGTAGGCCTACGTGTGTGTAATGACATGTTTTATCCTGTCATGGGACTTTATAGCAGCCATATAGCAAATGCACTTTGAGTTGTAGTTGACAAGTCTGTATAAAATACCCAAAACTGTACATCTATTATATATATATATATATATATATATATATATATATATATATATACACACATACATATATATATATA
This sequence comes from Barbus barbus, assembly GCF_936440315.1. Lineage (NCBI taxonomy): Eukaryota > Metazoa > Chordata > Actinopteri > Cypriniformes > Cyprinidae > Barbus > Barbus barbus. Next base: position 6,596,365 of record NC_136719.1, on the reverse strand, counting down.
TATATATATATATATATATATATATATATTCATTCCTATTTTCCTCAATTGTAAGTGTGTGTGTGTGTGTGCATGTTTATGTGGTTTATGAGGACACAAATTTGTATAATGACATGGGTATGACAGAGGTATTACAATATGAAGGTGGTTTATGAGGACACTGCCTATGTCCCCGTAATTCAAAAGGCTTAAAAAACATACTAAATGGTGTTTTTTTTTTTAATCAAAAAATGCACAAAGTCTCCTGTGAGGCTAAGTTTAGGTGTAGGGTTGGTGTAAGGCAATAGCACACACAGTTTGTTCAGTATAAAAACCATTACGCCTATGGAGAGTCCCCATAAACCACAAAAACCAACGTGTGTGTGTGTGTGTGTGAGAGAGAGAGTGTGTGTGTGTACATGACGTATAGAATAAGGATGAGATGGCATGTAGAAATGTTAAATGCAAATGTAAAGTGCAGTGTTGTTGATGCAGATGTGTGTGTTGTGTGCAGTGTGTGAACAGGCCTGCTGTCTGTGTGACTGTAATGCTGCTGCTCGCAGCGGCCCACAGTAAACGCGCCTGTGATTATTCTGCAATCATCAGCACCTACAGGGCTCTTATCCTGGTTGAGCTCCAAAACCTGGTGAGTGTCATCTGATCACCTCATTTCAGCTGCTCAAACAGACTATGCAGTCAACGTCTAGTAAATCTGACCTGCTGTCGCTGTTTGATCATCTAACACGTTATATAAGCATTTGCGTGCGATTTAAAGTAAGTAGTCAGGGCGTAGTAAGATTATGTGCCTATGGTCACTAGCTGCCCTCTTCTGGTGATGTGCAGAAGATGTACTGAGTGTTTTGTTTCTGTCTCTGCCAGAATCTGACTGGTTCATTTGACTTATCTAAAGAAAAGGACCACTGTCCGTCTGAGAAGGTACAGCCACCTGTACATGGCTACATGTATGTTTCCTTAACACAGCGTTTGGTCTTTAAAGTTTTCAGAGACAGTTGCCACTGAGCTTCTTTCTGTTTGGTAGTGTCTTGATCATCGATACAGTGTGTTTTGCTGGTAGGTTCACCGGATCCTGCGATATATTTATAATATGACCCAAATCTTCAGCTGCTTGAGTGACCGGCAGAGACTCCCGCATGCAGATCGCATGACAAAGGTGGTGGAACAAATGGAGCTGCTCATCACGAGAAACTGCCGCAAACCAGAGAGACTGGTAAAATATTGATCTGTCTGTCTGTTTGTTGACTGAACAATCAAAACAAAGTTCATCTCAATAATTATAAACTGAAATGAACAGGATAAAAGGATCTAGAACTTTACTTGTTTGTTTGTCTGTCTAAATAAAGGTGTTTTGAATAACTATATTATTAACTGTATTTATTTATTAAAGTTAATCTGAATAATTAGAATCTGAAATAAGCAAAGAATGACATGATTTAGAAATTTATTACACATTCAAGATAAATTTAATGTGAAATATTATAATCTGAAACTGAAAAAAAATTGAGTATGACTATAAAGAAATGTTAATTTATTTATTTGTTGATTGAATAATCAAACATGTATTTATTTATTGTTTTTTTGTTTGTTTGTTTGTTTGTTGATTGAATAATCAAAATAAAGTTTATAATTACAAAATAAAGATTATAATCTGAAATAAACAGAGGATTACATGATCTTGAAATGGATTTATTTGTTTCTTTGTTTATTAAATAATCAAAATAAACATATGCTAAATAATTATGATCTCAAATATAAATAGGATAGCATGATCCAGAAATGCATTTGTTTATTTATTTGTGATTGAATTATCCAAATCTATTTGTTAATTGATTGAATAATCAAAATAACGTTATCTGAATAATATCTGAATAATTATAATCTGATGTAAAAAGAGGATGACGTGGTTTAGAAATTTATTTATTTATTTAATCAAAATAAAGTTAATCTGACTAATCATAACCTGAAATAAACAGAGGGTACAATTATCTAGAAGTTTTATCTTTTTTTTTTTTTTTTAGGAATTTCAATAAATATTTTTGTTTGTTTTTTTTAATTGATTAAATAATGAAAATAAAATAGTGCCGTCAAACGATTAATCGCATCCAAAATAAAAGCTTTTGTTTACTCAATATATGTGTGCACTGTGTTTATTTATTATGTATAAATAAATATACACACACAGTATTTATTTTGAAATATTTACATGTATATGCATTTATATATTTATATAAATATATTTAATATATAAACAACACATTTTTCTTAAATATATACATGCATGTGTTTGTATTTATATATACATAATAAATATACACAGTGCACACATATATTGAGTAAAGAAAAGCTTTTATTTTGGATGCGATTAATTGTTTGACGGCACTAAAATAAAGTTAATCTGAATTATAACAATCTGAAATAGAGGATTTAGCATGATGTAGAAATATGTATTATTTTGCAGGCAAGTAGACGGAAAAAAGCATCTTGCAAACCAGGGAAGAAACGAAAAGGAAGACAGCGGCGGAGAATGAAAATGATGGGCATGCTTATAAACTGCTGGCAGAGGCTGCTGAGTGTGACCGCTTCTTAAATTACAGCATACACAGGTCTCAGTTCAGCTCCACCACACATTATTATTTAAAACAATATGCACAATAACTTTCCCTTTATCCTTATTTGTTCACTTTCACTTTTTAATAAAAAAAGAAACACCAAGTGTTTTGTATAATACTCCTTTGGTGAAATAATAAGCTGAGATTGTGTCTATCACATAAGACACTTTATGGTTATACGTTTCTACTTCTGTTTGTGTATCTTGTATTTGATAGCACTATATGATTTATGTATAGCAAGTTTAAAGGTCTATTCATGTTAAACAGTTACATGCACATATATACATGGACACTCACATCTGGTGCTGCACATTGAGCCAAAACTATAACTCTCATAATTTAAAGTTGACAACGTTATTCATGTTCTCATGGTTCTAATGCTAATAATTGTACATTCACGACATGATTACTCAAAATAAGCTGTTTCAGTAACTTATCTCCTACCTTTTCAGTGAATTCATCTGTTAAAATGTGTGTTGGGTTGAAGAAGGTGCTTGTGTTTGAAGTTTTATTGGATGGTAATAGATGCTGTTTTGGAAACTGTCAGACATCATTTTGCTGCTTTGGTGCTGCTGATTTGTCTTGTTTTGTTGATTCCTTCTATAAGTCCATGTTTTCTGTAGGTAGATTTAAAAATAAATTCATAAAAACTCTGAAAAGACTCAAACAGTGGCAAGTGTCTTTTTCAAACTTTATTTCATTATAATTTTATTTCATTTGTTATTTTGTTTCATTTTGTTATTTTATTTTATTTCATTGTTATTCTATTTCATTTTAATTTTATGCTATCATTTTATTTCATTGTATGTTGCCATTTTATTTTCTTTCATTTTGTTATTTTATTTCATTTTGTTTTTTATGTAATTTTGATATTTTATTTCATCTTGTTATTTTGTTGTTTTATTTCATGTTATGTCTTATATATTTTAGGTTATTTTTTTATTTTATTTCATTTTAGTTTGTTTTATTTTATGGTATTTTCATTTTATTTTATTTTGTTATTTTATTTCATTTTATGCTATGTTTCATTTTATTATTTTATTTCATTTTATGCTATGTTTCATTTTATTTAGTTTTTAATTTATTTTATTTTGTCATTTTTATTTTATTTTATATTTTATGTCATTTTATGCTTTTTATTTATTATTAATCGTGTTTTTAGTTCCGATGACGTTTATTTTGTACGTCAGCATTCGCTCACGCATGCGCAGTGCGTACACTTCCTGTTGTCATTATTTGTAGTATTTGTGCATATCCATGTCGCTTGAAATTATTGTATTGTTTGCCTCTGCTCACACCTCGTTACTTCATGCTTACTTTCCTTTTCTCCGCCGTTTTTTGCGCCACATCTCCGATCATCAGTCATGTTAAAGGCAGAGATTTAACTGAGCAGGAAATGTCCCATTACAGGTGAGATTTCTTCATGAGCATTAAATATATTAATATGTACCAAATAGATATTACAGCTGCTCTAACAAGTATAAATGCATGTCAGCTTTGCCATATGCTCATGTGTAAATACAGAAACACACTAGTCACCTGTAGCCTATGAGTATAATGCCTGATCCTGCTTTGAAGAATATTGATGCTCAGTCCTGTTTAATGCTCGTTGGTTTCATTTGTCTCAACAGGGACAGAATAAAGTCCATGTTTTATCATGCATACAACAGCTACTTGGAAAATGCATATCCCTATGATGAGTTGAGGCCACTGACATGTGATGGGCAGGACACATGGGGCAGGTATATTATGTGCTCAAACTCTTTCTACCCATACCTCTTTTGTAAATGACAGCAGTCCATGTCGGTCTTCGTCAGACTTGAAAGTCTTTAGATGCATGCACCTGAATAATCGCCACCACCTCTGCATGGCATCTTAACTAGTTTGATCCCTATATATCATGAAGAGACGACAGATTATGTATCAGGCGTGCAAATCCCAGGACATCTTTACATCTGTTAATCTTAGACCTGGAAATTATAGAAAATGGATAAGAACAAAATGTCCTGTTCTTCACAGTCTTAAAATCTAGCAAATCTATAAATCCTTCCCAGGTGAAAAAAAGACTTCTATAATGTATTTAAATTGCTTTATTATTTTACTACAAGTACACAAATATTAATATCTTACCTAAAGTAGATCTGTTTTACAATAACTTGGGTTCCAGGTCATATTGGTTTATTTATTTTTAGTCATTTCAAATCTAGGCATGATCAAGTTTGTTTGTGCTAGGCTCAAGAGTTATTTATTTATTGAAAGGTGAAGAAGCGCCATAATGCCTTCCTTGTCAGACTTCTTTGACTGCCAAACATATTTTACTGGATTGCAGTTTTTCATGTAAATAGCCCAATTTTTATTTATTTTACAATGTATTTTAAAAAGTATCACCTGAATGGATATTTTTATTTTGTGTTAATCTTAAATTGTTGATTTTTAAAACAATTTTATTTTATTTTTCATTGTACAACTTTTATTCACTTTTGCTCTTCATCTGAAAATGGCCTTACTGCTGACATGACATAAAAAAAAAAGTTCAGCAAGATTAAAATAGCAGCCAGGCTCTCTTGATCCAATTTTGCTGGTGTAAAATTTAAATTTGACTTCTTTAACATTCAGTGATGTCTTTGGCCCTAAATACCACTGGGAAAGTTGGTGCAATTGTATTTTTCAGTGGCATTATTCACTCCTGTTTCTTACTGTGGAACTGAACGACTGAGTTTTGTCTGTAATATATCTCTCTTTTTGAAACATCTAATTATGACAGGGAGATTTAGAAGTCATATTCCCTCATTCGAACCTCTCTGTTTGTTTCCTTCAGTTTCTCCCTCACACTCATTGATGCTCTGGACACACTGCTGGTATGACATTATATTCAGCAAGATTGTTCCATGCCCTGCAGTGTTCAGATGCAGAGAATATGTTTCCTTTCTGATCACAGATATTGGGAAACCACACGGAGTTCCAGCGCGTGGCCACACTGCTCCAGGACACGGTGGATTTCGACACGGATGTAAATGCGTCTGTGTTTGAGACGAATATACGAGGTAAAGTCACCAGCCTTATTGGATGAATATCACAAAGCTTTATTTCAAAATATTTTGAAAAATTGTAAATCCATTTAATAAATAAGGATTTTTGCATTACTGTTAAATATTGCAATGTGCATTATTGTCATGCAAAACAGAATATCTTACATTTTTCTTTTAATTTTGGGTAAATTTGCTGATGCTGTAGCACTGGTCTGTAGTCACTGACGTTCAAGCAGTTTGACCAGTGCATGTGTTGATGTTCTGGTCTGCTCTGCAGTGGTCGGTGGGCTCCTCTCGGCTCATCTGCTCTCCAAGCGTGGCGGGATGGAGGTGGAGGAGGGCTGGCCCTGCTCCGGACCCCTCCTGCGCATGGCAGAGGACGCTGCCCGCAAACTGCTGCCTGGTGAGGGAGCTAACATATGCTTCAAACCATAATTATAAGTAATAGGGCAATTACGTCGCTGTCTGAAACACATATAGCATGAATCGTTTGTTGCAGCTTTCATTTGTGAGTCACTTTGGATTAAAGCGTATGCAAAAATGATTAAATGTAAATGTTAGTGCACCACAGTCACTGAGCAAAACGGCTTTATACTGTTACGATGTCGGTGTTATTGTAAGAAAATGAACAATGTGTAATATTTTTGTAATATAGAATAAAGAAATCTCGGCCAGATGACGTGAAATTGAAAACTACACGCTTATGCACAAATGCGATATGCAAAGTGTTTATGCATTTTTATATCCTCACTCACATAGTCTGATCGAGCCCAATGCTTTATGGGTGTTAAAGTTTTTCTGCCACAGCCCTTTTTCTCTATTTTCTCTAGTTATGTAGCACCGATTTAAAAGTAAAATTGCATTTCTACAGCATTGACAGCCAACTATTATTAAAACCCCATCTTGCCAGGAATGAAATACCCCTTTAAATAAAACTATAAAAAAGTAGTTTTGCTTAATTAAAATAAAACTGAAATAAATTAAATATTAAAAACTTAAACTTAAAAAAAATTTTACTTTTTTTTTTTTTTTAATAAAGCTAAGTTAATATATTAATGTACAGCCTACTGTAGTAGTATATAAATAATACTAAAATAATGAAGGTTAATGAGTGCATATAATTTTATTTATTTATTATGATTTTTGTAACAGTCAATTTATCATTTTTTCATCAATTTAGTTCATAGAATATGTATTGTATTTCCTTGTATTAAGCCAAAATATATTGATTTGAAAAGGTACATCATACATGGTAATAGTTCTCACAGAAAACAAAAATAGTTCTGCAGGTGTGAGCAGTATGAGCATGCAAGGATACGTCCAGAAACCCATGTAATATATTATATTTTCAATTTACTACACTCTTAAAAATAAATGTTTTCACACCACAGAAGAACCACTTTTGGTTCCCCAAAGAAAGTGTTTGGTGCAAGAAGCTTTTTCTTCTTGGTGTGAAGAATATTTAAAGATCAATTTCCTGCTAAGTAAATAATCTGAAGAAGCTTTTTCCACTGTAAAGATTTTTTTGTGCAATGGAAAGATTCCATGAATGTTAAAGGTTCTTCATGGAGCCATAGATGCCAATAAAGACTCTTAATTTTTAAGAGTATATGCTAATTTGGCATGCTGTATAGGAAGGAAATAGATCATGAATATTTGATCATAACTGAATAATGCTGTCAGCCTCTTCTCAGCTTTCCAGACCCCCACAGGGATGCCATATGGCACGGTGAACCTGCTGAGGGGGGTGAACCCCACCGAGACCCCGGTCACCTGCACTGCTGGAGTGGGCACCTTCATCCTGGAGTTCTCCACCCTCAGCCGACTGACTGGAGACCCTGTGTTTGAGAACGTGGCTCGCAAAGCTCTCAGGGCCTTATGGAGAACACGCTCCGATATTGGCCTGGTAAAATCTTTTGATCTGGATCAAGCCGTTTGTGGGACAGTCATGACACCAGAGTCCAGCATTCTTTGGTTTTAACTCCACATTATGCAATATTAAAGGAATGCTTCACCCGAAAATGAAAATTTGCTGAATATGTACTCACCCTCAAGCCACCCAGATGAGTTTTTCTTCATGGGAACACAATGCATTACTTTCCATAAGAAGTAACTATGTAACGTAATAAGTTACTTTTTTAGGGAGTAACGCAATATTACTTAATAGTAATTTTCCCTAACAGTAAATATGAATACAAAATATTTAAAATGCATGCAGTCATTTAAAGCGTGAAAGCATATCAAATGTAATCCTGCATTTTAGCATTGCAGTTTTAGTAATAATAACTTGTCTGTGTTTGATGGAAATTGATTTGTATAAGCTACAATATTTCAGCAATTATTTAGCAGCATACATATAACATATATTAAGAGTTGGCGTTTAAAACAATTTATTAGATGTCAAATATGGGGGGAAGAAAAGTCCAAAAAATATGAAATTTTGAAATAATAAATCTGGCGTTCACTGTTCTTCTCATTTTTTCAGGTGGGCAACCATATAGATGTCATAACCTCTAAGTGGGTGGCTCAGGACGCAGGCATCGGGGCGGGAGTGGACTCATACTTCGAGTATCTGGTAAAGGGGGCCATCATGCTGCAAGATGAGGAGCTGCTGGCAATGTTTCATGGTAAACACTGACATATCAGTAAAGCAATAACTGCAGCTGTTACAATTGCTATTAGTTTTGATAAGAATAGCTAATTATAATTGCTGTTGATCTTCCTTTATCTTGCCTGCGTGAAAGCATTATCAACTTTCAAATGTGTGTTGCAGAATTTGATAAGTCCATAAAGAACTACACTAAGTTTGATGATTGGTATCTGTGGGTGCAGATGCATAAGGGAACGGTATCAATGCCTGTGTTTCAGTCTCTGGAGGCGTTCTGGCCTGGACTGCAGGTGAGGAAGCAGATCTGTCACCAAACTCTAGTCCAGTGTGTTACAAGACAAAGGGAAAGCACCAGTTTGACTAGTTTTAAGTCTTTGTTATCTATATACTGCATGCATCTGAGAGTAGAGTTCTGTGGCAGCTTGTAATGTACATGTGTTTATCAGAGTTTGATAGGTGATATTTCCAGTGCCACAAAGACCTTCCATAACTACTACAGCGTGTGGCGTCAGTTTGGAGGACTCCCGGAGTTCTACAGCATTCCTCAAGGTTACACAGTGGACAAACGAGAGGGGTACCCTCTGCGCCCAGGTATCTATAAAACACATTGATTTAGAGCCTTATAACACATTCCTGTGTCTCCTGAAGATTTCTAAAAACACAGTTTTTAGTATAGGAACCAAGCTTTGAAAATGTAAAGACATGATACATATAATTTTTTTTTTCTTTTTAAGATTTTGTAAGAGGTATAACCATTTAAATAAATATATATATAAAAAAACACATATATATATATATATATATATATATATATATATACATACAGTGCCCTCCAAAAGTACAGTTAAACAGTAAGGCCAATTCCTTTATTTTTGCTGTAGACTGAAAACATTTGGGTTTGTCATCAAAAGATGAATATGAGATGAGAGATTAACATTTCAGCTTTTATTTACAGGGATTTTCATCTGGATCTGATGCACAACTTAGAAGATAGCACCTTTTGTTTGAACCCACCCATTTTTCATGTTACCAAAAGTATTGGAACATGTGACTGACACTGTATACACTGTATATATATATTATAGAGAGAGAGAGAGAGAGCTGAATTATCTTGATGAACATGAATATTCATGCATAAACACTATAAACAGACAACAAATGTGACATAATACACTATATCAAATAAACTACTAAAAAAGAAAAAGTTTGGAAAAATGTTGTCCACATTTTGCTCTGCTGCCACCTTTTAATAAATTACTGCAGCATGAAAATTCATCTTTTTCATTAAAGAATTGAAAGTTTATGCAAGTAAAATAAATATATTTAGTGAAAACTCTCTAAAGAGAGTTAGAGGGTTAGCGAAAATAGAGAGGTTTCATAAATTTGGACTTTTTTTGTGCCAAATGAAAGATCATGTTGATTTCAGTGGAGTTAGTACTGCTAACGCTCATTTAATACGTTCATATACATTTTATATAACAATATATTTCAATAAAGTTTCTCACATAATACAAATGTTTTCTTGCATCACACTTGTTTTGCTGTCGTTCATGTATAATTTTACACTTCAAAAATTAATTTTTAGTAATTTATTTATTTTAAAAAAGTAAGTGTAGTAATGCGATTTGTTTTCTCTCATTAATGAGAAGTCATTCATCAGAAACGATGTGTTTTTGTTGTAAAATATGACTATTTTAGAAGCTTATGTTGTCAAAAATATATTTTTTTATGCATTATAAGGGTTAATATTGCTTTAGGGCTGGCATACACTACACAGCATTTGCCCTGAATTACAGCCTGGATGAGACGAAAATCAGAATCAGTCTGCAGATTTGAGTTGACAGATTTACAAAACATCACGTAGAGTGCAATGGGCACAGATTTTTTTTAACGTCAAGAGTATAAACATGAATGTATGATGCCCTGTCTTTCCTTCATAACCATTTACAAAGTTGTCAAATATATAATGCTTACTGTTTAAAAATCGGTTCTGATTTTCTGAGTTTTCCAGCTTTTAGCAAGCACCACTACTATTGCTCATTCCATTTAGAACACAACCCTTTAAAACACCACAGCAACCGGGAACACTCTAGCAATGCTCTAACAACCCCTTATAACACCTTAACAAACACTTGGCAAATAATGGGCATGTGGGCAACACATTTCAAATGGGCAACCATCACTTCTTTTTTTTTTCCAGATAATGTCAAATCTGTTTTGTTTTGGTTTTTTTTGGCTGTAAAGTTGTTTGATTTATATGAATGAATGAAACTGAAGTAACCACTCTGTGTGTGTTTGTGTTGTACAGAGTTGATCGAGAGCGCCATGTATTTGTATAAGGCCACCGGTGACCCTACATTCATGCAGCTTGGCCGGGATGCAATCGAGTCGATTGAAAAAATCAGCCGGGTGAACTGTGGCTTTGCTACTGTGAGTGTCTCAGTTACATTTCAAAATGAGTCTCAAAACAATATTGAGGCTAAAACCAACACAGTCCCTAAACATTGTGATATTTGTTGTTCTGATCTTGTTGTTTAAAAAAAAATAAAAAATAATAGGTTTCATAAATTTGGACTGTTTTTGAGCAGTCATGAGTATTAAGTTCAAGGAATATTTCCTGATTTCAGTAAAGTTAAAAGAATAGTTCACCTAAAATTTACTGAAAATCTACTCTCTCTCTCTCAGACCATCCAAGATGTAGATGAGTTTGTTTCTTCATGTGAACAAATTTGGAGAAATGTAACATTACAACACTTGCTCACCAATGGATCCTCTGCAGTGAATGGGTGCCGTCAGAATGAGAGTATAAATGCCTCATTCATTCAGTCTATCACAGTGAAGTGACAAGCTGTATCTTTGTAAAAAAACAAATTCATCATTAAGACTTTTTTTTAGACTGAAGTGGTGTGGATTACTATTTATTGTGGATTATTGTGATGTTTTTATCAGTTGTTTGGACTCTCATTCTGACGGCACCCATTCACTGCAGAAGATCCACTGGTGAGCAAGTGATGGAATGCTACATTTCTCCAAATCCTCATTTTTTAATGAATAAAAAAGGAAAGAAATAACATGGCAATATGCAAAACTTTGAAATGTTTGCACATTCAGTCAATAATGAAAAGGTTATTAATTGAGACACTGTGTCTCAGGGTTATGTTTCAAAATGCATCTGAAAATGGGATATTAAGGCTGAAACCAGCACAGTCCCTAAACATACTCATCTTTTTGTTTCTGCCAAAGGTAAAGGATGTAAGGGACCACAAGTTGGACAACCGCATGGAGTCCTTCTTCTTGGCTGAGACCATTAAATACCTCTACCTCCTCTTCGATCCTGAAAACTTCCTTCATAACACGGGCACAGAGTTCGAGTTGGGCGGCCTGCAGGGCGACTGCATCCTCAGCGCGGGCGGCTACGTGTTTAACACAGAGGCTCATCCGCTCGACCCCGCCGCGCTCCACTGCTGCAGCCGATACCAGGACGAGCGCAGGGAGCTACAGGACATACTCATCAGTGTCTCAGAACCACTCAGGCCTGCAACGGACCAATCGGAGGAGACGCCCGGTGCCAGCGGCTCACAAGAGAGCATTGCACTGAAGCCGGGAGAGAGGAGGAAAGCTCGGGTGCTCTCCTGTCCCACACAGCCCTTCAGTGCCAAACTGGCTGTCATGGGTCAAGTCTTCTCTGACAACTCTTGAACAGACTTTCTCTCTGTCAACAGTGTGTAAAGATGTAGATTATGTTTGTAATTTAACTTTGGAGAGATTAAATGTTTTCTAAATATGTGGATTTTTTTCCACTCTTTTTATTAAAGTTTTAGATGACAAAAGTGTTGGCGTTCAGTACGATCATTTTATCAAAGCGTTTTCATTAGGGATTTGGGTTTTTTCCATCCCGATACTCCTCAAAAAATGAATTTGAATGAGGTAAGGGTTTTACAAACACTGCACATATACCCTCATTCATTCGGTCAAACAATGAATATTGTCTAGCCATTAGACAAGCTTTTAACTCTTCTTTACGCGGTGTTCTAGAGATAGGAATCTCAATGTTGAGCAATAAGAAAGAGATTATTTTTCCGACATGTCTCTAATACTTCAACACTAGGTTGATCTATAAATTGATTTAACTCAAACGTTGCCATCTTTAAAAGAAAAAAAAAAAAAACAACGTATAGGCAATAAGGATAATCCAACACACTCCGGAACTACTTACCTAACCATCAATCCAACTATAACCTAACTAGTCTTCAGAGGGTACCGATTAAGAGATTGCTCTCTCCCCCGGAATACCTCCAAAAATAATAAAGAAAAACAATAAACAGCAAACCGTTGTCAGGACTGGCGCTTATCACTGCCCTGCTGCCTTACTCTAACCGGAGAATATCCAATTATCCAACTAGAGCAATCAAATTAATCAATCAACCTAAAAAAACATCGGGATAATATCCCGGACGAGCCCCCATTTATGTTACGAACCCCTGTTTAAGATGCTCGCTGAGAAAGGGGTCAGCAACATAAAGAATAAAAATGATCTGCTTAATAGGCCACACAAGACCAAACAGCGCTGCTTAACTGAGATTTTAATACTAATTCTACTGTGTCATGCTAATCAGTCAAAAAAACGTATTTTCTCTTCACGTGAGAAAGCAAATGAGAGCCAGAGAGCAAAAGTTTGTATGAACGTGCCTTCAAACTCTTGCCCATTTTGTATGCCAGCATAAAGTGAAAATGGCACGACTGTAGCTCCGGACAAAGCCTCTATTCTTTTGGGCTGGGATTAGCGGATTCATAGCTGCTTTAACTTCCTTTGAGGCAAATAAACAAATTGACCTGGGTTATTAGCAATTTCACAGTACACATTATCGTAGCAGCTCTAATGTCTCAGGTATTTCCAGATGATTATGAGTTATTCAATAGCATGTTCTGCTGTTGTGACTCTTGATTGGTGTTACAGGTCAAATGAAGCAGCTTTGTGTGGCTTGAAGTCTCTCCTGCTGTATTTATTTAGTCAAAAATACTGTAAAACCAGAAATATTGTGAAATATTTGTTTAAAAGAACCGTTTTCTATTTGTATAATTTGTAAAATGTAGTTTATTCCTGTGATTTAAAGCTGAATTTTCAGCATCATTACTCCAGTCTTCAGTGTCCCATGATCCTTCAGAAATTGCTGCTCAAGAAACATTTATTAACATTGTTACATTTTTACACTTATCATTGATACATTTTGATGAATAAAAAGTTAAATAAGAACATTTACTTTAAATAGAATTTATTTGCAACTTTATAAATGTACTTACTGTCACTTTTGATCAATTTAATGCATCCTTGCAGAATAAAAGTATTTCATTTTTAATTTAAAAAAAGGAAGTGAAGTATGGCAATAATGTTTAATTCATTATTATTATTTAACAGTACTTATACAGCGTTTATTGATCTAGGTTTGTTCATTTCTACATATTTCTCATATATATTTTAATAGTTGTATAACATTACAAACAAACGTAAATTAACAATGTAAATACAATAAATAACTTTTGTCGTATTTTCAAATTAAATAACATAATACAGTAACATTAACCTAGATAAATAAATGCTACATAAGATTGTTCATAATACTTAATGCACTCATGTTAACTAATTGAACCATAAAGTGTTATCTATATTCTTTGTCATTAAATTCTATGCATTTACAGTCATTGCACATGATCAATATAGCTATTCTGTGGAAAGTGTAGGCCTGTAGACTCGTGTGTTTTCCACAGGGAGATCTTGATCTCAAACTCCATCTCCTGCTGCTCACCTCCATCACAATCCTGGCTAGTTTTGCCGAAAACATGTGACCACGTAGGAGCCGACGTGATTGGAGAATCCCCTGAGAACTTTCCGTTACATTTAAGAATGCCCTTCCTCTTCCTCCCGTTACCTGTCCCGATTTTTTCCACGTCCTCGCCAGTCACTGCCGTACCGTTTCCAGCAGCCCTAGGCCTGTCTGTGTACTCAACCTGACTGTAGAGATTCTTCAGGATGCCCTTCGTCGTCTGGTTGTGGGAAGACGATTCAAGAGGCGACAGCAGAACGAAGCTGCTGTTTGAGATCATTGTTCTTTCCTTATGTTTCTTTCTGGGTAGAGTAGAGGCGCACGGTTTGCTCTCTATAGCTTTGGGACAGTTTAGGTTTAGCCACCAGTGGTTAGCGATGTCTTCCACAGTGGCTCGATCTTCTGTTTCCACTGTGAGCATCCATCTGATCAACGAATGGGCCTCTATAGGAAGGAATCATGATAAATCCTACTCATGATGTTACTTTGATGGGCAGATATATGGGAGTGTGTGAATCTCACCTGACAGGACATCAGGGGCTTTATATCGTCCATGGCGGATCTGCTCTTTAAGGATGCTGTAAGTTGTGCCATCGAAAGGCATGGAGCCATAAATCAGAGCATATAACAGCACACCCAGAGACCAGCAGTCCACCTGGGATATAAAAGGAGCAAAAGCATCATTTAAAATGTGTTTAATGTACAAATATTGGGATTTAAACGCCCTTGTTAAAAAGAAGTGCTCTTAATTGTATTGAATGTGCATTTGTAGTGTACTTTCAATTGTAAAATTATAGTTTAAAAAAAACTTTACTTGCAGATAATGTAAAATTAATGAGTATTAACCAGTATGACTTTCTTCTATGAACTGATATTTTGAAGAAAATTGGTAACCAAATGGTTTCGGCTCCCACTGACTTCCATTGTATTTTTTGCGCATACACTGTACTGTGGAAGTCAATGGGACTCATAACCCTTTGGATGCCAACATTCTTCAAAATACTGTCTTTTATGTTCCAAAGAATAAAAGAAGTGTCAGAGGTTTGATACGATGTGAGTGAATAAATGATGACAGAATCGTCCTTTTTGGGTGAACTATTCCTTTAAATGTTTACTTTTTTAATAGTGCTGTCAAACGAGTAATCGCGATTAATCGCATCCAAAATAAAAGTTTTTGTTCACATAATATAAGTGTGTACTGTGTATATTTATTATGTCTATATAAGACTGTGTATATTTTTTTTATGTCTTTTATTTTGGATGCGATTAATCGCGATTAATCGTCTGACATCACTACTTTTTAATCATTTCAAATTACTTGTTTTACTTTAAAGTACATTTAAAAGAACACTTTAATAATCTTTTG
Source organism: Barbus barbus (assembly GCF_936440315.1). Lineage (NCBI taxonomy): Eukaryota > Metazoa > Chordata > Actinopteri > Cypriniformes > Cyprinidae > Barbus > Barbus barbus. The sequence goes on along the minus strand of NC_136719.1, from coordinate 6,580,934 downwards.
GCATGTTTTAAGGAAGTAGACTTATGCACATATAATGTCACTAATTAAAATTTTAACTGTAGTGTGTTATGATACATGTAAAATGAATGTAATTGTACATAACAAATGTGTAATTACAAAAATATCTAAATACATGACCTAGAAATTTCAATAGAAATGGCATTAACATATTTTTGTCAGTACATATTACTTTAACCATATTACAAAGACAATAGAAGTAATTATGAAATTGCATATAAAGATGTACTTAAGCACCACTTAGGTTGGTCAGAAAGCACTCTAATCTTCAGATAATTGCCTTACTTTTAAACTATAATACATTTTAATTTAATTGCAATTAACATGCAATCAAGAGTCAAAACATTATATTCAGCTCACACTTAAGTACATTACATTATTTGCATAATAAGTGCTCTTTTTAAAAGCATGCTTAAGTGTACTTTCACAAAGATGAGCAATTAGAGTGACTGGTGAGGCAGGAAATGTCACCTCAGGTCCGTGGTAAGGAAGTCCACTGATGATCTCTGGTGATGCATACAGTGGGCTCCCGCAGAACGTGTCCAGACACCGGCCTCTCATGTAGCGGTTGGACAAGCCAAAGTCAGCTAACTACAACAAACAGAGCATTTATAGATCAAACAGTTCTGTATTAAAATGGGTGACCTACTTCTATTTATTTAGTGGAATCTATTTCTGATTCATAGAGGGTGGACAAAAATAGCAGAACACCATTTGAAAGGAGGTTAATTTTTGTAGTATAATTATAATTAGAAATGCAGCGGCAAAGATGAATTGTATTACACCACCCGTCAAACACTTGGACACACTTGACTGAATTTATTCATCTCATGAGCTCAAAAACATTTGATATGAGGGTTTATGCTGAATTGCTTCCAATTAGATTTGTAGACAAAAACAAATTGTGCATACATACAAAATAACTCTCAATCAGATTCTGCATGTATTTAAGGGCAATTCTCAGAGATACCTAATCTGGTGTGAGAAACTAAATAAGTCATCTTTCATCATATTTCCTGCATCCAGTTACCAAATGAAGACAAAGAATGCCTTCAACCCTGTCTGTGCTGCTATGAGGCAGGATGAGGTATACACAGCTATTTTGCTTGTCATCTGATCCAGTGATTGCTCATCTATATGGTTTTGGAATGACCATGGAATAAGGCAGTACTATTGTGCAAAATAATGCTGCATTGTTCCCTTATAATGTTCCCATATTCCAGAATGATGACGCCCCTAAACAAATTGAAGAGTGATTTCATAAACACCAGGATGAAGTCAAATTCATTCCATGGTCATCAGATCTGCACATCCTTAAACCTTCACTGGGACGTTCTACTTTTCAGAATGAGAAGTTGATTTATACCTTACCATCCCTCACAAAAGTTTCCAAAAAAAAGAGAAACAATAAGTTGGACAGATTCCAAAAAGCTGTCTTGTTCAGGACTTCAAGTGCTGACACTTTTTATTTACATCTGTAAATAGACTATTGTAGTTTTGTATTTGTTTACTTAGTTAAACATTAGACTGCTAGCAAATGATAGCAATAGCAGTCAATTAATTACTGCAAAATTAAAGAACATAATTACTATTGTAGGAATTTAGCAGAATTTATAACGGGTTTAGAGGGAGCTAAGACAAACAGCAACACAATGAAAATTAACATGGTTATAGTTAAACCATGGTAACCACAAATTAACAATGGTTTTACACTATATAGTTCACCGTGGTATTTGTAGTAAAACTCTGGTTATACAATTGGTAATCAGTCTGGCAAAAAAAAAAAACATGGTTACTTTTACCATAGGCCTAATAATAACATGGTTCATTTTCCTTATAGGACAAAACATGACCCATGATAATGCAAAAACATGTTCAGTGTAAGATTTTTTCTATAAATATATATTCAGGATGTAGCTATTATTGAACCAATTTTGACAGTTAGGTAAGATAAAACAATAACATATAGTCCTAATGTAATAATATTTTCTAAAATAAAAATATACTATGTGCAAACAAATTATAATTAGGTGGTTGTTTTGCAACAAGGTGGAGATGTGTTGATGAAAAAAAAAAAGTGAAAAAGTAAACACACATAATGGACAGAGAGATGTCAGGGAAAATGAAGAGACTAAAAAGTCAAATGGAAGTTCAACTGATAACCTTGAATTATTTTGCACGGCCTCAGCCTTAAACTTTTTTATGTGATGATGATGATGATGATGGTCGTACAAAAAATATTGTTGTCCGTGGTTTCAAATTTTGTTGTGGGTTTATGGGATGGCCTGGATGAGTGTGAGATTTCCCGGCCTGAAATTTTGTCCCAGTCCGCCCCTGTTCTCCACTGTACTAATGATTAAAACAAATACTATCGGTTTTTTTCCAAAGGATTCAAAACCATCAGTCTCTGTAATGATACCATGGATGAAAAAATTAAAACGCATGAATCTTTCGTCAATTCTCTATCAAGTCAGTTTGAGTTTGAATTGTTTACCTTCACATTTAAGTCTTCGTCCAGAAGTATATTCTCCAGTTTGAGGTCACGATGAACCACACCATTCTGAGGAATATCAAGAGATTTTATATTTAGAACAAGAGGCTCCATATAAATACAAACATACTATATACGAAATACATATATACTGTAGATAGAAATACTGAATGCTATTTTTTAAGTGCTGAAGTTTGTTTGATGTATTTGTAGGTCGACAACTATGAAGATAACTGTACAGATAATTGTATTAATGTTCACACCAACACACAATATTGTCCTGTTTATCATAATCAAGCGCTGCCGCTTTAAATACTCCACCTCTTTAAAGTTTGTGGATTCTGATTGGCTGTCAATGATTTTAGTGTCCATCAGCTGGAAAAATGACTCTGAAAGTGATTCCAATTATATTGTTCCTCTGCGTTATAATCATTACATAGTAGTTGTCATCTGGACTTCACTTCTCATAGAATCAGGATGATTATTAAACCTTCATATGTATTGTTACAGTTATCATGCTTGCTGTGAATAGGCCTTTATTCAGTTTTGTAATATTACCAAGCAAAATAACATTTGATAAATTTAACAGCATTTTGTGGCTGAATGCCTTTTCAAGAAAAACCGCTCATACACAGAATGAATGGCGTGAGATTTTAAAAAGATCATTGTGTTCATTTACTTGATGGCAGTATTGCACAGCAGAGGTGATCTGTCTGAAGAAGTGTCTGGCCTCGTCCTCTGACAGTCTCTGTTTGTCCTGAATGTAGTCATACAGCTCTCCTCCGCTCGCGTACTCCATCACCATCACAATCCTCTCTCTGCTCTCAAACACTGACAACACAACGCATTTCATTAACGGAAAGACCTCTCTGGATACACACACACACACTGATGGTGTGAGACCGTTGATGTGATGTACCCTCATACAGACGGATGATATGTGGGTGCACAAGAGAGGCGCTGATCTCCATTTCTCTCTGGATGTGCGCTCTATCCAGATCATCCCTCAATCTCTCCTTTCTAATAGATTTAATAGCCACCTGAAGCACACAAACACACCACTGAACCAAATACATACACCTGCCTGTTAGTATATGAGTCAATGATGAATGAATTTACTCAAAAGTACATGGAAAATGCAATTAATACAGACTTGAATAAACCTTTTCTGCCATGGTCTGTTTTCAATTTCTCATACAATTCATACTGATTTTTTTACTGACTACTTTTTGTGTGGCTTGTAATCGGCAATGCTTAACTGACCAGTCTCATTGAAAGGCTTTAAAATGTTAACAATCTATATTATTTTTTTATTCTAAACTTATTAGTCATTATTTTTGAAAAACTCGTGCCTGGGACGATTTTAGATTTGTTTAAAAAAGGAAGTAACAACACGGAATAACCTTAATAAAACTGAATATAACAAATGTATTCCTGATTTTAAAGTTTGTGATATTTATTTTGTTTTTAACATGAAAAAAAGTGTTTTTTAAAATTAGTAATTAAGATATGCGACCTCAAATGTGTTTAATGAGAAAGGAAAGTATTTTAGCACTATTTGGCAGTTATACTGCTTTCATATTAATAATGTTTTTTAATTAAATATATGAAACCAATACGAATTCAAATTCAGTTTTAAAATAATTCTACTTTTCACCATCTTTCACCATTTTTCTGTCACTGACCTATAGCATATAGATTTCTAAACAGTATAAATACAGTAAAGTACAGTAATCTAACAGCAAACAATTCAATTATTGATTAAAAGTTTCAGAATTCCAGCATGCAACTAATATGAATATAATTCAGACTACAGATTTTATTGTTCTGTATAACAAAAGTGACTTGCATTTCTCTTTGACTTTTGCCACTAAGGTATTGCCTAGTATCTGGCACACATTGGGGTCTGTACATGTTTCGTTGCATGCAGTGAGTTTGGACCAGCAAACACAAAGCTCCATTGTAACCCATTAGATTTTTACGATTCCAAAATTCCTTGATGTGGCTTAAAGTTAAACTGTGTCATTTCTTTGCTTATATCATCAGCAAACAGAATTTCCTGATGTAAATAAAGTAAAGCTAAAGGGATATCGAAATTGAATCACCCCCAAAAACCCCATCTAAAACCTGCTGTCTGTATATCGGCACTGGCAGTGCCATCTGGGAAACGGCCAAGCAACTCTAACCCCAATCTGGAGATCTGGAGAGACGCCTCGCTCCCCTGTCACACATGCAGCGAGCGCCTGGCTCCCTCTGAATGCTGTTAGTGTTTGTCTGCAGGAATCCCAGCTATGCTTAAGGCTCCTGGATTCCGGAATACTTCACCTCTGAGTCCGGATGAGTGGCAGAGTGAGAGAGAGGCTCAGCTGCTGCTCTAATCTGATTGGACACGGAGATTTTTCCATTAATGCGATCCGTTTTCAGGCTGTGAAAGAGTGCAGACAGCAGGCTGGGGGGAATGTGTCTTCTGTTTTTGTTAAATGACAGCCTGAGCGATGAATGAGTGGTTAAGTATTTAATTAAGTGTGCTAACATGAGGTCTACATACAGTGGGTATGCGTGTACAAGCACAAAGCACCTATTGGACGAGCCCAAAATTATCCCAAAAATGATTAACTGAGGTGAATTGCTAGGTAAAGACGTGCTGACTGACTGACGCGCTGTCAGAAGTGAGACAGAACATGCTGGATATTCTACTCAAAAGAAATTAAGCCTTTGTACATTTTTGATTAAATAAATTGAAATTTAGCCATTATTAGGGGCTCTGGTATAAGAAAAAAAAACACTGAATCAATCATTTATTGAGAAAAGTCAGGCCAGGGATATTATAGTTATCTAAAACTAAATAATAATAATAAATAAATAAATGTTGCTTAAAATAAATGTTAACTGAATTTAAATAAAATTCTATACACACACACACACACATACATATATATATATATATAAGCCACATTTCTCATTTTCATTTAGTTTGTTGTTGAATAAAATCAATAAACTGAAATAAATATCAATAAAAATTGTATATAGACATATTTAAAAATAAGAAAAACTAATAAAAACAAAAAAGGACAATTAAACACTAAATAAGATAAGCATTTAGAGTATTTATTTATTTATTTATATTTTTTGCATATAGGAGATCTTATGAATTTGGTTTAATTTAATACTTGAGTGTCCTTCCCACACCATAACTCTTGTATATTTTTATTACATAATAATTTACACTCAATTAAATTATTATAATATTCACTATAATATTAAAATGCACTATTTATAATTTAGAAATAGCAATAAAGCTCAAGTACTCCTTCAGCAACACTTAACACTTAATGTTTTTTCTATTAACTTATATTATATATAATATAATGTATATAGTATCATGATATAATTTATCATTATTAAGATTAAATTGGTTATTATTACAATGATTTGCTTTTGAATTAACAGCTTTTAAATGATCCTCAGCTTGTTTCACTGAGAAATTTCCTCAAATTAAGACCAACTTATAACATCAAACTGATTTCTAAATAAAAACCAGATGTAAAAATCACATTTGTTAAAGCTTTGAAAAAAATCATTAATATTAATAATCATTTTAATAATTAATCATTATTAATAATAATCTAGAAATATCTGGGATTTTTACAAATGTGATTTTCATGCCTATAAAAATCATGTGCATTAATAAAATGGATATCACTTGTTTTGTTTTTTTTTGTTATAGGCCTAAGCATTTTTTCATCATTCAAAACAACACAAGTGCAATGCAAGTCCTGATAATAAAAGCAGCTGAAGTCGCTCACCGTCTTTCCACAGCGTCTCTCCACCGCTCGCTTGACTTTACCGTACGCGCCTCTGCCCAGCGTCTCGAGCACTTCGAAGCGGCGCGTGAGGCTGTGTTTGTGCAAGTGTTTCCTCACCTGTGCTCGCTCCTCCGGTGTGCGCGTGCAGTCCATCGCGCCGAGCAGCAGCGCACCTGTGAAGCGCGCTGTCACAGCTGTTTTGAACGGAGACTTAAAATGAGTTTTTCTGATATTTCCTGGGATGAAATGACAGGAAAGAGACTAACATGTTGTTCTTCTGAAAGTCTCGAGCATCTTCTGGCTGTGCTCTCTTTTCCTCCGGAGCCCGGCATCGCTGATGGGATTCACCACTTGATGACGCTAGTGTGAGGGGCGGAGTCGAGCTGACAATCATCAGCGGGGACGCGCATCAGTGCCAGGATGGGACAGCTGACCCCAATCCTGCCTTACAGAAAACACTATCGGTGTTACAAATAATAGATAGCATTAGAACATTACAATCTAACATTGCTCTTTAAAGCATTAACAATCACTAAACTAAAAGTTAAAAGCACTAAATTAAAACTACATTTTAACTGCTATAAGAAACACACATTAACTCATCTGAGCTTAGTAATTAGGACTGTATTAGCTTACATTTTATTTACCCATTACAATAGTCCCTTTACAGTTTAGGTGTCCACTTTCAATGTATTTCTGTTACAAATGTTTTACAGCACTTCATATTTAAGAAAAATATAAACATGTCAATGGAGGTTAACATAAATATACATGCTAATTTATAAATAAAATTAATGGGTGTATCTGATCATGCTGGAGCAACATTCTGTGTGGAGAGGGTCATCCTGGATGAACTTAAACTAGATGAAGTAGCCCAACGGCAGACTGAAATCCAGCGGTCCTCTATAAAGGAGAAGATCTGTGTCTCTGTAAGGTAAGATGCAAAGACAGTGTGACAAAATCTGTCTAAATTTGGTTCTACGGCAAACAGCTGCAATATGCATAAATATTGGCATGCACCTTGCAGATTATTCAAAGCAACTTAAATTGCATTGTATGCATACTGTATGAGTGTTACAAATTATTAATTATTAAGCTTTTTTAAAATGAATAATATACACATTCATACAAGTTCAAACAGTCAAATGAACAGTCTTGTTTATAGGGATGGTGTAAAATGTGAGCTTGCATAACCATACAGAAAGCAACATAACTGTTTACATGTACGATTGCTTGAAAAATATGAAAAGCATGTAATTTTGTTGTCATTTCACACACTGTAAAAATGGCAACCAGCAACTGTTACCTTTAAAAAGCTATTTCTTCCTGATTTAACCCAGTTTTTTGTTGGTATACATTGCACTTATAGTAATAAATAATATTTCACACTTGAATAAGAGTAACCTTTTTCTGGTTACCTTTTTTTTTCCAGTGTATCCTTTATTACAGTTCAGCTCTTTCTTGATGTTTTTAGGGATGCATAGCCTACTGTAAACAAATCAGCTTGGCATCTCATTAGCTAAAATTTAGTGTTTGCTGTTCTAATCTTGCGGGTATCATTGCAGTCAGTCAGTAATCTCAAGGATGCTTTAAAATTAACTTATATTCTATAAACACATTCTATAAAGCTTGTTATTCTTTCACTGTCTGCTCAAGGTGCTCTGTGGGACAGTGGAAGATTTGGATTCTACAGTGGATACCGCTTCTCTCCTGGATCCCCCAGTATTCTGTTCGGGAGAATGGACTTGGTGACCTGGTTTCAGGTGTCAGCGTGGGAATCATGCATCTGCCTCAGGGTCGGTTTACAAGTGCAAGTTACAAAGGAAATACACATAGGGAAAAAATTCTCAAAAAAAAAACAATTTACCCATTCGACATCGCCCCTGGTCTCACGTCGGAGTCGACTTCGTCACAGATCTCCCCAAATCAGAAGGTTATACCTGCATACACGTTGCAGTTGACAGATTCTCCAAAGCCTGCAAGTTAATTCCCCTCTGGGGTTCCGGGCGTCCCGGAAGATGTCGTCTCCGATCGTGGGCCACAGTTTGTCTCCCGTGTCTGGAAGGCATTCTTCAAACTCCTCGATGTCACCATCAGTCTCTCCTCAGGGTATCACCCCCAGACTAACGGCCAGACTGAGCGGAAGATTCAGGAGATTGGGAGATATCTCCGGGCCTACTGTCATGACAATCAGCACAGCTGGAACCGCTTCCTTACGTGGGCACAGTATGCACAAAATTCCCTAAAGCAAACCACCACCGGCCTCATCCCTTTCCAGTGCATACTTGGCTACCAACCCCCTCTGTTTCCCTGGCCAGAAGAGCCATCCGACGTTCCAGCTGTCGACCACTGGTTCCGAGCGAGCGAGAGAGTTTGGGACTCAGCTCATGTCCAACTCCAGCAGGCAGTAAGGAGACACAAGACCTATGCAGATGCCCGTCGGTCTGCCACCCCTGTCTATCGTCCTGGAGATAAGGTCTGGCTCTCCAACCGGGATCTGCGTCTCTGCCTGCCCTGCCGGAAGCTGAGTCCCCGCTATATCGGTCCCTTTACCATCGAGAGGCACAAAAATGAGGTCACCTTCCGTCTCCAACTCTCTGCACGGTATCGCATCCATCCAGCATTTCATGTCTCACTCCTCAAGCCTGTCTCTCTCTCTGTCACAGAACCCGACGAGCCTGCAGTACCTCCTCCTCCCGAGATCATCGAGGAGCCCCTAGTCTACAGGGTGCAGGACATCTTGGACTCTCAGCGACGGGGTGGTTGTCTGGAATATATCTAATTGACTGGGAGAGATACGGGCCGGAGGAAAGATCCTGGGTGGCCCGGGACGATTTGCTGGATCCCTCTCTCCTGGCCGAGTTTCACCAGAACCACCCTGACCGTCCCGCACCCAGAAGCCGTGGCCGACCCTGTCGCCGTAATAGGGCGTCAGGAGCTGCCCCTGGAGGAGGGGGTACTGTCAGAGAGTCACCACAGTCACCGCAGTCTCCACCGGCAGATCACCGCCATCTGTCAGCACTAACTGTCTGGTCTCAAACTTTCCATGTTGATTAACCTGACCCACTTACCTTTTGTCTACTTACCAGTTGCTCCGATGTTCCTATCCCTGTTCTCCACCGTCTCCACGCTCCACTGTTACCTCTGGATCCCCTGGAAAAGGAAAAAGGACATTCACACTCAGTTAAGCCCCTAGAGACATTCCCATTCCCTGCTTACTGGACATTCTGCTCATTTAATTCCCCTCTGCTACTACTCAATAAGCCTGTTGATTGTATTGCAAATCTGACCTCAGAAGACTACGGAGGGTAGTCCGGACTGCTGAGCGAACCATTGGTACAACCCTCCCCACTCTCCAAGAACTGTACTTATCCAGAGTGAGCAAAAGGGCTGGTAAAATCACTCTGGACCCCTCACACCCAGCACACTCCCTCTTTGAACTGTTACCGTCTGGTCGACGTTACAGAGCTCTGAGCACCAGAACGACCAGACACAGGAACAGTTTCTTCCCTCAGGCCATATCTACCTCATAAACAGTTAAATGTTCTTCCCACTGTGCAATACCAAATTATCCATACTTATATTTATTATACATATGTTTTTGATTTAATATATCATACATCTATCCACATTCCCTTGCATAATTTGTATGTAGCACATCTGTACAATACAATATTCTGATTGTTTGAGGATCCAGAGGAGCTGGACACATTCATATCAAACTGTGTTGCTGAACAAGGCTTGAAAGTCCATGTCATGTTTCTGTGAATAATCTAACAAGGCAATGAATCTCTGTATGCAGCTTGTATGTTTGTGTACTGCATTTCAAGAACCGTTTATCTGATCATTCAGCTGTTCATTTATGATCGTTGGAACATATCTCTTATAGAAGAAATTTTTAAATAAATTATTTTTGTAAAATAATAAATCTATAAATACCTAATGAAGCAAGAGATGTCTGTTTATTCATCTTTAAACATGTCCAGGACCTGGACACACTTCATATAAAGTTTTGTTACATTTACATTTATGCATTTAGCAGACGCTTTTATCCTTGTTGATGAACAAGGCCTGAATATCAATGCCATGTTACTTGTTATAATCTATCAAAGCAAGCAATCTCTATTCAGCATATGTATGTGCAGACTACTGCATACAGAGAACTGTCAATCCTATCATTCAAATGTTAACAATTGATGATAAGTGCAACAACACATCTTTAGAAAATTAAATTAAAAATTATAACAATATGTTGTGACTTTTACAATAACAAAATCTAATTGTACCCTTTAAATGTGATACATCTAAAAGGTGTCTTAGTTTAAAATTGATAGTAATAAATGAGAATTTATCTCATTAAAATAAGGTTGAATAAGGTGTAGAGGTTTTTTATTACAATTAGCCTAGTGATGAGAAATCAGCTCTGTACATTAGACATATATTAATATATTAGATTTAAGTTGTGCCATTTTAGCCTAGACATCCTTTAAAGAAATAAGAAACGTGTATGAGTAAAACGAAAGGCAACATTATTTTATTTAGATCCCCGAAACGGCTGTAAATTGCTTCGACATAACGTTACTTCCGGGTTTCCCCGGTACAGGGAATCACAAGAGGTGACGTATATGATAGGGGCGTGCTTTTCGACGTACCGGGTATGGGCGTGGCTTGTGATGTCACCCTTGGATGTGGGCGGAGTTGGATGTCCACCGCAGGATGCAGCGAGCCCTGCGTTACGAGGTTGTGACCAGCAGGAGTCAGTCTGTCCTCGATCTTGACTGACAGGCCTAAGAGCTGCCTTTGTTTCCATGAGGAATGGCATCAGGATGATAGAAGCCCAACACTATTCACAATAAAACAAAACTCACAGCCATATCTCAGATGTTTATATCATTAAACAGTTTTCAATACGATGGAGGTTGACTGGGTGATTTACTGTCTTAGTGTGGCATAACGTGGTTTTAACAGCTTTATAAGGAAAAGTTGTGCAAATTTTAGTAGAAAAAGCCAGGTAACGTAAAATAACTGTCAAACACAGAGCAGGTATTCACTCTCTTGGAATAAGTGTAATGGTTAAAAAACAAAAAAAAGGAAAAATATCCTACTCTTAACAGTCTTATCTACACATTTTGCCTGTTATTATTTGAAAACTTGTTCAAGCTCTATTAAATTGCATTCAGATATAAATTAATTACTACACAAGTGCCTTGGAGTATTTTATTTCATCTTCTCAATAAATTATTATCAATTTTAAGATAAATTAATAACTTAGGAGCCAGTAAGATATTGTAGGGGAGAGTGGGGATGGTTGCAACATGGCTTATTTCTTCAATCAGGAAGGAGCTACAGTGATGATATTCATACTGCACATGATAAATCACCCCCCCCCCCCCCCCCCCCCCCCATCCTTCCTGGATGAAATCAGGCACATGTGACCATTCCTTTTACAAAAAATAATTTCATGGTAAAAAAGTATTTTTTAACCATCAGATTTTTTTTCATACTGTCATAAGTTGTTTGCGTGAAGCATTGTTAAAACACATGATTTATACAGCTTCTAATAGGCATAGCTAGCATGTGTCAAAGATATTGTGTCAAGCTATTATTCCAAGTTTTATCACGGCTGTCAGGGATAGGGACAGTTGCAAGCGTCCCAACATGCTGTCCCTTACCACAACATTGATATGGTTCACTGCTAATTGGTCAAACTAGTTCTTAAGACAGTGACTAAGTGCATGCAACTGGCCTTAGTTCAGTAACCTTTCACAGATGTTAACAGAAGTAGGTTATTATTAAATTTAAGTGTCTTGATTCTGATTAAATTAATATTTTGTAGTTCAAATGTATTGTAATAATTAACCAAGACAAGGTTGTTTGTTACGTTTTTTCTTTCCATTTACTATTCTTTGTTTTTATACAGCCAATTTAACTTATTAAAGACCATGCCTATGCACAAATAAAGAAACTGTAAAATGATATTTAAGAATGGTTTTAATTACATTTTAATGAATGTTGCAACCGTCCCCTGTTGTGGGGTCAGTTGCAACATCTGACTTTGTCTATTCAAGTATAAATTGTGTGCATATAATCATAATTGCACGTGTTACAGCAATGTGGGTGAGTAGCCGACTGGTGTTGCTTTATTGTATTAAAATTCTGGCTTTCTAATGCAAACAGTCTCTGGAAAACTAAAGGAAATGCTAAAAGTGTTGCAACCTCCCCACTCTCCCCTATAAATAAATCTGGGAAATTATAAATGTGATATTTGGATGCGTCGAAAATGATCCTTTAGCTCCATCTGCTGTTGATGTCTGGTGTTACAACAACGAGTGAAAATAATGAAATGAAATCTACTTTGTATTGCTTTTTTCAAATACAGGTATAATTATCAATATACTCATATTCGTTAATGGCAATTAAAATAATAGCCTACCTGTCTTATACGACTTAATTTTATAAAAAGTAAAAATGTAAGCATATGGCTTTAAAATGCAAGACGTCGAGACTGGGATTAAGGTTTCATACCGAGCCCTTATAGCCAATCAAAATGATTAAAATGATTGACTGACTGTAGAGCAAGATCTCGTGGTATCAATCATGAAAACGTTGGACAGCGCCCGAGGTTCGATCTCTGGATGCACGGTTTCCCGGCGCCCATGAGATGGTGATTTTTCAGTCAATCGGAAGTAACCACTGAGCCAAGCCAACGCGAGAGTTACACGATCAAAAACACACTTTAGCTGAGAATGGGAAGCTGTCATGTAACAGTAGAACATAAGTTTTCGTCTACAAATAAAACAGTGATGCTTTTGCATGAATATTTTAGGATAAAAACATAAACTTTCAAGTCAACAGATTCTTAAATGCACCATAAACTATGCCAAAAATAAAACATCAAGCAAACCGCTGCAGAATGAAAGCGAAAACAATAAAATCTGAAATGTATTGAGTCTGTCTGCGCTTCTGCTTGTGTGACCTAACCTACCTCATCAGAAAAGGATTTACCGCATTATTAATATTTCATTCTTATTGTTAATATTATTTCCATTGCTGTACATGATGGTTGCATATTTTACATTTTATTCTTTTGTTGTGGCAAGGTTGTATGTGAAAGATATCAAGTTTAGTTCTTGAGCTGTATTATGCCATGAGTGCAGGTTTATGTTTTACTCAGACTGTCATATTTTTCAGAGTTTCTGCAGATGTCAGAATCCTGAAACAGAACTGAACTGTTCAGACATCATTCCACAAAAATGAAAATACATATGAGGGACTGTTCACGATCTTGACAGAACTGAAATGGCGATTCGATTCACACCATTTCACAAACACTGCCCATTTTGAAGCATACAGGTGCCTCATAGAAGGGGCTCGTGTTCCCGGGTTTACCGGTTCCCGCACACCATCCACACATGACGTTTCCACCATTGGGGGTTGGGGTGCCATATCGAGCCGCCCGCCTGAAACAGAAGATCTCCTCTCAGTCGTCTCAACGCCTTCTATTCTCTGATTTTGTGCCGCACCTGTGACAAAATCTTCAGTGGGAGCGTGACAGAGAGTAGAACAGAGGGCAATGTGTGTTCTCCTCTGACACGAACAAATCCACCTCCACCTTCCTGTATCGTTCCCAGATCAGCCTCACTGTCCCAGGGTTCAGTCTCCATTCTCTGTGAGGAATTTTGTTCCTCGATAGCATATCCGCGCCACTGTTCAGGCAGCCCGGAACATGCGCTGCCCAAATGGAGAGCAGATGGTGATCAGCAAAAGGCATGCAGCCTGTTCGTAAAGGTCTCTTGAGTGTACCCTGGCCTGCCGTGGCGGTTTATGTATGACACCACTGACATGTTGTCCATACGAATCAACACGTGATGCCCCAGGACTTGCGAGGGAAAACTCCAAAGAGCCAAAAACACCACTCTCAGCTCGAGTCGTTAACTCGTCCGTCGTGACCACTTTCTGCGGCATGACCAGACCCTGCTTAGGTGGAAAAGGGGTATCAGAGCGCTGACTGTTTCAATCGAGACTTATAACGGCAGCTGCAGTGATGCGCTGACTTTACCGATTAGTGAATGGCTCTTTCATTCAGAAGGCGGGCTTCCTGCTATTGAGCGGCCATATTGAGCGTTGCATTTTTTTTTTATTATTGAATGCCTGGAAAAAAACAAACAACAAAAAAAAAACAATAACAATTGTCATCGTCAAAACAAAACAATCCAACAACCACTCGGGGACATTCAGTCTTTCAGTCCAAAGGAAGTGCCAAGTCATTCCACAAAGTCATTGGGTCTCATTCACTAATAAGTGCGTACGTTTTTCGTATTTATACGCACATTTGAACTTCTCACGAAAACTTTCCGCCTAATTCACAACACGTGCGTACGCACATGAGCTTGTTCTTAAACTCGTTCTTCTGTTAGTGAATCTGGAGTCTTCTAAAAGTGTGCACGAGGTTAGTGATTAGCATAATACACGCCCAAACCAGCTCCATATAAGGGCTTTCCGCAAAGCGGCACTCGTCTAGAGAAAGACAATTATGGCATCGAAACAAAAGACAAAGAAAAATAACTTTAACGATAATTAACGTGAGGTTTTGCTGTCGGAGGTGGAAGCCAGAAAAAATGTGTTATTTAAAAGCAACTGAACAGCCATTCGTCACTCTCAGCAAACATATCTGTGCCATATCTAAAACATATCCAGGGCACCTCCATCGGGGGGCACTTAAATTTCTGGGGGGGTGGGGGGGCGGATTCGTGAAGAGCGTGCAATCTGTGATCGCGTGCAGTTGCTGACGCTCGCTAACGTTGTCGTCCATCCCAGCGGTCATACCTCTGTTTAGGTCGGCTACCAGCGTGGGAGTCTCCTTCTTTTTTTTATTGAGTTTTTCAAAATAATCTACATAGACAGTAACGAGTAAAGTATTACCAGTGTACAATGTATATAAAAAGTAAGGAAAAAAATAGAAAAAAAAATAGAAAAGGCATAACAGCGGTGTGGTCTAATTCAAAACAATATTACACTATCACCATGTAAACAATTAAGGATACATAATAGACTTATAATCAATGCCAAGACAGTTCAAAGGAATTACCCACAGCTTCTGAAATGAACATGCGTCGTGACAGAGCTCTTTCAATTCTTAATACAAAAGATCAGTGTTGTTCTCCTGATTGAGTTAATTATTATTATCATTCTGAGTAGAGAAGCTAAGGCTCTGACAGGAAACCACTCAGAATATCGACGTCAGTAGTAATGATTAACTTAGACCTCTGCCTATCTGCGTCTTGGATAGGAGAGAAGTCCTACATACAGGCAAACAGATGAGCCCAGAATTCATTGCTATAAGAGGACCGAAATCACATAATAATAGATTAAATGTTCATTAAACACTTCCAGTTGGATTGTAAAAGGAGTCTGAGGTACACTGTTCTGACCAGCAGATGTCGCCAGCTTGTGGTTTTATACATTATTTGAAATAAATATAATTTAAATTATACATTTAATATAAATATATTTGTGTTAAGTCAATACATTTACAGACCATTGGATTAGTGGTATAATGTGTTTGGAGAGACATTAACAGTGGGTTAGTGTGTGTATGCGTTTGTTATATTACACTTAAGTGATACATTCTGCTACAACATGAGCAAATAAGATAATACTGTATATTAGATTTGAGTGCAAATTAATAAACAGCAGGTTTGAAATGATCTGACGTTGTTTGCTCATTCAGCAGTTAAACTGTCAGAGATGTTTGTGGCGACTCTGTTCACTAACTGACTTGTTAAACCCTCATTAAACCCACTTGTTAAAAAAGTCTACAACACTAATCACACTCCAGACCTCATGGAATTCCAGCATTGCAACCCAGCAATAAACCCTCTGATTTTGTTTCTCAGAATTGCAAGATATAAACATTTCTCTCTGAATTCTGAGTATATTTATCACACTGTTTTTGTTGGGTGCCAGTGTTGTGAGGACAAATCACCATACAGAGTTTATGGAGAGAATAATATCAATGTATCTCTCTTCACTGACACGGTCACTCTGAAAAGCATAAGAAAAGGACAGAAAGAGCTCAGAACGGACAGGAGAGTGAGAGAATGGATCTGCAGCTGCTGGAAGGGGAATTACAGATGAGAAGTGTGGATGAAACTGACCTTGAGACAATATCACACTGACATGTTATTATGACACACACTGAGACCTTGTTATTAGGTTCCATGCGTGTGAACTGGTTTAGCAAGTGAGAACTCAAGTGTCAAAGAACTTTACTGAAATTATTCAAACAGATGAATCACGAACACTAATCCCAATCATTCAAACTGAATTAGGAAAATCCTGATTACAGCTCATTTTCATTAACTATTCATTTTTTTATGAATACTTTTATTTAGCACAGATGCATTAAAATGATCAGAAGTAACTATAAAGATATGTAAAATATTTATATTTTAAATAAATGCTGAACTTTTGAACTATTTAAAAAATATATCAGATGTTCTCAACATTGATAATCAGAAATGTTTCTTGAGCAGCAAATCAGTATATTAGAATGATTTCTGAAGGATCATGTGACACTGAAGACTGCTGAAAATTCAGCTGTATATCACATGAAAAAAAATACATTTTAACATATATTCAAATAGAAAGCAGTTATTTTTCCATTGTAATATTAGTTTTTACTGTAGTCTTTGTACTGTATTTGTAGATCAAATAAACACAGCCTTGCTGAGCTTGACTTCTTTAAGAAACACCTCCAAACATGGAGTTTATATAACTCTTTTCATGTTTACACTGCAAATATATCACTACAATTCTTCATATTTTCATATATTTTAAATATTAAAAAAATGATGTATCTAAAAACATTCTTTAAAAATTATTTGATCATTTGCATAATGGTTTTACCAAACCGAATAAATGCACACAATATGATTTTGGTCTAAATTTGTATTTTTTTATTTTTTTATTAATTAGCCCTGTATCTGATCCAAAACACTGCTGTATGATCTCAGTGCAACGTAACAAACACAAACACATAATACTGAACAGCATCAGCACACTGGCAGATAACGGCCAGTCAAGCACAAGCTCGCATGATTATCGTGTGCTTCTTCTGAAATATAATTACACTGAGAGAAGATCAGCATTATTACTGCATGACAGTTGATATGCACAGGCTCTGGTGTGGCTGAAGTGGGATGACACTGTGTGTGTTAATGGCATATGGGTGCTCTGCTGTGTAGTATGGACTTGACTTGAATGATTCTCTTGCTCATGACAGAGCGAACACCACTGTGTGTGTGTGTGTGTGTGTGAGTGTGTACGGCAGAGTTGTCTGTATCGGATCATTTGCTAGTGTTGGCCAGGATATTAAATGACACTTTCATATAACAATGTGTTTTTATTCTCTTCTGCCTTTGGTAGAAGTCTGGCTTCATTCTCAGGTGGAAGGAACTCGAGGTGATGTCGACCCCAGATAGGTGTCGTCAGATGCTGCCAACGCTGAACAGAGAAACACAGAGTCACACAAACTGAACACCAGACAACAGACCACATTCAAGTAGCAACACACACACACACATGACAGTCGTACCTCCATGAGAGAGCCTTTGCAGTGCAGCAGTTTGTAGAGGACGGTGAGAGGAATGCAAAGCATGGATGAGAGAGCGAGAAACCAGCCCAGCACCTCACCCCACCACGGGTACACATACACCGCGTTATACACTAATCGCTTGTAGTTGACCACATGAAACAAGAAAACACCCTGCCAAACACACAAACACCCCTTTAATACCCTCACAAGAATATGAAAGCATGCTTATCCATTACTGCATGAAAAACCCACCATACACACTACCGGAGTGACATAAGACCAGCACCACTTCATATACGGCAGAGGACGATAGCCAATCATACAGGCCACATTGTCCATGAAGCGATCAGCACCTTCAGAGAGAGTCAGAGACCGAGAGTGAGGTGTTTTTATGGGTTAACACAAAGACTCTGTATGTGTATCTGCATGCTCACTATGATTTTCCCAAGTTTGACATGTTCCTGAATCAATACACTTGTTGGAATGAGAGAACATTCATATAAAACAGGGCTACTCAAACTTTTCAGAAGCCGAACCCCTTCATTGCAAATATTTACTTCAAATATGCGTGAAAGTTTAAGTTAGTATTTAACATACATTTGCATATTCCCAGCAAGGTTATTATAGTCAACTTAAAATAAAACCATAAAAAATGTACTTGAATTAAAATAAATGTTAATTGAAATAAAATAAGATATATAATTATTTGTTTTATTTAGTTGCCAAAGCAGCATTTCTCATTTTCATTGTTTCATTTGATGTACTAAAATAACTAAAACATAAATAAATGTAATAAAAATTATGTAAACATATATAAAAAAATAATAATAAAATGACAAAACACACGCAATAAAATTACTTTACTGAAAATGTACCTAAAATTATAATGAAAACAGTGAAAACGGAAAATACAACAATGAAAACCAAGTAAAAATAAATAAATATATGGAATGGGGTCGTGACATAAGGGTAAACATAAAATATTTTAGGGGGTTTTTTTTGTATGTTTTTTAGTAAAAGTTTTATTTTGGTTGATTGTTTTCATTTTAAAATTGTACACGCATACAGTCATGGCCAAAAATATCGGCACCCTTGCAATTCTGTCAGAAAATGCAACACTTCTCTCAGAATATTGTTGCAATTGGAAATGTTTTGGTATTCACGTGCTTATTGTTTTTGTTTGCACTGCAACAACACAAAAAAACAGAGAAGAAAAGTCAAACTTGATAAAATTTCACACAGAACTCAAAAATGGACTGGACAAAACTATTGGCACCTTGTCAAAATTGTAAGAAATAATTGCTTTTTAAGGATGTGATGCTCCTGTAATTTGTATTTAGACACACCTGTGGCAAGTAACAGGTGTGGGCAATATAGTAATCACACTTGCAACCAGTTAAAATGGAGAAAAGTTGACTCAACCTTTGTGTTGTGTGTCACAATGAGCATGGAGAAAAGAAAGAAGTGTAAAGAGTTGTCTGTGGATTTGAGAGAAAAAAGTTTGGAAAACATGGACAATCTCAAGGCTACAAGTCCATCTCCAGAGATCTTAATGTTCCTGTGTCCACTGTGCGTAATATCATCAAGAGGTTTACAGCCCATGGCGGCACTGTAACTAACCTCCCTGGACGTGGACGGAAGAGCAAAATTAATGAAAAATTACAACAAAGGATTGTTCGAATGTTGGATAAAGAACCCCGATTAACTTCCAAACAAATTCATGCTGATCTGTAGACACAGGGTACAACACGAGTGTCAGCTCGCACTATCCGTCGCCATCTGAATGAAAAGGGACGCCATGGTAGGAGACCCAGGAGGACACCACTGCTGACATAAAGGCATAAAAAAGCAAGATTGGAGTTTGCCAAAACTTATGTGACAACCTCAATCCTTCTGGGAAAACAAACTGTGGACAGATGAGACAAAAGTAGAGCTTTTTGATAAAGGACATCATGGCACTGTTTACAGAAAAAGAAAAGAGGCCTTCAAAGAAAAGAACACAGTCAAACATGGTGGAGCTTCAAAGATGTTTTGGGGTTGCTTTGCTGCTTCTGGCACTGGATGCCTTGACTGTGTGAACGGTATCATGAAATCTGATGATCACCAAAGAATTTTGGGGAGCAACGTAGTGGCCAGTGTCAGAAATCTGCGTCTCCACCAGAGGTCATGGGTCTTCCAGCAGGACAATGACCTGAAACACACTTCAAAAAGCACTCAGAAATGGTTACAAACAAAGCGCTGGAGAGTTCTGAAATGGCCAGCAATGAGTCCAGATCTGAATCCCATAGAACACCTGTGGAGAGATCTCAAAACAGCAGTTGGGAGAAGGCATCCTTCAAATCTGAATGACCTGGAGCGGTTTGGAAAAGAAGAGTGGTCCAAAATTCCAGGAGAGAGGTGTAATAAACTCATGCATGGTTACAGGAAGCGATTGATTTCAGTTATTTTTTCCAAAGGGGGTGCTACCAAATATTAAGTTAAGGGTGCCAATAATTTTGTCCAGTGACTTTTTGGGGTTCTGTGTGGAATTGTATCAGATTTGACTTTTCTTCTGTTTTTTTGTGTTGTTCCAATGCAAACAAAAAAAAATAAACTAGTATTTTAAAACTAGTATAACAATTTTTGAAAAGAAGGGTTGCTTTTTCTGACAGAATTGCAAGGGTGCCAATATTTTTGGCCATGGCTGTATGTATATATATATATATATATATATGGAGAGTGAGAGAGAGCTGCATAATTTGTCCAAATAAATTGTATTGTGATTATTTTGTCATATATTGTAATTGCAATTTGAACTGTGATATGACATTCATCTCACATGAAATAGTCTCATATTGCTACTGCTGAAACATCCAGACATAAAGAACAAAGACTCTACAGCTAATGGAAATAATTACTTTTAAGGGTGTTCATACTTGGGTTCAGTCTTTACAAGAAATAACTATATACAAATATTTATTTCTTAAATTATTCACTTTCAAACATTCAAACCAGGACAAATGCAGTACATTTCTGCCTAAAAAGTTAATCTTGCACTCATTGCAGTCCTAAATGTTAAACTCACAGCTGCTCTGAAAACACTGTGTTATAAACGGGACGTGTAAATGAACACAGTGCCTATATAATTCTTTAATGAAATCGCAGCCTGTGATTTTATATCATGATTTGATATAGCCCATTAGTTTCTATCAAATGTTACATTTGCAGTTCCCTCATAAACCCCCATTTTGGAAACACTGCTAATTTTAGGGTCGGGTTTGGGGTTTCCTGGCTAGTTTAACCAAGCAAGACTTCTTCTGTTAACCAGCATCACCAGCTTCACTGTTCTAAAAGCTAAACCATCATAAACCAGTCTGGACTATCGTGGAAATTCCAACTGGTCTTTAAAGCAGGATTGAATTTTTTTTAGGATTATTTTTGTTAGGAATGTTGTTGCAGGACCAACAAAATATGTTGATTCAGGAACAGGTCGTACTTGGCAAAATCACAGTCCTGGTGTTTGCATGGCTACAGATTTTTACCATACACCCAGGCAACCACCACACACTCCCAGAAGGCTTGCCAGAGCAGAGTAATCCCACTCGCGGAGTAATAATCAAACAGCTGAAACACATACATCCCTCCCTGTACAGAGAGAGAACGTAACCAAAAACACAATCAGGAAACTGCTATGAACTCTACTGTATGATATACCTCACCATCAGCCTCAGACGTACCTGTGTTACCATGGAAAGATCAATAGTAAAACAGGTAAAGCAGCATATTGCCACAACAACTTCACGACGCTGAGAGCCAAGGAATGACTTTGGGGGCAGCATGTCCATTATTCCAGTAATAAATCCTTCAACACCAACAAACTAAGAGAGAAAGAGTGAAATATGAATCTAGTTTAAAAGGAAGCTGATGATCCAACTGAGAAATATGTGGGCAACAAGGACATCTGAATGTGTCTGACCTTGTCAAACATTGTTGCTAATCTAAGAGCGCTACGGCTAATCCAAGGCATTGTGTGAACATTGTTCACAGGATGTGTTCTTGCATTCCTGTGCTATTTTTTAATGGTTGCTTTACGTACGCATGCGTCACACTGACAGAGATCACATAGCCGGAGGTTTGTGGGCTGCTGTACTGTTGCAGGCTAATATATCTTCCTACTTGACTTTAACATGAGAAATTTCTGCATTTCATCACTGCATGTAAGGTTACACTTGAGAAAAAGAAGTGTGCTTAATTGTACTGAATGTGCACTTGTAGTGTACTTCAAATCTTAAAGGTACATTAAAAACCTTGTTTATTTCAAAATTAATGCAATAAAAGGCTACTTAAGTGTCCTTAAACAGAGTTCACTTTCATGACTATCTATGTTTTCATCCATTTATTTTTATGCACATTTTGGAATAGCACATAAAAAACTTGACCAACAAGTGGGCGGGGCAATATGCTAATGTTTCAACATGAAACGGCTTGGGATTCGTTTTAAAGACGACTCGGTTCAATGATTCGACTCTTTCTTTTGAGAGACAATAACTTTATACACGGTGCACTTGCAGATTTAAAACGTTGCAGGATGTTTTCGTTCACTTAGAGCTGTGTTACACACTACATGAAAGGTCATTTTCAAAAATCCATAATAGGGGCACTTTAAGCGAAGCATCTTTTCATTGGATACGAACACGCAGTCTCATGAATAACTCAAAATGAACCTGTTTCTCCAACAATTAAAATTAACGGATGCTAAAATTGTCTTCTATGATGTGCAACACAAACACCTCTACTAAAATCTGTCTAGGGTTTCATGACCCGTTAACACACTTAAGTACACTTTTAAAAAGTGCACTTAATCTTTTGTTGTGATTTATAGTATAATTAATATATATATATATATTTTTATAAGTATATTTTAGTTATAAATATTTGTCAGTACATTCAGCAAAACCATATTTCAAGGACAATAGAATTAATTATGAAATTTGATACAAAGATGTACTCAAGTCCTACTTAAGTGGGTCAAAAAAGCAATTAATTGCATTTAAGATAAATTTACACTATAATATATATTTAATTTAATTGCAATTAACATGCAAATAAGTGTCTGAAAACACTCCTTATATTATTTTTAATATTCTTTTTAAGTATATTATTTACATAAGTATTCTATTTAAATGCATGCTAAAGTGTACTTCTTTTCCACATAGTTAAAGCTGCTTTGCTGATGTTCAAATTAAAAATAGATTTAAAAAAGAAAGAAAGAAAACTTGATTTCCATGTGCTCCAAGAAAGCAAGAATGCACCCTGTGTGAAGTAGTTTGAGATACAGTTTAGACAGTGAAGCAGTGGTTCCCAACCCGCGGCCCACCATGCTGAATGTTACAGTCTATGTGCTTAACACAATTAAAAAATAACTTTCAGTTTTACAATTAATTTGAGTTTTTACATTCATTTAAAAGTGTACTAAACAAATATAAGCTATAATGTTTTTGTTATGTAAAATAATTTTTCATATATTATTTTCAGACATGAGCAGATATATGTAGGCTACTCACGTAATTAATGTTACGCATTTAACGAACAATTACAAGCATGCACTTTGGCAGAATTCAAATCAAATAGTCATCAGCAGCCATTAGTTCTGTAAAATTGAGCATCAGAATGGACAAATGTGTTAAGGGAGAATACGAAATGTCAGCGAAGGAACGCATTCAAACAAGAATAGTCCCAGCATCAGCAGTGAAGAGAGTTCTGGACTTTCAGCATCAACTTTCGGTTTGCCCCGCCACTCACTTGAAGATGTTCAGGTAAAAAGAAACACCCATAGGCTACTAAGCAGCAATCATCCTTAATTACAGAAATGTGGCAAAACATCTCAGAACCTCAGATTATTAAATTTGAAAATGCTTTCCATATTTGGATCAACATTAGGCTACATCTGTGAACGCACACTTTCTGCGATGATGCGTGTCAAATCACGCTTCCGTGCGCGTCTTACAGACTGCTACTTACAATCGTAACTTCATTGTGCTGTTACTCCTTTGGAGCAGAATTTCACAAAATTGGTCCCGACAGCAACAGGTGTTTTATTAATGGTGAGTAGAATTATTTATTTATTTATTTATTTCAATAAATGTAATCGTTTAGATATCATAATATTGAGGCTATAAATAATATTATAAATCTGGTTGGTTTGTATTGATGATGTAATATGTAAATGACATGCGTGCGGCCCGTGAGACTTGCACTTGGACCATAGTGCGGTCCAGTGAAAAAAAAGGTTGAGAACCACTGTCTTAGAGTTTTTCAGATGCAGAATGTTCTGCACAAAATGGATTTTAACAATTTAATCAGTTTGATCACTCACTTACTGAAAATAGCAGCAGGACTTTTCAAATCTTTGTCATAAATGAGTGGGTGGAGCCTCACCTGACTGTCCAATCCCAACACCAGAAGCATGAGAAAGAACAGCACCGCCCACAGCGGCGCTAAAGGCATGAGCGACACTGCTTTTGGATAGGCAATAAACGCTAAACCAGGACCTGAGAAAAACAAGATCCACATGATTATGTACCATGGCATGGTATGGTATTCCAAGGTGTTTAAAGAATAGAATGGCACTATTATAGCACCATATCAAAACATCTACTGTAGTAGTATGGTACGTTTTGTACAGTACATGCAGTGAAGGATAATGAAGGAACGGAGAGTGTGACGAGGACAGAGGCATATCTCACCACTTTCTGCCACATTACTGATGTCAACGCCTTGTTCGGACGCCATGAATCCCAAAACTGAGAAAACCACAAATCCTGCAAAGAAGCTTGTGCCGCTGTTTATGAGAGCCAGAACGAATGCATCCCTACAGAGGGAGAGAGAGAAATTATCGTGGGATTAGCATGTAGCCAAACACCCAGTGCACAGGGTTAAACTGGGTGGATGTTGAACTCATGCAACCTCTGATCTCTGATCTGATCACATGCATGCAAACACACACGCACTACTGGCCCACAGGGATGCTGTGGGATTATGAAGCATACAGAAAAAAACACTGAAAACATTTTTTGGCTGGGAGGCCTTTGTTTCGTTACTGTGTTTATTTACAGACAACACAATACCACACATGCGGTGAGGTCCAAAAGTCTGAAACATTGTTAGACTGATCATATCATTTGCAGTAAAAAAATTTATATAATTTATAGTGAAAATGACTGTTATATACTACATTATTTTATAAAAGTTTTTCTTTGATGAACAGAAAGTTCAGTGAAAAGCATTTACTTGCAATACATTTTTTTTTGCAATATTATAAATGTCTTTACATCACTTTTGATCAGTTTAATATATACCTGCTGAATAAAAGTATTCATTTATTACTGTTTTCAACACTGATAATAATCAGAAATGTTTCTTGAGCAGCAAATCAGTATATTACAATGATTTCTGAAGGATCATGTGACACTAAAAACTGGAGTAATGATGCTGAAAATACAGCTTTGATTACAATAAATTACATTTTAAAATATATTCAAATAGAAAACAGCTATTTTAATTTTTTATAATATTTCACAACTATTGTTTAATGTGTTGCACTGCACTGCACTGTAACTGTTTGTTGCTGTATTTTTGATCAAATAAATCTGAATTATTCCAAACATTTGACCTGTAACTACTATACATACAAAAAATAATAATTCATTAAATAAATAATAGTAATAATAATTACGGAGTGTCTAACCCTCCTTGTTGGCAGAGACTATTTACACTAACTCCGCCCACCAACATGTGAAAATGATAAAAACGGTTGTAGTTCATCAGTTTCAGTGGTGCAGGTGGTAAAGTATGTGCCGTGGTCTTTCTGATGCGATCGACCCGGGTTCAAACCTGCCTTTTGCCAAACTTTTTTTCTCCCTTTTCAAATCTTGTATCACATAATAAAAGCATTTATTAAAAAAAAATGAATGAAATAATCAAAAAGTTGAAAATAAAGTATTGGGTACTTTATTGTACCAGGTGGCATCCAAATTAGAATTAAAATGATAATTTACACATTATTATTGCATAGTTTTATAATGTACTACAACACTGAAATGCAGATAATTGCCACTCTTTTTTTATTTTAACAGTGTAAATAGAATCCATTGCTATTTACACTTAGAGCAAATAGCCGCTACCTAATAATTATTGCTTTACTGACGATTTTTTTATTAATATATATATATAATAATAAAGTACTTTTGTTAAAAGTTTACATTGTTAAAAATGTTAGCATAAACATATGTCTCAGATTCATTTACAGTCCTCATGTCCATCTATACATTAAGCAAATCAATTGAAATGCACACTAATATACTCTTATACAGTATAATGACCACAAATTTGAAATATAACATTATGAAATGATGTGTGTGTGTGTGATATTTGCTCACTGGTAACAGTTGTTGTTGAATCGGTTGTAGCTCCCAAGAGCTGTCAGGGCCCCAAGACCAATAGCATAAGAAAAGAAGATCTGTGTGGCAGCATCAATCCATACCTACCATCATAATCATCATGACAACAAGAATTATAAAACCATGTCACTTGACTCTAGTTTTTGCTTTAAAAATACAGTACACGAGTGAATCTTTGCTTACTGTTGGATCTAAGGCCGCATGTCCACCAAAGCGTTTTTTGCCAGCTGAAAACGCCAGGCGCTCTGCTGAAAACACTTAGCTGTGAGCGCTTGAGAGCGCTTTTTTTTCGTTGAGACGCTGTGGTTGCTATGATTTGAAACATAGCAGACGCGTCGCGAATGAAATATTTCTCCAAACGTTATTTTTCATAACAATAGTATGGTAGTCTGGCAATTCGATATAGTAAAGAAAATCAATTCTCGTAGACAAGCAATATTAACGTCGGTAGTCCCGCCCCTCCTCCACTCTGATTGGTTGGCTGACTAGAAAGTGACAGTGATGAGCTCAGCGTTTTATCCAAAGTTGAACATTCTTCAACTCTGGGCGCCGAGAAAATAACGCGAAAAAGACGCTCAGCACTCGGCACGCTCCTGGCGTTTTTAAAAACGTGGCGCTCCCATTTAGAACAATTGAAAAAATACGCCAACCTCGGGAAAAAACGCTTTGGTGGACACGCGGCCTTAGTGCCGTTTACTCTTGTAAGCACTTGCATATTTTACTTGACCAGCCAGAAATATAAAGTTTGGAGCATGTTATGAGATAAATTATTAAATAAATAAATTATTAAATAAGTAAAGAATTTTCACAATGTTTTCGCCAGATTTGATTCACAATTTATTTGGGCCAAAAAAAATCCATCTCTATTACTGTTTTGATAATACTTTACATTATATTTTTATTTATGAAAAGTTTAATTGCTGAGACGTTTAACATTGGTGATGGTTTGCAACATAGAATCACGTACCCACATATATCTAAACACGTGCAGCCATGCTCTCACCTGTGCCTCTGAGAGTTTGCTCCAGTTTGGTTTCAGGTAGTAAATAATGCCATTAAGAGCTCCTGGCAGTGAGACGCCATGAACAAACAAGACCACCAGGACCAGATATGGGAACACAGCTGTGAAATATACAACCTGCACACACATTCAGACACATTACTGTACTGCTCATATTCTTTCCACCTAAATGTAAAACCACTGTAGCTCCTGGTTTGAATCATCACAGATTTATATTTATTATCACGGTTCAATATCTTTTCTCTGACAGTCAAGCACTAGAACTAAACCCAACGCACACACACATATCCGTGGGGAGAGCTAATAATCAGCTTACATGGCCAGTGCTCTGGCTTTTGATCTATTGTTGTTCCCAACAAACATTCATAATGGTTCGGCTGATGTGTGCACAGTAAGTGTATGTAAGGGATAATGTAGAGCCATCATTACCGGAAAATAAACCCTAGCAGGGTGATCAGGACCCTGACGTGAAGCAGATAATGAGCATCTTCCCACTTATTACACAGCTACTTATCAAATAAATACACAAAATATAGATTTGAATACTTGTTGATTAGCTTAAACCTCCAATAACAACAGCCCATTACAGAGTTATAACATTCATTACAACATACAAAACAATCAACAAAGGAAAAGCTGCAATAATATTACAATATGTATTTATATATAAATATATACTGTCCAACCTAAAGGTTTGGGGTCAGGATCAGTTTTTTGTTTTTGAAAGAAGTCTCTTATGCTCAACAGAGCTGCATTTATTTGATCAAAAATGCAGTAAAAAGTAATATTGTGAAATATTATTACAATCTATGTTAATATATTGCAAACTGTAATTTATTCCAGTGATGCCAAGCTGAATTTTCAGCATCATTACTCCAGTCTTCAGTGTCACATGATCCTTCAGAAATCATTCTGATATGCTGATTTACTGCTCAAGAAACATTTTTTCATATTTTTGTGGAAACCGCATTTGTTCAGGTTTCTTTGATAAATAGAAAGTTCAAAAGAACAGCGCTGATTTCAAATGCAAATTTGTTGTAACATTATGAACGTCTTTACTGTGATTTTTGATCACTTTAATGCATCCTTACTGAATAAAAGTAGTTTCTTTTTTTAAATAATATTGTTCAGCCACCATCTTTCACAAACATATATTTGTACCTTTCCAGCAGACTTAACACCCTTCCAGATGCAGAAGTAGACAATGACCCACGTAGCAAGCAGACACAAGACCATGTAACCGCTGATGTCACCCACTTCATCCAAACCACCAGACAGACGTAGGACTTTATGCCTGATCAAGAAAGAAACATTTTGTCAAACTAAAGTTAACACTTTAACTTAGCCATTCCCAAAATAAAGCAAAAAGGTCTGAACGGCCATGTTATAATCCAAATGTAATCACAGCTAAAGAACACTGATAGACACAAAACAGCGACTGACAGTGTAGCAAGGCCTTCTTGCTTTCTAAAAACAGTTAAAACATAAATAGATAATGCATACAAATGGTTAATACACAAACAGGTGACGGTAGCCATTGACTTCTATAGTATTTTCTTCTATACTACTGAAGTCAATGCCTACCGTCTCTTTAAAATATCTTTTTTTGTGCTCAACAGAAGCAGCTCATTCAGGTTTGGAGCAACTTGAGAGTGAGTAAACGACAGAATTTTAATTTTTGAGTGAAGTATCCAATAGCTCATCAGATGCCACAACCTTTTCTCATCAAAATAAATAAAAATCTGTGCCAGGGCCTAATCAGATCGGAAAACATTTCAAAGACACTTACTCCCAGAATTCTATAACAGATGATCGCAAACCCGTGTGATCCAGACAGCCGGCACTGGTGTTGAGGGAGGAGACGTTGGGAAGGGAAGGGGACAGTGACTGATTGAAACACGCACGGCTGAAGTTAGTGGTACAGTTGACCGTGTTCCACTCGTGTCCACACGTGGCCCACGGCAGAGGGGAAGTGAAGGAGTGAGCCAGAAAATACAGGCCCCAAACCAGAACCATGATGTAGTAGGTGTTGCAGAAGAACACGATCACCATTGATGCCAATCCAAGCCCTGGAGGAAAGAAAGATACTGCCCTTCTTCACATGCTATGAATCACGCTGGACAATGTTAAAAGCCAGACAGAGAAATATTCTGTTTTGCCATTAAAAATGAAAGATAATTGCTGGCAGGATGAGATATGGATCTGTTTAACTAGAGGTTGGCAAGGGTAGGGTTTTTGGCTGTTAATAATACTCCACCTTTAAAAAGCGGCGCAATGTTCCATGTGGAGACCCCACCCTGTTTCATGAACTGACCCAATGCGATCTCCAGGAAGAACACTGGAACACCTCCAACAATCACCATCAGGACATAGGGGATCAGAAACACACCTGCAACACAGGAAATGACAAGACTTAAGCAGACTTTTGAAATGCCTATTACAGAAATAGTATACTTAAGCTTGAACTGAATGTAATACTTTCGGACACTTAATTGCATGTTAATTGCAATTAAATGAAATGTATTATATGTTTTTTTTTTTCAATACACTTCAAGAGATAGTTCACCCAAATAAAATTACCCCACAAGTTACTCACCTTCAAGCCATCCTAGGTGTATATGACTTTCATCTTTCAGACAAATACAATTGGAGTTATATTAAAAAATGCCCTGGCTTTTCCAAACTTTTAAAATGGCAGTGAATGGGGGTCCAGATTTTGAAAATTTTTGAAAAATGTGCATCCATCCATCATAAAAAGTGCTCTACATGGCTTTGGGGGATTAATAGAGGCCTTCTGAAGCGAATCAATTAGTTTGTGTAAGAAATATTTTAAGTTTTATAAATCCTAATCTCTAGCTTCCGCTAACTGTCGTACCGCGCTCACGAGAGAGTGGATGACGTAGGATGTAGACGTAGCGTAAGCTCCGGTGAGAATATCGCGAGAACCAATTTTGTTTACAGCAAAGGAAAACCAGTCTCCTCTTGGTTTATATCGAAATCCTACGACATTTTTCTTTACAAATTCTCGTTTTGTACTTCTAATTCCCTGTGTTTTGTTTTGCTTACGCTACGCCTACGTCATCTGCTGGACCCCACTCTCTCGTGAACGCAGTACGACAGTTAGCGGAAGCAAGAGGTTACGGTTTATAAAGTTTTAAACATGGATATTTTTCTTACACAAGCACATCGCTTCGCTTCAGAAGGCCTTTATTACCCCCAAAGCCATGTGGAGCACTTTTTATGATGGATGGATGAGGTTTATTTTGCTTCAAAATCTCGACACCCATTCATTGCCATTATAAAGCTTGGATTTTTTTAATATTACTTCAATTGTATTCGTCTGAAAGAAGAAAGTCATATACACCTAGGGTGATTTGAAGGTGAGTAAATCATGGGGTAATTTTCATTTTTGGGGCATACTATCCCTTTAAGTAAACGCTTAAAATGCAGTTTTTGTGTATGTAAAAGAGAGAGCAAGATAGATTAGGTCTCCACTGCAAATCATGTTGTTTACAGACAGATAACAAATCCAATGTTTAGTATCAGCTCTATAGACACAACTGACCCTGTTCTTGAGATCAGGCATCTGATGACACTGATGCTGAATTATTGACACGCTTCAGCTGGCAGTAAAGGGGAAACAAAAAAAGCTTATGACTCTGAGCAACATACATCACCACCTACATGCATCAGAAGAGCTGCGCAGATGGTTAATGTTACGAGAGAAGGAGAGGAGAACAAAGAACAGAGTGTCACTTCTTAAACTTTTGATAAACTCAGGCCATGAACAGTAGACAGCCATTGTCCTTCCTCTTTCTTCCTGTCTGTCGGGCCCACGTTTATTTTTCTCAGAGCTTTGACCTTCTAATTTATCTCTACTGGCAGATACGTCATTACACTTCAGATGATTTAGTTTATTAGTGTTAAAGGAACAGTTCACCCAAAAATGGAAATTTGCTGAAAATTCACTCACCCTCAGGCCATTCAAGATGTACATGAGTTTGTTTCTTCATCAGAACAGATTTGGAGAAATGCAGCATTACATCACTTGCTCACCAATGGATCCTCTGCAGTGAATGGGTGCCGTCAGAATGAGAGTCCAAACAGCTGATAAAAACATCACAATAATCCACAAGTAATCCACACCACTCCAGTCTATCAGTTAACATCTGGTGAAGTGAAAACTTCAAATGCATTATTAAGATGTTTATAACATTCTGTCCATAATATTGTTTTGTCTGAATCAGAAATATGCATAGAGAGAAATATATAGATCAAGCAAGAACAGTC
Source organism: Barbus barbus (assembly GCF_936440315.1). Lineage (NCBI taxonomy): Eukaryota > Metazoa > Chordata > Actinopteri > Cypriniformes > Cyprinidae > Barbus > Barbus barbus. The sequence continues at coordinate 6,549,274 of NC_136719.1, read as the reverse complement.
CAGAACAGACCTAAACAAATACATTGGTGGATTTTGATGTGAGAGGACATTCACTGGAGGAAGCTATCATGAAGTTATTTTGTATTATGGACTATTTTGGACAGATGCAATGATTTGAAGTTAAAACGTCTTGATGTATTACAAATAAGACAAACACTTAACAAGACATTAATTAATGGATTGGAATCGTGTGGATTATTGTGGTGTTTTTATCAGCTGTTTGGACTCATTCTGACGGCACCCATTCACTGCAGAGGATCCATTGGTGACCAAGTAATGCTACATTTCTCCAAATATATTCTGATGAAGAATCAAACTCATCTACATCTTGGATGGCCCGAGGGTCAGCAACATATTATTTTTTAAATTCAGGGTCACTAATTGGTCAATAATTGAGTATAGAAAGGAAAACCTTCAATTTTCAATTTGGTCTCAAGACATTTAGTTGTAGTGCCTGACTGTATATATATCTCACCTCCTCCATTCTTATAACAGAGGTAAGGAAATCTCCAGACGTTTCCAAGGCCAACAGCAAATCCAACACAGGACATGATAAAGTCCATCTGTCTGCTCCATGTTTGTCGCTCTGAATGCCCCAGTTCTGTGTTGGGGTCACCGGTCTCCATCAAACCCGCGCAAACACTGGGTTCAGCAACCTCCGTACTGGACCCCTCAGTCTCTGACACCGAAGGACGGGCGACTTCTGCTTCCTCCTGAGATTCATCCTCACACGTGCCACCATCATCTGGGAGAGAGAGACGAACACGGCTTTGTCAATGCTTGACCCTTCTTTTGCTTTAATAACAGCAGAATAATCATTGACTGCTAAGTAATTACCACTGTCAAGGCCCAGAAAAGTATGAAAAGCATCATCAGGATAGTCCATCTGCCGTCAGTGGTTCCACAAGGATGCGCTATTCTACTCGTATTTACACTTTGATTTGAACGAAAATAGCGCATCCTTGTGTTGCGGCTGATACAGAAGAGCGTATGCAGTTTGCGTTCAGTGGATAATCTCTAAAATGGCGCTACGCTGACGCGGAGAGAGAAAAAAGTCGTTATTTTTATTTTCTTTGCGTACAAAAAGTATTCTCGTCGCATCATAAAATTCAGATTGAATTTGAACTTGACAGTGAACTTGACAGTGGTAATTACATGGCAGTCAATGGGACAGTCACAAGCCTCCCGGCATTCATCTAAAATATCTTCATTTGTGTTCCGAAGATGAACAAAGCTTTTACGGGTTTGGAACGACATGGGGGTAAGTGATTAATGACCAAATTTTCATTTTGGGGTGGAGTATCCCTTTAAGTAAAGATCATGTTTGTAAATATCCTACCGTAAATTTATCAAAACTTAATTTTTGATTAGTAATATGCATAGCTAAGAACTTCCATTTAGATAACTTTAAAACCGATTTTCTCAATATTTAGATTTTTTAGAACCCTCAGGTTCCAGATTTTCAAATAGTTGTATCTCTGCCAAATATTGTCCGATCCTAACAAACCATACATCAATGGAAAGATTATTTATTCAGCTTTCAGATGATGTATAAATCTCAATTGACCCAATCAATCAAAATTGACCCTTATGACTGGTTTTGTATTTCAGGGTTACACACACACACACACACACACACACACACATATATATATATATATATATATATATATCCAGCATGATGATTTGATTGATTGTTGTGTTCCTATAACATCATTGGCAGTTTTATGTATGTCAGAGATGCAGCTGGATCCAGATAGGAGCGGACTGAGGGACTGTGTGTGTGTGTGTGTGTGTGTGTGTAAGGAAGAAAGTGAAGGAGAGACATTTGATGCGATGCAGGTAAATACATGCAGAGAGCAGAGCTGGATCCTGTTCAGATAACTCGAGAGTTTAGAGCAGTCTGTGTAATGGAAAGATAGATTGCGCCAGACAATCTGATTCAATCAATTTATAGATTACATTTTATATCAGGTCTCTGTAAATACACAGTTATTACCGTGTTATTGCAGTTACTATCAATAGGTATCTAAATCAAGCAAATAAAGTCATTCTTACTGGAGAAATGCTCTTCTGGAGACATGCCGCGCGCCCGAGAATTCACGAATAACGGTTCTTCACGTTTTATTATTTTTTAATTCGCGTTGTTGAGTATTTTTCCGTGGGGTTGCTGTCTGATTGTTTGTGTGAAATTGATCCTCGGCAGAACGTTGACAAGATTGATCTCCAAATTATAATAATTGACGTGCGTCGCTGGCAGACGAGGAATGAAAGCGTCTCAAAAGCAGTCGACGAAGCACTTGAAGGTAAGCCTGAAGAATCGCATGGATGTTGGTTAAACGCGAATAATATAAGTCTTAAAGAATCCCTCGGTTTGGTGAATATAACGGAAAAGCAGGTGTGAGGTTGCGCCTGTCTCGTTGCTCTAAGATCAGCGCTCAGCTGCAGCGTCCCGCTTATGACGCTCGGCGCTGCGCTGTGATTGGCTGACGAATGGACGGTCGTCTGTGATTGGCTGATGTTGTCTCACACAAACGCGTACCTGAGCAAAGGCGCGTACTGAAACGAGCTATACATGCACCTGCACTCCATAACATGCATAGCGATACACTATTGATCTGTTAACACGCCGAGTCCACACTGCATGGTTTTCAAAGGCATCGGATCACCGTTGTTTTCTCACTGCACGACTATCTGGGGTAGCATTCAGTTGCTGCTGTGTTCACATCGCATGATGGGTTTGAGACAGGAGGTTACACACACTGTATGACTTTACAACAGAATCGCCGACAACTCTTGTCTGGTTTTCTTCACAACCAAACGCACGCGAGAAGTGATGAAGAAATAACGCAAGATCACGCTGATATTGTGGTCTCTTCCCCGATGAAGCAGTAACAAAGATGACTTACTTGTTAACAACATATAGTGCCTATTGAAAGTCTTATACCCCTTCATTTTTTCACATTTTATGTTGCGTTATTATGTTAAACTGCTTTAAATTACCCTTTTTCCACATGAATCTACACCCCACCCACCAATGACAAAGCAAAAACCGGATTCATCACAACTTTGCAAATTTATTAAAAAGGAAACACTGAAAAAATGACATTGCACAAGTCTTCATACCCTTAACTAAAAACTTAAAGCTCTTTTGCAACAATTAAAGCCTCAGGTCTTTTTGGGTATGATGCAACAAGCTTTGCACATCTGCATATGTTTTGTTTTTTGCCATTCTTCTCTTTAGATCATCTCAAGCTCTGACAGGTTGGCTGGGGACCATCGGTGGTTTCTGCAAAGCTGTCTGATTGGTTCTAGCGGCTCTGGCTGGGACACTCAAGGACGTTCATAGAGTCGTCCATTGGCCTCTCCTGCATTGTCTTTGTTGTGTGTGGGTGATTGTCATGTTGGAAGGTCAACTTTCAGCCCAGTCTGAGGATCTGAGCGCTCTGAACCCAAGGATTTCTCTGTATTTGGCTGCATTCAGCTTTCCGTCTTCTCTGATCACTTCCCCTGTCCCTGCCGCTGAAAAACACCCCCACTGCACCATGCTTCACTGTTGGGATGGTATTATGCAGGTGATAAGCAGTGCTTGGTTTCCCTCTGACATGCATAAGGAATTGAGGTTCATCAGACCAGAGAATCTTTTTTTTTTTTTTTTAAAGTTATTTGGGTGTATTTTTGTAAAATACAATTTAATTTAAATTTTTCAGTGTTTCCTTTTTAATAAATTTGCTAAGTTTTTGCTTTGTCATTGGTGGGTGGGGGAAAAAAAAGTAATTCAAAGCAGTTTAACATAATAACAACGTAACAAAATGTGAAAAAAAAATGAAGGGGCATGAAGACTTTCTATGCACTGTACTTCTGCTGGGAAACATTTATATACACAAATCTAACTTGTTGAAAGTGAAACCGTTTTGTGCATTTTATAATGAGTTTATTTCTTATACAAAAGCCCTCAAAGTGATGAAAAAGAAAACTGCAATCTTTTTTTCCTTTATAGAAGAATATGATTTAAACCTAGCCCCCTTTTATGTTTAATTAAATTTTTTTATTATTATATATCTATATCTGTATATACTTCTTCATGCACCATGTTAATGCACAAATTACTGATATTGCATTTGTTTGTACATGTGGCTAATTTCTTAATAATAATAAAAAACGCATAGGTCCTCCCTGATTTAGCATGCCAAATATTTCTCAGGCGTCGGCGATTCCCTCAGATCGGGTCTTTTATGATTCACACTGCATGACTGTCTCTCGCGTGAACGAGCTCCGATTTGCCTCCGATTTCGGGCATTTTTTGTAACTTATTTCAAAAAGTGAAATTTTCATATATATTTTAGATTCATTACATGTAAAGTAAAACATTTCAAAAGTTTTTTTGTTTTAATTTTGATGAGTCAGTGAAGAATGGCATGGAAGCCTGTGGCTCTGCTGAGGCACTATTGAGCCTTCAGCTCGTCTGTATTGTTGGATCGACTGTTTCTCATCATTCTCTTGAAAATATCCCATAGATTCTATATGGGGTTCAGGTCAGGCATGTTGGCTGGCCAATCAAGCACAGTAATATCATGGTCACTTGGAAGTGGTTTTGGCAGTGTGGGCAGGTGCTAAAGTCCTGCTGGAAAAGCAAATCAGCATCTCCATAAAGCTTGTTAGCAGATGAAAGCATAAAGTGCTCCAAAATCTCCTGGTAGACGGCTGCATTGACTCTGGACTTGATAAAACACAATGGACCAACACCAGCAGACGTCACGGTACCCTAAATCATCACTGACTTCAGAAACTTTACACTGGACTTCAAGCAGCTTGGGTTCTGTGCCTCTCCAGTCTTCCTCCAGACATTGATTTCCAAATGAAATGCAAAATTTAAATTTATCTGAAAAGAGGACTTTGGACCACTGAGCAACAGTCCAGTTGAATCAGTTTAGCTTGACCATATTTCTCAAACTTGCGGTCATCCCTGTTGCTTGTGCACCTTTTCCTACGCAATATCGTCCTTCCTGTCAACTTTGCATTTAATATGCTTTGATACAGCACTCTGTGAACAGCCACACTTTCAGTAATGACCCTCTGTGACTTACCCTCTTTGTGGAGGGCGTCAATGTTCGTCTTCTGGACCATTGCCAAGTCAGCAGTCTTCTCCATTATTGTGGTTTCAAAGAACAAGAGATACCCTAAATTTATACTGTAGAGATGGTTGTTTAATGAAACTCAAATATAAATATTCTAATATATTGAGATACTGGATTTTGACTTTCATGAGCTGTAAGCTCTAATCATCAAAATTAAAACAAAAAACTTTTGAAATGTCTTGCCTTATATGTTGTGAATGTAAAATATATATGAAAGTTTCACTTTTTGAAATGTTACAAAAAATGCAGTTTTTCACAATATTCGAATTTTTTGAGATGTACCTGTAGATACAAGCATAGCCAAACAGCTGTGAGAAACTATTCATGATTAGTGAGTCACCAAAAGCCCCAAAATTCCATAGACTCTGTATTAAGCCTCAAGATCCAGAGGGTATTAAAGGATCTTTTGCAATAACAGCTTACATGCTGTTCTATTGAGTTCAAATCAGCAGCTACAGCACAGAAGTGAGTGTGTGTGTGTGTGTGTGTGAGTGTGTGTGTAGTACATTCAGATAGCACATTTGAAAGTTTTTTCTTTTGAATATGGCATGTCATCTCAAGTGGCAACATTCTGAGAATATAGTTCTCTGTAATGAAAACAAATGGAAGGTTATTATGAAAGGTTTATCAAATTGTTAGAAATTGTTAGAATCTCTCGTGGATACTTAAGTAATTTTCTATCATTGCGCCTCACGAGTTTGAAATTCTCTAAATGATCACTGCCAGTTCTAAACCATTCAAATTTAAGACATGCCACTTAGTTTCAAAACTGTTTTATGGAGTTTTATGTGCTAAAAGTGTTTTTGGAAAGATGTTTTGTCAGCTGAACAATCGGTATGTTGTTAAATAACAGTACAGTCCATTGAATACACTATATCCCTCACAGCGTGGCTTTAATACTGTCAAAAATTAAACCGTTAGCTAGATTTATTGACTTGAAAGATCTGCAAGAGCAATATAGCCTAGCTGCTATGCATAAATAAGCAGAGCCCTTGTTAGTTAGAGACCTTGTTAAGTGAAAATGCCCTCTTGTGGGGAACACCTGCACTTGTATATCCTGAAATCTGTAATGTGTGATTGCTGAGGTTTAATTCCTACAGAAGGTTGACCAGTGACATCGAAAAAACACCACCTATTCACTCTTCTATAAGTATGAATTTATTTCATAATTAATTTAACTTACATACGGTATCCGACAATTCCTTTGCTTGAAATTTCCTTGCATTAAAATGGAAAACGACAACTTGTGCGTAACCACACATTAGTTGACTAATATATATATATATACAGTGCTATGCATAAGTTTAGACACCCATGCTAAAGTTGACTAAAAAGAGAAATAAAAAATCATCTTTTGGAAATTGAACTTAATGCCTTAATTAAAAAAAATTAGGAAAAATCCAACCTTTAAGGACACCAATTTTCTTTGTGAATGAATAATGTATCGTAAATAAATAAATGTTCTTCCTTAAAATACAGGGTGCATAAGTTTGGGCACCCCTATGTTAAATTCCTATAGAGGCAGGCAGATTTTTATTTTTAAAGGCCAGTTACTTCATGGATCCAGGATACGATGCATCCTGATAAAGTTCCCTTGGCTTTTGGAATTAAAATAGCCCCACATCATCACATAGCCTTCACCATACCTAGAGATTGGCATGGAGTACTTTCCATAAGATCATCTCTCAATACAAATCAAACCAGCTATTAGGCCAATCTCTAGGTATGGTGAAGGCTATGTGATGATGTGGGGCTATTTTAATTCCAAAAGCCAAGGGAACTTTATCAGGATGCATAGTATCCTAGATCCATGAAGTAACTGGCCTTTAAAAATAAAAATCTGCCTGCCTCTATGGGAATTTAACATAGGGGTGCCCAAACTTATGCTATGATGATTTTTTATTTCTCTTTTTAGTCAACTTTAGCATGGGTGTCTAAACTTATGCATAGCACTGTATATATATGAATAAATAATTAAACAAATAGCAATATGACAAATAAATAATAACTTCAATAAATATGCCACATTGAATAAAACTCTTTCATAAATAGGGAATAAATAAGTTGTGCAACACCAGCAAACTATAAATAAGTGAACGTTGAACTATTATTGAAAGCAATTTCCCTGTTGAACTCATGAATATAAAATGATATGTTTTCCTAAACAAGGCTTCACATTAGCAGAAACTGATTCTACATAATCTGTCTGTCCGATCGTCTGGTTCAGAGCTCTTGGTGAAGGTTTCCATGCTCTGGCTTTTTGCTTTGCCCGTCTGGATGCCATGAGACCAGGCGCTGGTAGCGCTCCTGCCGCTGCTGGTCAGGGTCGATGTTCACCCACACACTTCCTGTCCATTTAAAGCCCCGAGTGACTAAGCAGTCGCCATGCAGAGAGAATTCATCCAGCTCTCCAACCCAACCTGACGGAAATACGTGAAGAAGAACAATGGTGAGTTCATTAATATTCTTTATGCATACGCTACAATCAGAGCTGGGAGGTAACTGATCACATGTAATCAGATTCCAAAAAATAAGTACTTGTAATTAGATTATATTGCGTTTTAAAATACTCATAATCAGACTACAGGTTCTTTTTTTGCATATTATTTTCACAATAACAATATATTATTCATAATTTATTGAATCTCCCTAATTCCTCCTTTTCATATTTGAAATGTTCTTTCTAAAATCGCCTACTGCTCATATACACATATACAAAGTCTTCCAGTTTCGTGGACATTCACACAGAGATCAGTTATTAGTCAGGTGCTACACAGCATTTGACCACTGGATTAAAAAAATCATTTCAGCTTTAAGAAGTGTTTCAACATTGTATCAACTACTGATGGACACATTCATTTTTATTTGAATTATCACACAATTGGTTATTTTACCATGCATTACCGGTCCTTTGGAAGGCGTTTGGTTTCAAATAAACATTTTAATAATTAAATATCACATTTGCATGTTCATGTTTCTCTGACATTGATTATGGTCACATGAGATGCAGGTAAACAAATATTTTGTTTTGGTAAGCGTCTTATTTTTATTGATTTTAAAATTATTTTAATTTAACATTTATGATTTTTTAAAATTAATTAGCTTTTCATTAAACTCATAAACCCCCTGCAGTTTGTTCTAGGCTTGCTGCGATAGACGGTGTTGACGGTGATACCGCTGTTAAGCCGCAACACCGGTTACCTCATTTGCCCACCGTGGCACAACCCCCCCCATCGGCTTGTTGATTTTTTTTATAGTAATAAAAATTATTTAGTTCAGTTAGAGGAACAGACACTACAATTAAAAACTGAATGCGGCTGCTCAATGCAGCGTGCCAAACAACCTCACATCACAGATCAGATTTCATTTATCACGTGAGGAGGGTGAGGTGAGATTGAGAAAATGATAGCGGATGATTTAACAAGATGCAAAAGCACCCGTTTGACAATATTTAGGATTTTGAAAAGCCTGTTGACTTTTGCTATTTTGGAATTTTTTTAAACATTAATTTCCTATTTAATTGGTTTCACAGTGTTTGCTGATTTTTACTTTGTTTAGCCTAAACTTTGTGTAATTTATTTATTTTATTTGACTTCAAGGTGTTTGCCGTGCCTCCAAGCTTTCTTATTCGTTTTGCTAATAAACCTTCTACGTTTGGTTCCATAGTGTTTACTTATTTTCAGTTTTGTATACCTATTTAAACTTAGTGCAAGTTATTTGTTATTTTATATTAGGCATAGCCTATAGCATGTTGTTGTTGCTTGAATTGCCACTAATTCGAAAATGCGCAAGGTGCTTTTAAAAGATATTTAAAAGCGAAGGAAAGTGAGGATAAGAGGGACGAAATGTAATGTTCATCGCACTTCATGTTGCTAATGACAACAAATACTAACTAACTAAAACTAACTAACTACAAATTACTAACTACAATTTTTGTCATTTAATTTGGAATCAGTAAAGGATTACAATTTGTAAGTAGTCTACCCAGCTCTGATAACAATAATAATAAAAACAAATTACACTCGGTTTCATAGACAAGGCTTAAGCCTAGTCCTAGACTAAAATGTAAATCTGAGCTGTTTCAACTGAAAGAAACTTGCACTGACTGATCTTAAAACATGTCAGTGCCTTTGTTTTATCTCAAGATGAACACCGGTAATGCTTTTTTCTAAGGCATGTTTATAAAAATATATTAAATGTCTTAACTGAACTATGGCTTAATCCTGGCTTAGGCTAAGCCTTGTCTATGAAACCGGGCCATATAGTCACAAATACAGGAAATGGAGATATATGAAAAAGAGAAACTCACCATTGCCATCTGAGAGGTGGTTATACCACAGCAGAGCGGTTCCAGCTACAGGTTTGACCTTCAGATTACCTTTATCACAGTACTGCTGAGACAGATCACCTAAGACCTTAAACAAACACACACACACAAGTGAAGCTGTAATAACGTCAAGTGCCTAAGATAGCATAATTCAAAACCTTCTTCCTGTTGCTGCCTGGTTGCCATGCAAACAGAGCTCACCTCCCCCTGTTGCCATAGAAACAGGAAATGGCTCACCTCCTCCTCGTATGTCCTGTTGTCAGCCACAGGAAAACTGGTCTCTCCACCTCCATCCGCCGAGTTCAGATGCAGCAAGACCGTCAGATACCTGCGATTCAGGTCAGATACAGTCTTTTTATTATGGCGTAACATTTTTAAGAGTTAAACAGATTTCAGATGTCTTATACAGTAGATGTACCTGCATGCGCCCTGCTTGGAGGCGGAGTTATTAGCTGCCAGGTGTGTGTGGGCGCAGCTGCTGTCGTGATTGGTGAGACTGCTGTCGTGGTGGGCGTGGCTGTAGCCACCTTGCTCGTAACGGACGACTTCCATTGGCTCGCTGAGATCGACCAATGAGGACGGCAGTCGCGTTAAACGGGTCACTCTGGAGAAAAATAAAATAAAATAAATAGTTTGTCTATGCTTTTATCTGCATCTCTTAAACTGGCTCTACTTTGTACAATGTCTAGTATTTTTTTATATAACAGATATACTTTGTCCATACAATGAAAGTCAATGTGCAGTCCAAAACAAAACAAAAAAACGGGAAAAAAAATAAATAAATTAACAAACAAAACAAAACATTCCAACTTCTTTGTCCATGAATATCAAGAAGTCCAAAACCAAACAAAACAAAGAGAAAAAGAACAAAACAAAATAGTTAAACTGTTTTGCTTATAAAAACAAAGTCAAAAAGGAAGGCCTTTGTTTATTCTTTTGAGAGGTGATCTAAATATTTGCGACTGGGAAACATTGACAGGCTTGTGCTGCAGTTTTGCCCTCCAAGTCTTCGAGCCGGTCATGTGACTGAAAACTATCAATTGAAGCCAGACTGCCAAAAACACAGCTTTTGGAATGTTCCTATCTATGATGTAATAGTGTGGCTAAGCACCGCCTCCACAGAAGATCATCAACGGCTGCTTCTACATCGCTGCCTGTTTAGCCCCGCCCACTGATTCACACATTTAGTGTAAATAATGAGAGAGACGCACGCGTAGGTCTACGTAGAAACCAAATGATAAAGACGGCTCGGGGGACAAGACGCTGTGTAGTGCCAAGCTGCAGAAAAACAGTGTTTGCTTTCAGGCCCGTAGCCAGCTATGATGTCAATTTTTTATGTTCAAAAATAAAATTTGTTCTCTGAATGACTAATTTGCAGTTTCCTCTTATGAATGTCTGCATGGCATGTATAATTCAGTTTAGACAGTTTGCAAAAAGTTTTAGCGTCCATGGTATGAAAATGATCGCTGCGAGATGCTCGCAGAGTGAACGAGTCTTGAGAAGGCGCGGGCTCCATATCCAGCTATTATAAGCGTCTTTGGATTTGTCTTTTTCACTTAATTTGACACTTTAGAAAGTTAATAAAATGGGAAGTTGCAGTTTAGGGTCAGTGATATCTTCATCTTATTTTAAATAATTTCTGTTTATTTTTCGTTTTGTTTTAATAGCAATATCAGGCAACCCTGCATCACCGGCACTTAAACTGACAGTAATCAAAAAATCCCATGGACATGTTATTGCTAAGAGGATACGACATTCGGTAAGGGAAACAAAAAATAAATCATGATATTATCTGTCAGAAACGTTATCAATGCTGTCAAAAAAACAGTAGCATTTAACAACAGTACACAGATCTGTAGAACAAGCAGAATGAATTTTCACAAAGTCATGCTAAAACATTCATAAGAGCACTAGACAAAGTTATCATCCATACAGCAATGATTATTAATGAAAACTATAACAGTAATATGTATTGTTGCATGAATAATAAGCAACTGATAAAATTACCCACCCCATAGTAAAGTATTAACACATTTTGATGCCATAAATGGGATATGATTTAAAAATGATCATCCATCTAAAACAGAGAAAATATCTTTGACAAATCACAAACATCTACATGCATGTCTCTTTTAAAGTGTTTACAGTGTATATAATGAGATGTATTTGTAGGGGTTATTATAGCACAATTCTTTAACACCCAGACCGCGTCAGTAAGAACGTTGTCCTTTGTTCATTTCATTTGACAGCGGATTCGTTTACAAACAAAGGCACAATTCGACACGGGATTTTCAGAAAGATTAAAACTAAAAGACGATGCTGTGCCGACTATATTGGATCCGATGTTGCACCACAGGAGTGTGAGTAACTGTTTTCATTACATGGTCACTATTGCTTTGTCTCTTCTTACAGATCGCTTGATATGTAATGAGTTATTTATGCGTTTTTGACCTAAATCATAGCAGTGTCCATCTGTGAAGGAAGTAGGCTGTCAAACATACACAACTGTTAGCCAATCATAGCAGTGGGCGTTTACTTCCAAGTCTACAATCCTCCACGCCTATTCAAACAGAGCGTTTAGATGAGGGCAAAATATGACTGATCGGCCGGCCGATTAATCTGCCGATTTTTGTCATTTTTAAATTAATCGGTATCGGCCAATTGTGCTGAAAATTAGGCCGATTAATATACAGGCGCGTCTGTAAGCAACACGTGACGCTGCCTCTTGCGGCAAGGAGATTGCATATAAGCACGGGTACCAAAACCTCGTAACGAGCAGAGCGGCTAAACTATTATTGTAGCCTGCATTGTATCGATAAGCTCCGATGTTATCAATTCTGTTTCTGTACTGGAGAATTTCTCTATTTTGGCATTCAAATACATCACGAATACGGAAACATTTGATTTTGTGTCGAATGAGAGACCCAACGGTGGTTTCAGTTTCGTTTTAGCCTAAATTAATTCGTTTTGGCTTGTCGTTTATAGCTAGCTTCTTATATTTTTAATTCTTGTTCTTTTCTAAATACTGTTAATTGAAAGAATTTGTTGTGGAGTGAGGGGAACTAAAATAGCCTAGCTTTGTTTACAGTGTTTATTATAATGTTTGTAAACATTTCGCGTCGGCATTAGGCCTATTTCTGAACGAAATAATAAAATGCGACTTATACACGACTTTTTTCTCTCTCTCTCTCTCTCTCTCTCTCTCTCTCCATGCAACACACCTTTTGAAATATTTTGATTTAAAAATATGACTTTTAAACCCGTTTAACTGATTATATTAATCGGTCAAAATTCTTACGGTCGGTTAACGGTTAATATGAACATCCCTGTGAAAGCAGTGGTGAGTTTCCAAAGAACTGCGACACGCTGTCACGTGGATTATGGAGCTCTCATCTCCGCACTGTCAATATGTTTGAAATTACATTTTTAATTCTCATAAGCATACAACATTAGTGAATATTACAAAAGATGAGCAAATATGGAATTTAACCCAATAAAAAAAAGTTCAGACTCAGAACAAGTGTTCAAGTGAAGTTCAGGTGTTGTATAGTTTTGTTCACTTCAGACCAAATATTAAGAAATGCTGCTGGGTGCTATACTGTGTAACACTACTCTTTTTATTATATAATTTATTTCATTTATGTAAGTTTTTGTGCACAAAAAAAACAACTTTTTTTCCTAGATTTTTTATTACCTGTTGTGTATTTATTATTTAACGTATACATTATTTTTAATTTAAATTATACAAGTGCACTGATTGGAGAGGCTTGTTTTGTTTAATAAATGTTTAATTTAAGCAATTTTATGTATCACTTTACTTCTTATTGCTTGACTTAGATTTTATGAGATGAAAAAAAAAAGAAAATCGGCCAAACATATCGGCCCAAAAAAAATCGGCATCATATATCGGTCATCGGCTGCCCTGATTTCTAAATATCGACATCGGCCAGAGAAAAGCCCATATTGGTCGACCTCTACAGCAAATAGCCTATTACTTCTAAATTATGTTTTTTGATGTAAAAATCTTGATAACATTATAAGTGGACCTCAGATACCAATACCAACTAAAAAACAAAGTCAATAAGGAGTCCAAAACAAAACAAATTGTTCCACTGCAGAAAGACAGCCGTACAGGATTGGAATGATATGAAGGTGAGTAAATAATGTCAGTATTTTAATTTCAGTGTAAACTATCTCTTTAAGTGCCTTGCTCAAGTGCATGATTATAAGCCCTGAGCTTTAAGCACTACTCCGCCCATCAGAGCCTTACCTGTTTCTGATGTTCTTCAGCAGGTGGTGTGTGCCCTCTCCGAGGTAAAGTCGAGTGTGTGTGCTTCTCTGCCTGACCTTGGCATGTCCGTCCAAACCTTGGTCAGCGGCGCTGTACTGCAACACTCCTCCACTGACACTCTTAAACTCCTGCAGAGACAAAACTCCTGCAAACACACACCACTCGAAATCAGCTATATCTTCCATGTATCATTAAGAAAGTTAATGCATCTATTTGACCATTTAAAGCAGAAAGTCATGAAGAAAATGTGGGTGGTGCAATGCCAGTATATTGTGAGAGATATATGGTGGCTAAGATGTTCTGAATATTTTTAACACATGTAGCATGTTCTAAATGGTTTCCTTCAGGTCCAGGTCAACTGAGCCCATTTGCAAGTCTCTATGATATTCTGGTCTCTATATCTGGCTTGGATTCCTCCTTCATTGCTAGTCTTTGGGATTTGTCAACAAGTCTCGTGATTTGAGGTATCCTTCTCGTATGTGGCACAAATCAAAAATGATGCAGGACAAGTTAAATTTACTATTTAGGTTTAGGGATGTGCTTAAATCCTCTACCTTAGGTATGTGCAACAGCAGATGCTCACCTCAAAACACCACAAGTAAAGCTGTTGATGGCAGTGTTACAATGAGCTAGGCGAGAAAAACATGAATAGCATTTTTCAGTTTTTTCTCCTTTATTCACGGGTCAGTGAGTCTTCACTCTTTCCCCTCCGGAACCGAACCACAGCGGGACGCTCTCCAGACAATAGAGCAGGGGGACCGGAAGAGGGGACACTACCTCAGCGAGACCGTATGCGACCGGATGTGTGTGTGTGTGTAACCCTCATATTAATGAGACTTTAATGAGTGACAATGGGATCCATCCGGAAGCTGCTAGAAAACACTGCATGTTGTGTCATTGTGTCAGACACACCACTCTCTCTCTCTCTCTCACACACACACTTAACTTACCAGAAGGGTTGGTCTCAAGCCCGGTGTGGATTTTCCGTAAATTGTATGAGCTCAGCCAAGATCCATCAGTTGAATGGGACAGACTCAGTATCTGCAGCAGAACAGATGCTTTTAATTCTGGGAATATTAATTTTATTACTGTTTCTATCTCTCGGCTCACTCAGTATTCCCAAGAATAGAATTCTGCCATCATTTCCTCACTCTCTTAATGTTCTGTATTGTAACGGTATTATTTTCTGACGTGGAACAAAAATGAGTTATTAAACTTTCAAAGAAGCACTAAAACTGCCATGTTTTTGAAGAAAATATACAATGTATTTATATACACCGAATGTAGGGGTGTGTGATATTGACAAAAATAATATCTCTGTATTTTTAGAGATTTTGTTGATAACTATAGTTAAACAATATTTTGGTGCTGGTAATTTGGCTGGTTTAGGCCTGTTACGGATAAATAAATAGAACACAAAAACCGCCAGTAGGTGGCGGCAAGTCCATCTTAATGAATGATTCATTGAATCATTCATTCAAATGATTTGTTCAAAGCAGCTGATTCATTAAGAAACAAAGCAAGTGACTGACTTTCGGAAGGGCTCATCGCTATGCCCCAGGGGTCTCCAACACGTTGCTCGCGAGCTACTTTGGTCTGATTGGAGGTAGCTCGCCAAGACATACTTGACATATCGGCCGTGAGGTTATTTTCATTATCCTGTTTCGTATTTTAATTATCATTAAAGGTGCAATAGGAGATCTTGGAAAATGCTAACTTTAGCCTGATAGCACTGAAAGCGAATGTCCCACCCTCCCTGCAATCGCCGTCCAAAGCCACGCCCCCTGAACGCACATACGCTCAAAATGCAGAATACCAGAGACAACATTAAATTACTACAATAGGCTACATCATTAACATAATGATTGCTATCAGGATGTGAAGAGACCTTCAACCAGAATAACAAAAAATGTTTCTGAAGACAATCACCTATTGCACCTTTAAGCCCGTAATTTGATTATCACGATTTGAAAAACTTACAGTAAATACTGTTCTGCTTTAATCAAAGTTATTAAATCTCACCCAGACACAATACGCAGAGTAGTTTCGTTTTGTGTGAAAACATGACTGAAAGCAGACTGCTGAGGGAAATTATATGAAAGAATGTATGATTCAGTTATTTGTTGAATGCACGAAACCGACTGTCTATCTTCCTTCCATGTAATGCGTAATGAAGCAGTGTTTAGAAGCGTTCATAGGCGCCACCTGCTGTCCAACTGTGGATTTACAAATTCATTCAGTCTGCCTGCCATTTTTTGTTCAGACCAATGTGAAAATCTTACAAATTTATTGTTGAAATCTTAACCGGTCGATGGAAAATAGCCTACCTTGTTATCAGAAGTGTTGAGATAAAAAATAATTTTCCATTCTGACTCATAAAAGAAAGATAAAAAAAGATTTAAAAAGCTGAAATGTTAGAATTTTATTTGAAAAAATGGTCAAAACTTAATTTGAACATGTAGTACATGTCAGTAGATAACATGTTATGAATATTTTATGTTAGTTTAAATCCGGTCATCATTTTTTTATGCAAACAAAAAGTGCATAGTGCTGCTAACTAATGAAACACTGAAGTGTTGCTCTGACACACAGATGTTCTGCTCCAGCTTTGATTGCAACTTCTTTTCGATGACGAAATGTAAAATGTAAAAATTAAAAAAAATTATATCGAAGCCACTGAACTGATACATTTAAGTGGCAGCATTATAACGACTGTCTGACCTCCTCTCTCTGCAGAAGGCCGTCCTGGTTGAGGTCGAGCAGGCTGAAGAGCTCGTCTTGAGTGAGCTGCTCCTCCTGGCTGTCCGGGACCGTGAGGAGAGAGCTGTGGGTCAGGCCCTTCAGCTGGGCCAGCTGCATCACCACGCTGCTCTCCTCCACACTCAGGAATCCTGGGATCTCTGAAACACACGTCAACATGCCAATGTCAGTCTGCATACTGCATATACACCTATATATCCTATACTGCATAATACAGTGACGTGCAAAGTTTGGGAACCCCTTGCAGAATCTGTGAAAATGTGAATAATTTTAACAAAATAAGAGAGATCATGCAAAATGGCTATTTTTTATTTAGTACTGTCCTGAATAAGATATTTAACATAAAAGATGTTTACATATAGTCCACAAGACAAAAAAACTGCTAAAATAACACCCTTCAAAAGTTTGTGAACCCTTGGTTCTTAATACTGTGTGTGGTTACCTGGATGACCCACGACTGTTTTTTGTTTTGTGATGGTTGTTCATGAGTCCCTTGTTTGTTCTGAACAGTTAAACTGAGCACTGTTCTTCAGAAAAATCCTCCAGGTCCTGCATATTCTTCAGTTTCCCAGCATATTTTGCATATTTGAACCCTTTCCAGCAGTAACTGTATGATTTTGAGATCCATCTTTTCACAATGAGGACAATTGAGGGACTCAAACACAACTATTAAAAAAGGTTCAAACATTCACTGATGCTCCTGAAGGAAACACGATGCATTAAGAGCCGGGGGGTGAAAACTTTTTGAATTTGAAGATTGGTAGAAGTTGGTAGTAAAAAACAGTACTTGTCAGTCTGAGTCCAGTTGCATAAACACACCTACGGTTAAGACGGTTTACCTTAAGAACTAGTTTGACCAGCTAGTGGTTAGCCAAGGGCAATCGGTCTTACTTTTCGGATTCAAATTAGACTAATTTTCTGTTTTATGTAAATGACTTGAGTAATGACCAGTTACAGAAAAACAATTAGATGAGTAACTTCTATGACTAGTCTAATCAGTTTATGCAACAGGCCACAGACGTTTGGGCTAAATCTCACCATCTTAAAGATTTGAAAGTTGTATGCTTAAATGCTTGAAATTTGTTTTGTAAATGTAAGCATATGAAAATATTTACAAAGCAAGTATATTAATATAGGAAAATGTTTTTGGAGATAATAAGCAAATAAATAAAAAATAACATATTTATAAATACTCTTTGTAAATAAATAAATGATTTTCCCCCATAAATATAATTTGCAAATAAGTGTTTTTATAAATATTAATATGCAATTAAAAGGGTTTATATAAATATTGTTTGCAATAAATATTTGTAATATTGTTTGAAAATAAATAACTAAATATTTTTATAACTATTATTTTCAAATATAAATATTTTATAAATATTGATCTGCAATTAAATAAATATTTATATAGATATTATTTGCAAATAAACAGATTTTATACATATTATTTGAAGATAAATACATGTTTTATAAATATTATTTACAAATTAATAATATATATTTGAAATATTAATATGCAATTAAATAAATATTTCTATAGATATTATTTGCAAATAAACTGATGATGTTATAAATATTATTTGAAGATAAATACATATTTTATAAATATTATTTACAAACAAACGAACATATATGCTCTTTGTTTTGGTTTACTATACAATACTTCGAAAAATAATTTTTAAAATAATAATAATAATAAAGAATGAGTGGGTGGGTGTATCCAAATGTTTGACTAGTACTGTATATATTAAGACTGGTTTAATCTGGGTAATGGACACATTTTTAAATGACTAAGATTAGAGCAGAGGCCATTAAGTTGGAAAATATAATAAACTGCGCCCATCCCCCTCTTTGAGACTCATGGTATTGCCTGACCCATTGAGAGTGCTAATGAGACTGTGCCATTAAAGTGGTCTGGCGGGGGCAATAATAATAATAATAATAATTCATTACATTTATATAGCGCTTTTCTGCTTTTTCTAAGCACTCAAAGCGCTCTACATTGTGAGGGGTGGTGTCTCTCAATAGTTTCTCTGGGATGGGTGAGAGTGCTCAGTGATTTAGATCATCATCATTATCTACCACTGTTATTGTTCAGCATCATTCAAATGCAGACAATGCATAAAACATATATACACACACAGAGACGCTCGCTCTTCATAAAACTCTTCCGCATGGTTTGTCTGCGAGAGATGCGGTCTCTCTAATTCATTAGATGGGAAGAGGGGAAAGAAAGGGTCCTGGGAATGAAGTGGACAGGAAGTGAGGGCCATTTTTGGGGTAGACTGTGTAGTGCTCCCAGCAGGGGAAGAAAAACTCCTGAGCATCACACACGCACAGACGCTGCTCCAGCCCTCTCACACTTACACACTTCCTTTTACACACACCTGTCACAGCCAAGCCTTTCTAGAGCTTTACACTTTCACTGGCTGACCGTTCTCAAAATATCTATCTATCTATCTATCTATCTATCTATCTATCTATCTATCTATCTGCACTGTAAAAAATAAAAAGTTGAGAAAACTTCAGCAGATTTTTTAGTTCTCAACCTTTTATTTTTTACAGTGTATCTATTCATTTATCTAACATCTATCTGTTAGTTTATCTATCCATTAATTTACCTAACATCTATGAATCCATCTATCTAGAAATGTATATATCCATTTATCTATCTATATTGAAAAGCATCAATCAATTTATACATCTAACTATCTATCAAACATCTATCTTGAAATGGATCTATCCATTTATATATCTAACTATTTACCATCTTTCTATCAATCTATATCTATCTGTCTTGCAATTTATATGTTTATCTAACCATCTGTCTATCTAGAAATGTATCTATCCATCTATTTATATACCTAACATCCATCTATCTATCTGCATCTAGCGTGTGTGTGTGTGTGTGAACACACTCTGACTCGTGGGTAATCTGTTGTGTTGTATTATCATAATCACACTCCTCAGGAAAGAAGAGAGGAAAAGGAAGTGTGTGTAGCTCACTGTTCATCATCTCCAGCAGAGAAATGGAAGGGTCAGCACCTCACACACAGTCACACATACACACCCTCCCTGACCAATCCACTCTCACGTCCTGCAGAGTCCCGCCCGCTCCCAGATGGGCCTCAGGCAGTGGTGTATAAATACACCTATTACTGATTTACCCTGACACTACCTTACACTGATCCTCCAGCTCTCTGACGCTCTCTGGACTATGATGCTGACAGCTTCTGCTCTACTGCTGCTCCTGCTTGGCCCTGGCATCGGTGCCGTGCCCAGCGGACTCTGGGAACACCAGGGATCCTCTCGTTGTGTGCCCATCCCAAGCAACATGGCCCTCTGCCAGGGTCTGGGCTACAACAGCATGCGGATGCCCAACTTGCTGGGACATGAATCTCCAGCTGAAGCGGTGCAGCAGAGCACCAGCTGGCTGCCGCTCCTCACCCGAGAGTGCCACCCGCACGCCCGCATCTTCCTGTGCTCGCTCTTCGCTCCTGTCTGCCTTGAGAGGTAAGACTTCCTTATAATAGACTGACTCTCAGGAATAAAAAAAAAATTATAATTAAATATAATAAATATTTTTCTTTATTTTTTTAAGATTTTTACCTGCCTTTTCACACTTGTGTTTCTGGTCAGAAATGACTGTCCTACAAAAAATTGCTTATAAATCTCTCTATTATGCTATATTGTGACCAAATCTTTTAAAAATTGATTTTTGATTTTTTAAAAATTAAAAATTTAATTTCTTGTCATCTTGTTTTCTTCCAGTCATTTTTCATGTTTTGTATTTATTTTTGGAAACTGATTGATCACAGGCCTCATTGATCTGAGCTTATGCACGTTTTTGAATGAATAGTGCCAGAATAAACCACAAATACTGTTCCCCCCCATGGTTTTCACTCAATCTGAGGTGCATAAACTCAGATCAGTGAGCCTTATGACCAATCATTTTCAAAAATAATTACAAAACCGGTGTTGACTGAAAGAAAACAAGTTGACAAAAAAAATGTAATCCAACATTTGGTCACAATATAGCAAAATGTGAGATTTACATCTTATTTTTAAAAGGCCATTTTTGATCAGAAACAAAAAAATGTGATTTTCAGCAACTAACAAGGGTAAATTTAATTTAAAAATATAAAATAAAATATGTATTTAAAACGTGGTCTACTGGTAAAAAAAAATAAAAAATTCTAAATTTAATATATATACACACACACACTCACACACACTCACACACACACTCACACACACACAATGGTTTTCTGCATCAAATCATAACAAAGCTCTTAACAGTGAGTGAATTGTAATGTTTCTCTCATGGCTTTGCCTCTGGCCTTTCAGGATCATTTCACCATGCAGGAGTCTGTGTGTCTCGGTACGGGACAGCTGCGCCCCCATCATGAACTGCTACGGTTACGCCTGGCCTAGAATACTACAGTGCGACCAGTTTCCCAAAGATCACCTAATGTGCATTTCCTCAGTTGCGCATATGCAAAACGGCACCAGCAATGACGGCCAAGGTAAACGTTTACATTTACTCATTTAGCAGACACTTTTATCCAAAGCGACTTACAAATGAGGACATCTTTCTTTTTTAACATACATACTTTGTCAAAGCAATGCAGACAAACAATGCTGGGTTTTCTCTGTCAAACTGATTTTTGTGGTTGGTTTCAGTGGTGCCGCGTGCGAGCTGCACAGACTGTGAGCTGGAGGAGGCCACGTCACCCAAAGACCTGCTCGACCTCTTCTGTAAAAGTGACTTTGGTAAGAAACTCTACTTTTTGCTTATTCGCAACAACCGTAAATTATTAATGCTGAAACTCCCTGCTCATGTCTGTCTTTCTCTCTCTCTCTCTGCTAGTGGTTAAAGTGCGTCTATCCAAGCTGAACTCCAGTAGTCCTGTCCTGACGATGTTCTCCCTGGGCTCTCGGCTGGAGGTCCTAAAGCACGGCCCGCTGCTGGGAGGGGAAATGAGGAGCCGTCTGACACTGTGGCTGGAGCAGGACGCCACCTGTGTGGGCAACCTGACCCGCAACCATCCGGACGGGGGGACCTTCCTCCTGACGGGCACTGTGACGGGCAAGAGACTGCTGGTCACGAAAGCGTTCAGCTGGGGAAAACGCCAGAAGCACCTCAACCAAGCAGCACGCAAGTGGAAAAGCCACCGGTGTAGAGGGTAGAGCTTCAGAAAACATACCTCAGAGTGTGCATAATGTTGTAAATAATAGAAGAGCCTTGTACTATATTTTTAAATCTGAAGATATTAAACTTTTCTTAAACGACAGTCTATGTGTCCTTTTCCTGTCATAAATTTCAGGGTCACTTTTACATCCGTAATTAATGACTCGAACCCAAAACACAGAGTTATATAAAAACTAATCTCTACAGATGAAATTGGAAACTCACCAAACAGCAGTGGCTTCAAGCTGAGGGTGCGCATGTTATGGGTCCGGTCAGGAACCAGAGAAACTCTTTGCACATGTCCAACCTGAGCAGAAAAGATATAACTTTACACACACACAGAATCAGAGCAGCAGTACTCCATGAAAACAGTGCCTTAAGGGATGGAATCAAGCTAACATCAACTTTTATGTCATTAAAGGCATATATTAAACTTAACACAATTTATAAACACGATTATTTAAATTCTAGATTGTAATACATTGCCTTTTTTAGACTTGTGTTGTAATTGTTAACTAAAATACAACTTTTACCATTAAAAATTGTTTAATTTGTTTAAATAAAGCTGAAATAATACAAAATGTGAATATTAAAATCATAAATAGCTCTCTCTCTCTTGGATGGCTCCCTTTCTTGTCAGGGGCCACAATATTAAATAACAAAAAAATAAAAAATTGAAATGTTTCCTTAATTAGTGAAATAAAATAAGCCTGTGTTGTAGTACCAAAATATATCAAATCAAATCTGAAATAAAGTCAAAGCTACATTGATATAGCTTTAGAGTTTTACCAATAATAGACTGTAAACCTGATATAATTTTACCATAAAAGTTTCTCGCCTATTAAATAGCCACAGAAGCTAGAATGATCAAAAACAAACCAAGACGAAAACTGAAAAATATAAATAAATAAATGCTATTAAAACAGCAATGCCCCCAGTGGTATGCATATCATAAAAATGTGAACAGTTTGAAAAAATGCTTAAATTGCATAAAAATGTATTTAATGTTTTATTGATTTCTTTGTCTCCAGCCTTATTGTAATGTTTTGAATACAAATGTTTTTCTACATTTCAGAGTGGAGGTGGTGATGGGGGATACATTATTAATTATTTTAAACATGCACAAAATTTTAAATCTCCATGTTTTCTATTAGTATTACAACTGGTAGTGTACTAGGTTGTAAGATCAACTCACCTTTATTTATAAAGCGCTTTTAACAATACAGATTGTGTCAAAGCACTTAACAGTATCAGATTGGAGGATAGAGTGTCAGTAATGTATAAAAATAAGATTAAACACTCAATTTTCAGTTAAGGCATTTCATTATTGAGTTCAGAGATGTCTAGCTCAGTTTAGTTTAAATAGTATCAAATTGACGATAATCACTAGAAATGAAGTGTCCCCAACTGAGCAAGCGCAAGGAACCAAAACTCCCTCTTTGTACTTGACATTAATTTACACAGTTCAGGGCTAAGCTGTATATTCCTATATAATACTTTAATTTGTAACAAATATAGGGATGTTATATAAAAATTTAAGACAGTGTAAAAAAATAAATAAATAAAAACAAATGAAAAAAAAAAAAAAACACCCTGCTTTCTCATTTTTTTCTTATTTTCCTAATAAGATAGAAACATCTATGATATCAGAATAACAGTGCATGTACCCTAATGCCCTCCAGGCGCGGCAGATGGAAGGAGAGCTCGGGGCTCAGGTTTGCTGAGGATGGGGTTTGGTGGTGCTCTGTAGGCATGGGTCGAGGGGCACTAGCACTCTTCTCCAGGGGTACATCCTGCTCCCCAGACCCCGTGTTATAGTGCACATAAAGCAGCAAAGCTATGATGTTTATTATATAGAGGTGGAAGAAGGCCATGACCACCACGAAGTACGCCCTGGAGCAGACGCTGCTCTTCTGGATGTGGAGTCGCTCGCGGCCGCCTGGGTGTCGCAGTGGAGGGGGGAAGTGATGGAAGTCCCCCTCGAGTCCAGGCAGACGGTCCTCATACTCACCCATCTCCTAAATCACTGCTCCGCCGAGCATTGCCCTGGTCAGCCCAGGCTTACAGCCAGCTGCTCACAGCCCTGAGGTAACACACACATAGCGGTTCAGATATGGGCCACTCGTTTATAAAAATGGTGCATCGTGTCGGTGATGAGGATCAGTGCAGGAATGCCTTCAGATTTAGGACGATGTCAGCTGCTTCACAGCGCTCGTATAATCCAGTGAGCGATCAAATCTGAGCAGTCATACACATAACAGATGAACTAGACCAATAAAAGCGAGGAAAACGCACGAGTCCTTTATAAACGAAGAAGGAAAATAAAAGCAGCGTCTGTTATTTGCCTACAAGCGACGCGAAGCTCATTTCAAAATAAAAGCTTGGAAGGTTTGTGTTGTTTTTTGTTGAAAAAATAACTAGATTTTGCGTATTTTTTATTATACACAAATACTGATAATTACCTACAGTAATTGATGAATACCGATGAGAGTATTATTATTAAGAATTTATTTAAATGGCCTTCGTAATAATTACAGTCTGAATATATATATATATATATATATATATATATATATATATATATATATATAGCAACACTATTTTTTCTTAATTATTGGAGTACATTTTATAAGAAAATGTAATTTTAAAGAGTGCTGTCAAATGATTAATCGCATACAAAATAAAAGTTTTTGTTTACATAATATATGTGAGTGTACTGTGTATATTTATTATGTATAAATAAATACAAACACATGCATATATATATATATATATATGCATTTAAGAAAAATATGTTATATTTATATATTAAATATGTTTATATAATACATTTTTATAATGTTTTGATTGCTTCTAATGCCCTCATCTGCTAAATGAATAAATACAAATGTAAATGATATGAATATAAATATAAACATGTAAATATTTTCAAAATATATACTGTATGTGTGTCTTTATATATACACACATTACACACGCACATATTGTGTAAACAAAAACTAATTTAAACCATTTTAATTCAGTGTGTTACTTCCCATTTCTTTGTAAATATTTGTGAAATTATTTATGGATTATGTAGTGCATCCATACATAATGCATGTTTTTATGCTGCATACAAGTGCAAAAACATACATTTAAGGGTAAACATTAAACAAACGAATAAATAAGCTAAATGAAAATAAATTAAATCATAAATGTGATTTTTGTGAATGTGAAAAATAATGAAAACCAATACATTTATAAATAAACAAATCACTGATAAGCCAAAGAAAGCAAGCTAAACCTCAACAATAGAATCATTAATAGCATCATAAATAAATAAAATCTAATATCTTTTTGTTTTAAGAATTCTTCACATTTTTATTACAAGTTAAACAAAACGATTTAAGAATTAAGTGAGTCTAATAAAAAATGTTGGAGAGTTGGAAGTGAGCTTTTATTTGTGGATAAAAATTTAGCAAAACATACAAAATGAGATACTTTATTAATAGTTAAAGACGTTGATGAGGATGCATGAAGTAAAGTGAAGGATTTTGCATCATTTTGCATCAAGGGTTCAACCGGAAGCTCTAGAATAGTCCGGCGACTGGAGGGGCGTGGTTTGAGGCTCCGCCCACCGCGCTCCAGTCACAGCAGAACACAGTCAAACCCCGGGAGAACATACCAGAAACCCCGACCAGACTCACACACACAGCCGCCAAAGTCATGTAAGTCTGCGCTTTCTGTGGAAAATATCTGTTCTGATGTATGCGACATACAGGTCGTCAGTGAAACAAACCTGAATCATTGTGTAGACTGTGAAGCTTAGCGCTAGCCAGCATTAGCTACTTCTGCACGACTCATTCACTCCTAGTCGATAAATTATCCGGTAACGTAGTGGAAATATCATCAGATTTATTAAACACTAAATCTAAGTGCATTACGTTCAGAAATCTGTACTATTAGTTGAAATGTGTGTAATGTAAAAGTAAGCTAGCTCGTTACTTCTAGCTAGCCTGTATCAGGTGTTAGCATGTTGCGTCTTGCTACCCATCTGTGTTCATAAACGCGCATATCTTTATAAAATTTAGTTTTTTTTTTTGTATCGACAAACTCGCTCAAATCGTTGTTAATGTGACGGAGTTTATCGGTTTGTTTTATGGTTGAATGAATCGCGAGAATGAGCGCGCCTCGTGCACGTGCTTCAGGGCCAGAATGAATGAGCTACTATAACACACACATTACCCCTTTAAGAAGACACAGGTTACGTCTAAACCTCTCATCAAAAGTCTGTTTTTTTATTTTTATGCCAGACATTCATAGGACTCAGATTGTTATATCAAAAAGTCATGTGATCATTGATTAAAAATGATGAATTATTACTAGTTGGGTATTTCACATCAGTTAATTAATTTGGTTCTATGGGCATGGACAGTATGAGGATTAAGTTTATTATGCAGATGGCATTTAATACATTTCTAAATTAATATTCCACTGTTGTGAAGTGTTCACTGGTTTCAGGGTGAAATGGTGAGTCACTCAGTACAGCATGGGGAGTTTGATGCACCATCTTTTAGGAAAGGAGCAGGAACAGAGGCAGCAGGTTGAAGCGGTGGTGTGTCTCAGATGTCCATGCCACCTGCTCTTTACACACTTTCTTATTTGTTGACTGAATTGAGTTTTCTTTGCCTCACCTACTAGTAGTGAACATGTTTGACACTCAATATTTAAATTAGTGGTTGACTTAAGGATTTTATAAGGACAATGCTGATATTAGAGAATGCAGTTTTTAATGATAAATATTTTGTCAAGAATATTAATGTAACCATGTGGAAGATTAATGAAAGATTAGGCCTATTCATAAAATATTTGTAATCTGTAATGGTTTTAAAATCCCTTATGCTCAAAGACATTTATTAGATCAAAAATACAATTAAAATGCTATTTTGCAAGACATTGTCTACCCAATTATTTTCTGAGAACTTAATAGAAATATTTATACAAAAATGTCAATCTATGTCAGTGCCGTTCAAATTTTGCAAGTCAGTAAGTCTCTCACCAAGATGCATTTATTTGATGAGAAAATACGGGAAAAACAGTAAAAATTGTGAAATTATTATCAGTTGAAATAACTATTTTCTGTTTTAAAATATTTAAAAAAGTAATTTATTCCTGTGATCCTTGTGATTACTCCAGTCTTCAGTGTCACACGCGTCTAATATTCTGATTTGCTTCTCAAGAAACATTTCTTATCAATGATGAAAACAGTTGAGCCGCTTCGTTTTTTTGTGGAAACCATGATAGATTTTATTCCTCAGGATTCTTTGATGAATAGAAAGTACTTTTTTTTTTTTTTTTTACATTATAAATGTCTTTGCTGTCACTTTTGATCATTTTAATGTGTTATTGCTGAATATAATTAATTTCTATAAAAAAATCTTATCTCAAATGTTTGATTATATTATACAGTGTAGTGATTGCAAATTAGAGATGCTCAGAATTGCAACTTAAATTAACACAATATTTGTTTAGATATATGGGGAAAACAGTGTCTTTGACAATAAATGGGGAAAAGCATGATATTTTATAACCTTAAATGATCAAATATCAGCTGATTGGTCAACATAATATTCTATTCAGTATTTCAGTGATCCTATTTAAATTATATCCACATATAAAATTGTGTAAATTATCCTATGCTTTAATTCATATACAAATTTCCCTCATCAGGCATCCAGCAGCTGCTAAGTGGTACGACAGACGGGACTGTGTCTTCATTGAGTTTTTGGTGGAGGACAGCAAAGATGTGAAAGTAAATTTTGAAAAGTCCAAATTTGGTTTCAGGTATGTTGCTGTAACTTTAATCATCTATGTAAAACACAAAAGGCTTTTTATTGTCATTTTCTCAGATTGTATGCTGTAGCATGAGAACTTTGTGGCTCAGCTAATGCTGTCTTCTGCTCTCTTTCAGCTGTCTCAGTGGGATGGATAACATGAAGTACTCAAATGAAATTGACCTTTTTGAATCCATCGATCAAGATGTGAGTTTAGCACACAGTTGAGAGAGCCCGTTTCAGATTACCCCCAGTGGTAACTTACATTTTGTGTAATGTTTTACTTTTTATTCTCAGGGATCCAAACACAGGCGTACAGACCGGTCGATCTTGTGCTGTTTACGGAAGGCGGTGTCAGGGAAATCCTGGCCCAGGTTAACGAAAGACAAAGCAAAGGCAAGTTTTGTTCCCTATTTATTGTCACTGCAGTATTTACAGTTATCACAGTCATTATTTGATTAAGGACTATGTCAGATATCTTGACAATTTGAGCTCTTCTACTTTGAATTTTCTTTACCCCCCAAAACTGAAAATATGCCTCTAGATAAGTACATTAATCCGAATCCTTCTAACTATGCAAGTGCAATTTTGTGCATTATTGTTGCATAATTAGTTAGTTATGAAATTCAAGTACACACTGCATTCTCAGTGCTGCCACAAGAGGCGCTATAGTGTAAATTGTGTCTTCCATGGCTGGCTTTCTGAAGAGAATCTTGTTGAGCAAGTCTAGAAGTAACACACATGTGCTTGCATATTTTTCTGGGTTTTAAAATTAAATCGTAAACCTAGCAGTGGTTTGTGGCATCGTAAGTTGTTTGGCAATGTATCTAGTTAACTGTTAGCTTTCCCATATAACCTGTTATATAAAATAATTCTCAGCTTATCGTATCAGCCAGTGCATCCGTACCACAGAGAAGGGTTCAATCATTCATATGCTAAAAAGCAACACTTAATAATGTCTCATGTCAATGCAAGTTTGTTTTTCGGTGCATGTTTTATAAGGTTTCAAAGTTGTGTCCCCACTTTCTGTAATACCGTCAGACATTATTAAAATTGAACAAAATCAGGGGCAGCTGTCACTCTAAAGGACCCCCTTGCCACAATCCTCCTCTGCAGAGTACATCAGGCTCAGACAAGCTTTATAAACAATAACATACTCACAGTTTGTGTTCGTTTTAATACAGTAATTGGTTGATTCTATGTATTTGATAGTTAAAAAGACTACAAATTCAGGTTTTCGTCACCTCCGTGAGATGAATATTTTGATATTTCATAATATTTTATATTTGTTGTGGAATTGTTGGTCACGTGTGAAAGTGTAATCTGTCTGCTAACATGAGAATGTTTTGAAATGTTAAAAACATCTTGAATGCTGTTAAAGATAACGTTGAAATTATATTACACAGTCCAAGGTAAAAAGCACTTAAAAAAGAGAAAAGTTGGGAGGTTGCATCGAAGCATAGCTTAGTACATATAAGATACAAAAATGTAGTTAAATTTGTCTGAGCACAAAGTTTGATTTTTTCAATTCTGCACCCTGTTTTGTCCCACTTCTCAAGAATGACTGATACGTGTTTTTTTTTTTTTGTCTCACTTGAATTTTGTCTACAGCTCAACTGGCTTAGTGTTGACTTCAACAACTGGAAAGACTGGGAGGATGATTCAGATGAAGATTTGTCCAACTATGATCGCTTTTCAGAGGTTAGTACTTTTTAGTTTTAAAAATAACTATAATTCACCCTCCCGGCAGTATCGCCTACTATTATGGGAATTTGTGAAGAATACGTCTGTAATCATTGTGGTGTACTGAGCTGCTTTGTTGGTTTTAGATGATGGGCAACATGGGAGGAGAAGATGATTTACCTGACCTAGATGGAGCAGATGATGTAAGATTTTAAGTTTATTCATATGTATAATAAAGTTTAGTTTAATGGGATAGTTCATCCAAATCTTTCACTCAACCTCATTATTCCAATCACATGCATTTCCTATAAGAGGTGGAGCCTAACACAATGGAACAGAACAGAGGTCTCAACACACTTTTGATAGATGTTTTTAACTTGAAAGGGGATGAATTTAGAAACAAGCATTTACTGTGCTGACAGTCTAAAATGCTGACATCAGGCTAAAACAGCTGCATCTCTAAATTGATCCTCTTCAAAGCACAGTAAATCGTAAAACTAACACAAAGTATCACTATAGTGACCCATTCCTGCCTTAAAACATGTAACGTCATTTTCCTGCTATTTAATGACTCGCTGTTGATTTAATGTTTTTCAGGAATCAGCTGATAGTGATGATGAAAGTAAGTTTTCCTCTTTTTTTTTTTTTTTTTTTCTAGCTTTTATGTTCAGAGCCATTGCTGTTTTAAAGGGATGGTTCGACCCAAAAATGTCTTTACATCCTTTACTTACTTTTAAAAATTCTCTCATAACTTTTGTCCACCTATTGAAATCATTTAATCAAATTTCAAGCCAAAAGGTACCCAAAAAACAATCCATATGAATCAAGGGGTTTGAAATCTTTTAAAGAAACATAATCGGTTTCTATAATAAATATTTAATTTATTCAAATAAATACCGATCAACAAAAGAGCACTTTAAATATGGTCAACAGAAACCCAGCTGTGCTTGCTTGATGCTTGAGAACAAACCTCACTGGTTCTTGCATGTTTGAGCTGCACGATTCATGTAGATTATGTATTTTTTTTATCTTAAATATTGCTTACCTAGACTTACAATGGATGGACACAAAATTTGAAGTATTTGTTCTTGCGTTTTGAAGATGTACAAAGATCTCATGGTTTTGAAAGGCAGTGAGGTTGAGTAAATGACAGAATTTCTATTTTTGGGTGACCTGTCCCTTTAAGTGTTTTTGTATTGTTTTGACTCATTATGCTGAAAAACATTATTGAAAATGGTTTACTGTCCTTCTTGATTTTCCAAAGTTGTATGACTGTTTCCGTTTGAATACAGAGGTGAATTTATGAATCATTTATAATGTCCTTGCAAACTCCAAAAAGAAACAAAAGCACAATTGAAAGGTTAAATGAACGCTCCACTTTCTTTGGAAATAGGCTCATTTTCCAACTCCCCAAGAGTTAAACAGTTGAGTTTTACCGTTTTTGAATCCATTCAGCCGATCTCCAGGCCTGGCGGTAGCACTTTTAGCTTAGCTTAGCATAATAATCAAGGAACTTTGCTGCTGTAGTTTTAAATAGGAAAAATATCTAAACTCTTTGGTCATTTTTGAGCGAGATGCTAATGGTCTAATCCGATTCAATGATCTATGCTAAGCTAAAAGTGCTACCGCCAGACCCGGAGATCGTCTGAATGGATTCAAAAATGGTAAAACTCAACTGTTTAACTCTTGGGGAGTTGGAAAATGAGCCTATTTCCAAAAAAAGTGGAGTGTTCCTTTAAACTCTGGTCCTCATTCATTGTAACTTTAAGAAAAGCAACCAGTGC
Source organism: Barbus barbus (assembly GCF_936440315.1). Taxonomy (NCBI): domain Eukaryota; kingdom Metazoa; phylum Chordata; class Actinopteri; order Cypriniformes; family Cyprinidae; genus Barbus; species Barbus barbus. The sequence continues at coordinate 6,518,284 of NC_136719.1, read as the reverse complement.
ATAATAGATTTTTTCTCCTATTGTTTTACTGAAGAAACTTATATAAGGCGGAACAACAAAAGAGAGTAAAATTGACAGATTATTATACTTAAGATATTTGGTGTTTTTCTCCAGAAATGCCAGATCTGGAATAATTGACTGGCACATTGTGGACAGACGGAGGAGAGGGGGGGATAACATAATGAAAAGAGGAAGCTGTCACCTAAATGCTACTTGATCTGAAAGAGAGTAAAGCTGGATTGAGTGAGACCGTTGAGTTCATAAGCATCACCTCCGTCTCAGTGGCTGCACTCCAGAAGATCGTCATAAACCTCTGTTGGGAGTTATTATGCATATTGTCGTACAGAGCTTCGTTGTCCCTCTCCTTATGACCAGTCCTGGCTCTTTTTTTTTGGTTTGTTTTGTTTTAATCTGTACTAAAAACATGTATACTTAAACTGTTTGGAAAAACTGCACTGTGTTTGTATTTTTTCAACCGAAAAGCAATAGATGTGATGGAAAGTTTCTTTTTTTTATTGTAAGGCATCGAAATTAAAATGAAAAGTGAAACTTTACAGAGGTGCAGAGAGTGTTTGTGTCTTGCAAATCCTGTGATTAAAGCATAAGAATGATTATGGACTTTGGAAACTAAGTTCCAGTTATTAGACATAAGACTCACTGCCCTAATATACTTTTTTTCATGTGTCTCTTGAGGGTGGTACCAGATTGGTTGGATGTTGATATTTTCTAAATCTACAAAAATGATTAATTTCCCCAAAGTCTATATTAGCACTGTATTTGTTATTGGACCATTAATGTCTTTCATATTGTGACTCCAGTATGATATATGATGTCTTCAAATGTAAAAGATGGGAAACAGAAAGGTACTATATGTTTCCAATCAAATCTAAAACAAAAGACCAAATAAGTTTGCATTATCAAAATTAGGTGCTAGACAGGGCTATGTTTGTGCATATTGCTGGTTGACTCCTATCAATGTTTTCAAAAGAAAAAAGCTTTTGATTTTGAAAAATGCTTTCGATCATATTTCTAATAAACTACTCAATGCTTACCTTTTCATTTTCTCTGCTGAACAGTTAAATTGATAGTTCACCCAATAATGAAAACGGCCAGCATTTACAACCGTTTCAATCCAAACTTGAGTAACAAAAAAAAAAAAAGGTGAAAAATGTGTCTTTCTATACAATGGAAGTCAAGCGGGTCCACTCACTGTTGTTTTTCAGAATATATTTTGCCTTTCATAGGAAAAAAAGTACATTATACCGGTTTGAAACTATGTGAGAGTGATAGATGATGACAAGTTCAATTTTAGGTGAACTGTCCAATATTTAAATGAGTTTGTTTCTTCATTGGAACAGATTTGGAGAAATTTAGCATTACATCACTTGCTCAGAAAATGGATCCTCTGCAGTGAATGGGTACCGTCAGAATGAGTCATAAAAACATCACAATCCACAACACGACTCCAGTGCAGTGAAAAGCTGTCTTTGTAATAAACAAATCCATCATTGATGGACTGGAGTCCTGTTGTGGATTATCGTGATGTTTTTATGACTCATTCTGACGGCACCCATTCACTGCAGAGGATTCATTGGTGAGCAAGTGATGTACAGGTACATCTCAAAAAATTTGAATATCGTGAAAAAGTTAACTTGTTTCAAAAAGTGAAACTTTCATATATTTTAGATTCATTACATGTAGAGTAAAATATTTCAAAAGTTTTTTTGTTTTAATGAATAGAGCTTACAGCTCATGAAAGTAAAAAATCAGTCTCTCAAAATATTAGAATATTTATATTTGAGTTTCAATTAATGACCATCTCAACAGTATAAATTCAGGGTATCTCTTGTTCTTTGAAACCACAATAATGGGGAAGACTGCTGACTTGACAATGATCCAGAAGACGAACATTGATGCCCTCCACAAAGAGGGTAAGTCACAGAGGGTCATTACTGAAAGGTGTGGCTGTTCACAGAGTGCTGTATCAAAGCATATTAAATGCAAAGTTGACTGGAAGGAAGAATTTGGGTAGGAAAAGGTGCACAAGCAACAGGGATGACAGCAAGCTTGAGAATACTGTCAAGCAAAGCTGATTCAAACACTTGGGAGAGCTTCACAAGGAGTGGACTGAAGCTGGAGTCAGTGTATCAAGAGTCTCCACGCTCAGACGTCTTCAGGAAAAGGGCTACCAATCCACTTCTGAACCAGAAACAACGTCAGAACCTTCTTACCTGGGCTGAAAAAGAACTGGACTGTTGCTCAGTGGTCCAAAGTCCTCTTTTCAGATGAAAGTAAATTTTGCATTTCATTTGGAAATCAAGGTCCCAGAGTCTGGAGGAAGAGTGGAGAGGCACAGAATCCATGTTGCTTGAAGTCCAGTGTGAAGTTTCCACAGTCAGTGATGATTTGGGCTGCCATGTCATCTGCTGGTGTTGGTCCACTGTGTTTTCTGAAGACCACAGTCAGCCATCTACCAGGAAATTTTAGAGCACTTCATGCTTCCTTCTGCTGACAAGCTTTATGGAGATGCTGATTTCATTTTCCAGCAGGACTTGGCACCTGCCCACACTGCCAAAGGTAGCAAAAGCTGGTTCAATGACCATGGTGTTACTGTGCTTGATTGGCCAGCAAACTCGCCTGACCTGAACCCCATAGAGAATCTGAGAGACACCAGACCCAACAATGCAGATGACCTGAAGGCCGCTATCAAAGCAACCTGTGCTTCCATACCACCTGAGCAGTGCCACAGGCTGATTGCCTCCATGCCACGCCGCATTGAGGCAGTAATTAAAGCAAAAGGAGGCCCAACCAAGTATTGAGTGCATAGAAATGAACATACTTTTCAGAAGCCTGACATTTCTGTTTAAAATATCCTTTTTTTTATTGATCTTATTTAATAATCTAATTTTCTGAGACTGAATTTTGGGTTTTCATTATCTGTAAGCCATAATCATCAAAATTTCAAGAAATAAAGGCTTGAAATATTTCACTCTGTGTGTAATGAATCTATATAATATATGGGTTTCACTTTCTGAAATGAGTGACAAAAAATATTGACCTTTTTCACGATATTCAAATTTTTTGAGATGTACCTGTAATGAAATCTGTTCACATGGACAAACAAACTCATATACATCTGGGATGGCCTAAAAGTGAGCATATTTTCAGCAAATTTTCATATTTGAGGTGAAATATTCCTTTAACAGATACAACTTTAGATGTTAATATTAGTAAATGTAGAATTGAGCATTAACCCACTATTAAGATTAATAAATGCTTTAGGAGTATTTTTCATGTTAACTAATGGGACTTTATTGTAAAGGCTCCTCCCTCAGCCAACCTGGCTTCAGTAACTTGTTCAATAATAAAGGTGATGGATATCTGGCAAGCATGAGGTAAAATTGTTGTTTTTAACTGCCAATTCCAGAGGCGTATTTAATAAGCATCCACAACTTTCGCTTTCATACATCAATATCGCCGCGAGGTCAAGAAGGAGGTGCTAAAATGATGATGGGCTCATAACGACGCGCGCCATGCGGACACCTCTCCCTTCACACCAACCAGCAGGGTGTAGCCTATCTATCATTTTCTGCCATGTTAATTAAGTATAAATGCGGTAAATGCCTATATGCCATAAATGCCTATTTAAAAAGGGGATATTCTGGATAAATGCAGTCGTTTAAATATTATGCACCTATTATTGGATGAATGGCATGGCCTCTACAGCCGCATTGTAGCTGCGCATCCATTCCTCTCCAGTGACTTCAGACTGAGTATCTCAGCTGGGCCCTAAAGCCCGACGGTTTCTGTTCTGCTCCATACACATATGAAGTCTTCCCCTCAGCAGCAACAAATCTGGCAATTGAAAAGGGAATCGATAATGACTATTTGTTCATAATTTTATATTACTAAAGGAGTTTGTTTGTTGCAACCGGCCATGCTTTTTCATTCACCAGACCACAAATGTGATCCTGGACCACACAACCAGTCATAAGGGTCAATTTTTTTTTAATTGAGACGTATACTTCATCTGAAAGCTGAATAAATAAGCTTTCCATTGATGTATGGTTTGTTAGGATAAGACAATATTTGGCCGAGATACAACTATTTGAAAATCTGAGGGTGCCAAAAAATAAAAAATTGAGAAAATCACCTTTAAGGTTGTCCAAATGAAGTCGGTCAGCAATGCATATTACTAATCGAAAATTAAGTGATATATCTGATATGTGCATGGTAGGAAATTTACGAAATATCTTAATGGAACTTTATTAATATTCTAATGATTTTTGGCATAAAAGAAAAATGGATAATTTTGACCCACAATGTATTGTTGGCTATTGTTACAAATATACCAGTGCTATTTATGACTGCTTTTGTGCTCCAGGGTCACAAATAAATGCAGTCTTGATGAGTATAAGAGACTTCTTTCAAAATTATCTAAAAAAAAAGGATAATTTCGACACACACAATGTATTATTGGCTATTGCTATAAACATACCCGTGCTACTTACGGCTGGTTTTGTGCCCCAGAGTCACATATTTACACAATGAAGCAAATATTGTGGTTCCTTTTTAAGTTTTTGTTTGTTACTGCTGTTAGAGCTGCTGTATAAGTGATTTTTTTGGAGTGCCACATGTATAAAATGTGAGTAAAACTGACCACACACTTGTGTCTGTGTGACAGCCCTATAGGACATGAGAGCAGCAGAAATGACTCCCTGGCCCAAATGAAACCTAAAATGTTACATTGGACAGAATTGATTTGAAACAGTATGAATGTTTGAAGGTATTTTTTGGGCCAATTTATTGCATCCTTGCTGAATAAAACAGCAATGGAAGACGTATATTTGCAACTGAATATCAGAATATCATAATAATCCACCAATAGGGGCTTGGGGAAGTCAACCAGTGTTGTACAGGTATTCATCAAATCTAGCTGTCTGTTCAGTAGCTGCTTTGCATAATAAAAAAAATAGTTATTTTTTATGGAAAATAATACTTTAACAGAATATGCAAACTGAACGTAGTGTTTTCTGACACTTAACTGCATGTTAATTAAATTAAAATGTTTTATAGTTACATTTATATTGCATGCGATTAGTGTGTTTTTTGACCCATTTAAGTAGGACATCTTTATAATTAAATGTAAGTACATCTTTGTAATTTCATTACTTGTATTGTGTGGGGAAATATGTTTAAAGTGTATGGCTGACAAACATTTATAATAAAATATACTTTAATGTCATTTCTATTGAAACATCTGTCATGTAGGCCTATTTAAGTATATATTTAGGCTATAATTAGGCTACACATTTGTAGCTGAAGTTTCAATTTAGTATTTAAAACATCCCCAAACTGCTTAGGGTCACTGGTCTTTTAAAATACATTAACATTAAATGTAAAATCAAATAACACTACAGTTAAAATAAAAATCAAGTAGCCTTCTCTGAAGCGTGACAACAGATTATCTAAAACAATATAACTTTCAATTAGACATTATTACAAATGACACTTTTTAAAAATGTGTTAAGAAACACTCTTTATGCACACTTAAGTGGCCTTCGGTATTATTATATCTGACCCTGGACCACAAAACCAGTCTTAAGTAGCACAGGTATATTTGTAGCAAAAGTATAGGTCAAAATTATCTATTTTTCTTTTATGCCAAAAATCATAAGTAAAGATCATGTTTTGTAAATTTCCTATAGTTTTTGATTAGTAATATGCATGGCTAAGAATTTCATTTGGAGAAACTGAAAGGCGATTTTCTCAATATTTAGATTTTTTCTTGCACCCTCAGATTCCAAATATTTAAATAGCTGCATCTCCTCCAAATATCGTCCAATCCTCTTCTTCTCTGCCGCGCATCCAGCCGGCGTTAAGACCCAGAGGCGCGCGCTGCTTCACTTCCTCTTTCGGCTCGCTCTCTTTCTCTCGTCTGTGATCATGGCTGCGCTCAAACATTACCAGCCATGTTTGCAAATCTGAAACCCAAAGGCTAGCGATTTACCCGTTTATTATTTACATCGCTTACACCCTCTTCATCCACATTGGTCCGTGCCGGGGAGCATACTCTCTGTCTCCTGTGCGATCGGCAGATATCGAGGTTGGGCAGTTTTATTATCATTATACGGGGAAACTTTTGAGAGTGTGTTGTGTGGGTGATGCTGCCTCATTTTCTCTCAGTGTATATCTGGAGAATAACCCGAATTAATCAACGAAACATGACCTTCTGAGACGAGCCGATAAACGTCTGTTTTTAACATCGCATGTGTTGGGGCGAGCTTTAAAAACACAGTAAGATAACCTCTAGTGTCTCACAGCTCACAAACCCTCAGTATTTATATAATCAGCCTGTTTTATCTGTACGTCTTTAATTATTTAAATAACGCACAAACCCGTGATTATGTAAATAAGACCTGCTGTTTACACCGCTTTCATCGATGATTAAACGCTGTTAAATTAATTTCGTGCCCAATTTCATTCATGCTCCGAGATATTGCATTATTATGAATGCTAATCTGTGAATATTGTCTGATAATCGGTGTGATGCGGGACACAGGCCTCATTCAGTCACGGCTTCTCCTCATAAACCCAGCACTTTCAGCAAACTTCACATCAAAACATCATTTTATAAGTGTCTGTATAGCCATATGTTTTCTTTATGTACATCACTTACCATTACATTTGTGTCTGGTCATATGTGTTAATACATAATTAGTCTTTTATCTTAAAGCGGTGTGTTTTTGTTTTCGTTTTGTGTCGGTTGTTGTTCTTTTTCTTCGGTTTATGGGTTCATTTATAAGAGTGTAATGCTATTAAATTGGCCGAAGAAACCGAGTTATGCGCTGGTTTACCCTGAGTTGTGGTGTTTTAGTGTTGGAGAAGTTTTATTAAATGTGTATTTATATATGTGTGTGTGATCCAGAAGCAGCGCATGGTCATGTGTAGCGCTTAGCCTCCATGCTAACCGATTCCCACATCTCTATATTTAATTTATTCACATTTCCCGTTTAATATGTAATTAAACATCACTCTTTCTTCGCATGTGTTGGGTTTTTAGTGGCGTTGTGTCGCCACTTTCTGAATGAAACCGTGCAGTTTTGAGTTGGATGTGTTTACTGTTAGCCGTGTGGCTAATGATGGACACGCATAAAATAATTAGCGCCGCCGGATTTGATCTAAATGCATAAATCTACATAAGGTCGTTTTAATTAGATTTTCTAAAAAATGTCCAGGACTGACTTGTTGTTGTGTTTCGGGTGTGATTGTTGAGTTTGAGGCTGGCGTTCAGCGTGATATCTGAGTGTGAGATGCGTCTTATTTAACGCGATTGCTCGGCTTTATCTGCGACATTTTATGTTGAGATGTGAAGAGCAATATTTGTGATGTCCGCCACAGCAGCGTTCACTGGCTGCGTCTCAAACACCGGCTCCTGCTCAGCGCTGCTGCGATGCAGAAACCCCTTCAGAAGGCTTTGCACGCGCCAACACTGCTGATAAAAGCCGTATAGTTTGGCAGATCGCTAGGGTTTGAGACTGTGGTTCGCAAGGTTTGGTGAGAGCTTGAGTCTGCAGTTTCAGAAAGATGAGCCTATTGTTAAAAATGGTAATTGTGATATTAGTAAAGAGTTGAAGTGGGAGTCAGGTTATTTGGAGTTTTTTATTTTTCCATGACTTTTTTTTTATTTTACACAAATATGTACGCCACAAAAATGGGTTGTCTTTTTTTGTTTTGTTTTTTTTTGTTGGGTAAAGCTGTTTTTTGAATGGTTTGACAGCTGAGTGACAGACACCTAGGTAAACAAGCACAACCTATTGAGTTGTTCTGTAAAAGCATGGACCTAGTTTCCCAGGGAATAACTGATGCAAGTTTTCATATAAAACTGTCTGCCAGAAGTATATAAAAAAGTAACATTCTATTTGTTTATAATGACCTTAAAGTAGTTTTTTTGAATATATCCCACACCCTGTCTGTCATTGGTGGATAAATGGAAAGTCCTTCCCTAAACTTGCTTGAATAGTTGAGCCAGTGTTGCTGTATCAGATTGTTAGAGATTTTTTTTTTGTGTGTCAGAAATCACATACTTAGTAGGCACTGCAGTTGATGAGGAACAAACTTTGCAATTGATTTAAAAAAAGTATGTTGTAATATGAATGTAATCCAGGCGTACTCCTTTTTTCATGTTGGCTTTGTCATGTGACCTACGGCATGAGTTGCATTGTTTCACTGTCATTCATAATCCTCTCCTATGGCCTTTATGGGATTGTAAAGTGTACTACTTCAGAATCTCATCTGAAGTAGTAGCTCATCTGGGCACTTTTCGCCTAGTTTTATTGAACACTATGAATTTGGACATAAGGTGCATCCCAGTTTGTGTCCTTATGCACTATTCTGTGCCTTTTGTAGTATAAATATTTTGATTATTGTGTTCACACTGAAAATTTCAATAATAAAGTGCACTTCAAATGTCTGGATGTGCATTTAATTAACCGAATGTGGGATGGACACTTTATGCATTCAGACTCTGATGAAAATTTGTGTTGTTCATAGTGTATCATTTTGGACGCAACAATACTGATTTTACATACTGTTTAGTATTCATATTTAGATGCAGGGATAGTGTTTACACTTTTCAGGGAAGTCAGATGACAGTTGTCAAATTTACAGTTGTCTGTGCATGAGAACGTGGCATAAGTGAAAGTATCTTAATACTAAAAATATGCCTCATATCATCTTTCAATTGTTTTTTTTATTTTTCTTCCGCCAGATGGAAGCAAATAACCATTTCAATTACGGGCCTCACTCTTCTGTGTCAGCTAACTCAGGACTGAAGCATTCCTCAGGAGATTCTCTCTATACTAACGGGTCCTCCATGAGCTTCCCCCAGCAAGGGAAAAGTGAGTCTCTGTCTTGTATTTGCATTTTATTAAATTTTTTTTATCCTTGCATGTAGTCTATAAATCCATAAACGTGGTGGATTCTAAGCCCTTAAAGGGATAGTTCACCCAAAAATGAAAATTCTGTCATTAATGACTCACCCTCATGTCGTTCCAAACCTGTAAGACCTCCGTTCATCTTCGAAACACAAACTAAGATATTTGTGATGAAATCCGAGAGCTCTCTGAGAACTATCTATTTAATGCTCTGTTTTTAACTGATGCTGTTCGTCACACAGATCTGAATGGCGAAATGAATGTGAACGGCATCACTACTGCAGGTGGGAGCAGCCAGCCAGGTTCCCACCCTCCCTCTTCCTCTTATCCTCATATTAGCAGCCATCACCTCCCAGGCAGCATGGGGTTTGAGTATCTGTGGGGCCAGTCTCAGTACAACCCAGCGATGGGGCCCGCCCCGCCCCACGGGTTGCACCAGAAACCGGGCTCCCAGGGTGGGATACAACCACAGCAGCCTCAGCACCACTTCCAGGACCATGGACCGTACCAAGTCAATGGCAGTATGGGACCGTCCCGGCAACCTCCGGGTGCTGGGCTGCAGTTTTGGGGAAGGGGAAATCCTGGGCAGCAGCAGCCACAGGCGGGATCTTCGATGCCCATGGGATATAACTCTCACGGCATGTTTGGGACGTATCCCAACCAGGGGATCCCAGCGTCCCAGCATCACCAGCAGCCACCGGCCTTGCAGCACCAGTCTACAACGGCGCATCATCTCCAACACCATTCACACCACCACCCAACTCAACACCAGCAACAACAGCAGCAGCATTATGGTGTGATGCCTAATGGAATGCCGTATTACCAGCATCCATCACACCAGTCCCAACCGCAGACCCAAACTCAGTCTCAAGCGCAGACTCAGATGATACCACCTGCTGCGCAGAGCTTTACGCCTCCACGAGGAAGCCCTCAGCACCATCACGTGGCCAGCGGAGGAGGCAGAAGCAGTCCCCATTACGTTCCGGTCCCAATGAGGTCCCCTTCTGCTGTGCCTGACAGCGGTTCGCCTAAGAGCAGAGAGATGCAAGGTGAGCTACTGCCACAAACAGGCCTCAGAGTGTTGGAAACAGGGTTGTTATGGTTTAGATTTTTTATGTAGTTTTTCATTTTGTATTTTCAGTTTAGGTTTTATTTTTAATTCGTGCTGTCAAACAATTAATCGCGATTAATCACATCCAAAATAAAATTGTTTATTTACATAATGTGTGACCCTGGTCCACAAAACCTTAAGTCTTAAGTCGCTGGGGTATATTTGTAGCAATAGCCAAAAATACCCTGTATGCGTCAAAATGATGGATTTTTCTTTTATGCCAAAAATCATTAGGATATTAAGTAAAGATCATGTTCCATGAAGATATTTTGTAAATTTCCTACTGTAAATATATCAAAACTTAATTTTTTATTAGCAATATGCCTGGCTAAAATCCAGATTCCAGATTTTCAAATATTGTCCTATCCTAACAAACCATACATCAATGGAAAGCTTATTTATTCAGCTTTCAGATGATGTATAAATCTAAATTTCGAAAACAATTGCCCCTTATGACTGGTTTTGTGGTCCAGGGTCACATATATGTATGTGTACTGTTTATTTATTATGTATATATAAATACACACACGTTAAGTATGTATTTTGAAAATATTTACATTTATATATTTATAATCTTATATTTTATATTCTATATAAATATTTAATATAAAGATAACATATTTTTCTTAAATATTTTCATGCGTGTGTTTGTATTTATATATGCATAATAAATATACACAGTACACATAAATATATTATGTAAACACTCATATATTGTGTAAACAAACTTGAATTTTGGATGCGATTTAATCGTTTGACGGCACTATTTTTAATTTTAATTTATTATTATTATTTATATGCATTTAATTATTTTGCATTAGTTGGTATTGTAGGGCTGCCAAAGTTAAAGTGTTAAATATTTAACAACATCAGATTTCTCATCGCAGTCTAGTGTTATTACTGTTAGGGCTGCACAATTAATCGTGATTACAATTAGGGATGCCACAATTACGTAATCATTCAAAGGTGGAATTAATAAAAAATGATAAAGTCCACTTACATTATTTGGTGTGTTTAAGATGTTTAGTTGATATTTAAGGCTTAATGCGATAGAAAAGCGATACGTTTTTCAGTAAGTGTGTTTTCAGCTTGTTTATTTTCATATGAAAAATATGGCATGCAGTTGCTTCAAACAATGGTATAAAGCTACTCATTCAATGTAAATTGTGATAATCGAAATTCAATTGCAATTTAAAGCGAATAATCGACAATTATGATTTGTCACAATCGTGCAGCCCTAATTGCTATTGAGTAGCATTTTCATGTTTAATAGAGTTGGGTTGTAAAAAAAAAAAAAGCTAATGAATTTGATATTTTAGTTAGTTTTAGAATCTCGAAACAGTGTTTTAATTAGAAATTTTCCCAGTAAAGAAGTATGCACGCTATGGAACTTCCCTCTAGCGCTTAATGAATAAAACCTTGTTTTGGTTGTGCCTTGGCTTCTACTGTAGTGATTTATGCGAAGGCAAAAACACTTTGAATGGTGGATTTATCATGTGCTCACTTATTTAATTTTTGTTAATTAAACCAACAAACAAAAGACATTGTTTATCTTTATCAGTTTTTTTTGTTAACTATAAAACAGTGGTTTTAAGTGGTGGCACTCCTGCCCAATTCTCACTCGTCCCCCCCTCTTAAATTAAGCCTTAGTAAAGATCTATGCATACTAGTACATTGCCTTAAATTAATAAACCATTTTTGGTATGTTGCTCATATGACCAGCTGCATAGTCAGTTTGTTTTATGAGGTCTATAGCATTTCAAACCAAGATTTTCTCACTTGTTTGCAGATAGCTTTTTAACAATATATAATCTTTGGTATTCATACTGTAAGTAATACGATTACAAGAATGGCAGCGTGTTTTATCATGCATGTTCTGATTTCCTGTACTTAGGTGGTGCTATGCACTTCCTGAATGGCTTTTAATATCACCAGCGCTAGTATTCTGTCCTCTGATATAAGTAACTTTAGGCCAGTCAGACGTGTTTTCACCAATGGTTGTTGACTTTTTGGATTAGGAAGTGATTCAAACTGAAAAATAGTCTGTAAACGGGTGATATCTTGCCCCAGTTCTCTTTTCCACCCACATTCTCCCTCATTCATCAGACAGTGGAAAACTGCACGCAGCTTAGGTGCAATAAAGCAATCAACAATGCCGTGCTTTTCATCGAAGATCAAAATGCATTGTCTGTCTTAATCTTTTTGCTCTGCTTTGACCTTATTCGCACTGTATTTAAATTGCTCAGAGGAGCACGAGACGACAACCATCAGAGGCTTTATTGTTGATTCCACAATGCATATGTTGATTTTTGGCCTGTACATTCATTCATTATACACAGCTTCTATTTCATTACATAGATACATGGAGTGTAAAGGAGTGAATTCGGTGCACATGCTATTGCACAACCCAAGTCGGGTTTGAACTCTAGTTGCCTGCACATTAACAGTATAGTGCACTACATTCCAAGCCACATTTCTGACCTAAAAATCCAATTTTATTTGCATTTCAAACCATGTACAAATGAATGTGGATTTTTGCTACCAGTCTGAACAGTTTTGTTCTTACATGCCTTACTAACAGCTGTATTTTTTTTTTTTTCGTGGTCTGTAGTACCTATGAATGAGTCCTTCAAAGAAACGGATAAAGGCTTCAATGGAGTGGAGAGAAGCTCTGTACCCCAATGTTTGCTCAAAACTGAGAGTTTTCCTGTAAAGCCCCCTGGCCCTGTTTCCTCCACCGACTATAACCAGGGTGCGCAGCATCCAATCATGGACCTGGAGAAACCTGTAAAACAGTGTCAGGAGATGGGAGCTGCCACAAAAGAGCTTAGTTCTTCCCCTGTCACTGGACCTCCTCCACCACTAGCCAGTCCGCCTCGGAAAACGGTCTCTGGGCAGGATTCACATTCTCCTTCATCTTCAGGATTTGCTTTATCTACAGTTTCGGGTGTCGGCGCACATGCGTCCATTTCTCCACCCTCTCCTCTCACACCACCGCTTCAGACGGTCCAAGGCCAAAGACCTGGATTCTCTGGACATTCATCAGCTGAAGGAACACCTGCAGGACTTGGTACACCTTCTTCAATGTCTTCTCCTAAGAGCTCCAGAGCTCCACCTGTTGTTTCCCACAACCAGCCTGTGGTGTTATCTTCAAAGACCTTGATGCATCCTCCAACGGTGCCTGCTGCGCAGCCTCTGGCGGAGGCCCAGGGGTCAAAAAGTCCACCGGTCTCTCCAACACCTCTATCTTTAGCTGCATCTCCATCTGTTGTCTCTGCTCCTCCTGCGTTGGCACCACTTAAAGGACCTCAAGAGGCATCACCTCTAACAGGCCAGAGTCCTAAACATCCTGCTGCTTCCTCAACTCCAACATCTGTTGCCGATAATGTCTCTCTCCCCACAGTCTCTGCACTTCTGTCTGTGGTCGCTGGTTCTCCTCAAGTTGCCGCTTTGGCTTCCTCTGCACCACCTCCTGTTGTTAGCTATTCTTCTCAGGCATCTTCAGCAAGTCTCAATGTTTCTGCTACTCCAAATGTATCTCGTTCCCTCATTGGTTCTGCAGCTCAACATTCAGATAGAATGGCAAATGTAGATGTTTCTTCTCACAGTCCAGGGCAGATGAGTTCTCATGGTGTATTACGGCACAACTTTGGGGAATCGCACTCTAGTCTGATTCATGGTAAACACGAGGCCTGTGGCTCCCAGAGTAAAGTTGGAGTCATAATGGGCACATCCAGTAATGAGGCTCAAGCTGAGATGCATAAGGTGCAAATTCATGGTCGAGACATTGAACCGGCTTTCATTGTTCCAAAGGAACCTGAAAGAGACACTATGGCCATTGGCAGAAAGGACTCTAATAGTATCAGAGATCAGGCTGCCCCGAGGAAAGGAGAAAGTGAGACTTTAAATTATTCTTTTAGCACTGACACGTCACTGGACCGTCCGTCCTTGGCTGAGTCAACCTACCTTGAAAGCTCAAGAGCTGAGAATGGGAGTTCAATGATGGACACTTTTGATAATTCTTATAGTCTTTCCCAGACTGGAGACCAATCAGAGTTTACAGAAGGATCCATGATTGATGACTCCAGGGTCTTGCAGGACACTTCTTGTGAAGAAGAAAACTTGAACATCTCCATGACCTCTACCAGTTCCACTGAGGAGGCGTCCCTCAAAGATAACACGTCTCTACTGGATGACTCCTCTTTAAACAACACCTCACAAAACAGCTCCTCCCTGCTTTCTGCATCGATTAATGCCTCTACACACTCTATGAAAGGTGAGATTTTCAATGCACTAATAATGGATTCATAAACAAACAAATCGATGTTCATTTGCTGAAGATTAAATTAAATTATTACTGTTTTTGATTCATTTTAACCCTCCAAGCCCCTTAATTTTTGGGTCACTCTTGGTTCCTTGCTGGTCTAAAGTGGCCAAAGCCTTGAATTGTTTTCATTTTTTTCCCCAGGAAAATCGATGTTGTACATTTTTCTTCAATAACATTTTTTTTCTTTTGAGAGAATTTTATGGTACCAATTAATATTTATGCAATAATTATGATTCATTTTTTCCAGTTGAAAAAATATATAATTTTTACAATAAAAAAAATTTTTTAATGCAGTAATATAGGTTAAAATAGAGACTAGCTGTGCAATTTTTTTTTTTGCATCATGGCTGACTACATGCAAATCTTTTTCTGTATTTTCTTTAATGGATGATTAATCACATCCAAAATAAAAGTTTTTGTTTACATAATATATGTATGTGTACTGTGTATATTTATTATGTGTGTATATATAAATACACACAGTATATATTTTAAAATATTTACATTTATATATTTTTTTATAATCATATTTTTATATTTTATATTATGCATAAATATAAGAAAAACATGTTGTTTATATATTAAATATATGCATGTGTTTGTATTTATATATACATAATAAATATACACAGTGTACACACATTGTTAACAAAAACTTTTATTTTGGATGCGATTAATCGCGATTAATAATTTGACAGCACTAGTATTTTCCCATTTTTTTTTCCCAATGATTTCCTATGGTTGTCATTTCTTACAGCGAAGACCACAAGCGGGACACTTTTTTTTTTTTTTTTTTAACGTCCATTTAGCCTTTTCGAATCAAGCCCTACCAAATACCATTAAAGTTACCAAGTTTCGTACTGTTCCGATGAAGCTATGCTTTTCAAAATGTAAAACTTTTCGGTCAAAAGTGACCTGAAGAGGCCCAGAGAGAGCCTTTGATGATAGTAATGGTAATGGGCATGTACCAAATGCATATCCAATATCGACCGACTAGATAAAAACCCCCAAAAAAACAGTGATATTGGCCGGTAACCAGTATGGTCCCAAAGTACTATACATCCCTATATTTGTCTTGGGATGTACCGTATAATAAATGTGTAATTTTAGCACTTATTCAGGTGCATTTGAACACTAAAGTTTCAGATGGTGATCTGAATGCTTGGCAGATGTGTTGTTGACGTCTTTTGTTTTAACAAAACACATTTTATTCCCCACAGGTGATCATATTCTTGGCAAAGAGAGTGGACCTGATACTTCAGGAGGAGACAGAAGATCTGCGCTCTCTGTAATGACGGTTAAAGCGCTGCAAGCGGTCGTAAGCGGTTCTGTTGAAGGGACGACTACACACATGTCTGAAGCCCTTATCGCCATGCCAACAAAAAAGCCACGGAAGCCTAGAACCCCAAAGACGACAGTTGCTACCGCTGAAAGTAAATGCATTGCTTAATTTTACTATCATGCTTACATAGCTAATTGTTTACAGATTTGTATTTTTAAAGATAGTCATTGTCTTTAATGAATCAGATGGATAAAATTAAGTTAATGCTGTCTTAATTTACTTAATTGTTTCCAGTTGGCTCTCCTGATTCCAAGATCAAGAAGAATACAACTGACGGCCCAAAACAAGAAAAGGTTAGAAGGAGAAAGAAAACAGACGATAATGCACCGACTGCAGTGAAGAAGAGGAAAATCTCTAAAGAGGCAAAAGAACAGGAGGGCGTCCCAACTGATACCTCAGCTCCTTCAAATGCTCAGCCTCACCCTTTAATTGATCCAATTACCTTCGTCCGTGACTTAAGCCTGACCAATAGCGAGAGCTCCATAGTCCGGCCCAAGAAGATCTGGAAGCGCAAGATGAAAGAAGGCGTGGACGAGGCAAAGCCTCCCAAACCAGCCAAAGAGTTCTCCGAAGGAAAAACTGAAGAAGATGACTATGATAACAGCTCCGCAGCAGGTACCTACATGTCTGAAATTTGCTCTTTGTTCTTAAGTAGTGCTCAGTCTCTTTTATATGCATACTTCTGGCACTTAAGGTTAAAGTAGATTAAACTGTTGTTTGTGTGTCACAGGTGATACCCCAAGGCGTCGGATTGCAACCGAAGAGCAAGTCCAATTTGCTTTGCAGCATGGGTGAGCAGGCCTTTATCTAAAGTATCCATAGCCAGGCCTTGATGCTTCACTTGCCCCAAGGAACCCATGTGCTCCTAATTTGAAAAAAGACTTTTAGGGGTCCAATGAAATTTTGATAAAAAAAAAAGTTTTTACTTGGTTAATATTTAATTAACTTGAATACAAAAAGTACACTAGATTGTAAGCTTTTCTGCTTCAAACTGTATTTATTAAATAATTATGGAATAATTTGCATTTTAAACATTGAATTAAATGCCAGATATTGTTTGTGTAACCAACAAAGTAAAATGTGCCGTATTCTTTGACTTTGAACTTCTCTGAAGAGTGCCGCATTTTTACTCTGAAACATACAGGGCTTGCATATAATGAAATCTTTTTTTTATGGTCTTAAATTTGGAAAAAAAATCACTGCACCCTAGTTGCAGTGATCTACTCCCAATTACATTTTTTCAGTTTACACATATCTAATGAAATGCTTGCACTGCCTAGCTCTGATAACAAATTAATTAATTAACTTTTAATTACTGGTTACAAAAACCAAGAATATATGGTAGCTAACATACAAATAGAAATCCGCTCTTCTCATAATAAAAAAGGCAACACTTTAAATCTAAGAGTTTTCCCTCAAACTCCTAATTTGCTTCTTATTGATAGGAACTAAGGTAGTTGTTTATTTGTTAAGTTTAAGTATAGGGTAGGGTTAAGGGATCTATAATATAATCATGCAAAATAAGTCATTAATGTGCTTTTTAAGTACTAATAAACAGCCAATATGCTAGTAATTTGCATGCTAATAAGCAACTAGTGAATAGTATTCCTTAATCTAAAGTGTTACCTTACTTATCCAGCAGTGTTAAACGGCTTGAAATGTGATGGATGTTCACTGTTATGGCAGTCCTGTTTCATGTGCTGTGTTTCCCATGTGCTAGCTGGAGGCGAGAGATTCGAGTCCGGAGGCTCGAGGACCGTCTGAAAGGAGAGACGTGGTACTATAGCCCCTGCGGCCGGAGGATGAAGCAGTTCCCCGAGGTCATCAAGGTGAGATCGGTTATACCCACAGTACCACTGTAACCTAATCTGCATGCGTGGTTCAGCTTCATCCAGCTGCTTTTGTCTCCCTTCATTCTCCAGTATCTGAAGAGGCATCAGGATGCTCTCCAGGGCGTTTCGAGAGAGCACTTCAGCTTCAGTCCACGCATGCCAGTGGGGGATTTCTACGAGGAGCGGGAGACCCCTGAGGTGTGTATGAAGATGTCATGTGGTTTGTGGATTCACTACAGTTACACTGTTGCAAGGCATGTCATTGCTTTTGAATTTTTTAAACAGGGTATGAAATGGTTCCTCCTCGCCAATGAGGAAGTGCCCTCCATGATCATTGCTATAACAGGCAGACGCGGTCGTCCACCAAATCCAGACAAAGAGCCTCGTTCCCGTGGCGGCCGTGCCAGAGGAGCCCAAGGTAGACGGCCAGGCCGACCTCCCAAGCCCAAGATGGAGGATCTGCTCAGTAAAGTGGACGCCAGGCTGCTGAAGAGACTGGAGGCAAAGGGTGAGTCTGAATATTCAGATCAGGTGGTTTATTAAAAATGTACTTGTTGCAGAATACCACCTTCTTATTTTTCGTCATTTTGTAGTTCTAGCTTTTTGTGAGAAATATAATGAGCATCTTAGCTCAGTTCATGTTCATTGTTTTACAGAGGATCTCACAGAGGAAGAAAAAGAGAAACTGATTAAGATCAAGAAGAAAATGAAGAGAAAGGTGAGCTGACTTGTTATTTATTACAAAAAGTGTGTTTTGGGGACCAGCTGATCATCTGATTTTTGTCATGCAGGCAAGAATGAAAAGAAAAGAGGATGCAAAGATTAAAAAGATCCGGCAGGAGAAACGGAAAGCTAAAGTAAGAAACTCCATGCCTTTAAATATGTTTAGAACTTAATAACAGGGTTCATGATGATGAAAAACCTGAAAAATTATGCATTTTAATACAATCTTGAAGTTAGAAAAAAATAGCACCTGTTAAATGTTTCCTACTGATGGGTTTTAATCGGTTGTACATTTTAGTAATGTTTCTTTAATTAGTTTAAAGTTACATTAAAGTTACTTGTTTTAAAAACTTAATTAGTTTATTAGCTTAAAGTTGTCTTTTATGCTTTAAAAAAAAATGACAAAAAAAGGTTAAAAAGCAAACTAAAACGGCTAAAAGATGCAAGCTGCAATCCTATTATTTTAATTTGTTCTTTTAACGACTGTCTTTTATTTAACAACCAGAGGTCTAATGATTAATTTTAACTGTATATTTTACATATAGACCTGGAAAGGTCATGGAATTTAATACATTTCATATGTGACCCTGGACCACAAAACCAGTCTTATGTCGCTGGGGTATATTTGTAGCAATAGCCAAAAATACACTGTATGGGTCAAAATTATTGATTTTTCTTTTATGCCAAAAATCATTAGGATATTAAGTAAAGATCATGTTCCATGAAGATATTGTGCAAATTTCTTACCGAAAATATATCAAAACTTCATTTTTAAGTAATATGCATTGCTAAGAACTTCATTTGGACAACTTTAAAGGCAATTTTCTCAATATTTGGATTTTTTTTGCACCCTCAGATTCCAGATTTTCAAATTAAATATTGCCCTATCCTAACAAACCATACATCAATGGAAAGCTTATTTTTATGCAGCTTTCAGATGATGTAGAAATCTCAATTTCCCTTAAGACTGGTTTTGTGGTCCAGGGTCACATATTTGATCATTAATATAGATAGATAGATATACAGTATCTCACAAAAGTGAGTACACCCCTCACATTTTAGCAATCATTTTAGTATATCTTCCCAAGGGACAATACTATAGAAATGAAAGTTGTATATATTTTAGAGCAGTCAATGTGGAGCTTGTATAGCAGTATAGATTTACTGTCCTCTGAAAATAACATACAGCCATTATTGTCAAAATAGCTGGCAACAAAAGTGAGTACACCCTAAGTGATAACAGTTATATGTCATTTAACCATGCAAAGCCACATGTCCTTTTCTTCATGTTCATGTTTTTGTCTGCTTGACAGGACTATACAAATTTGTGTATCTTTAATTAGAGCAGTTAAAATTTGGTGCTTTGTGTACAATTCTCTCATACTGATCACTGGATGTTCAACATGGCACCTCATGGCAAGGAACTCTCTGAGGATTTGAGAATTAGAATTGTTGCTCTCCACAAAGATGGCCTAGGCTTTAAGAAGTTCGGTAACACCCTGAAACTGAGTTACAGTACAGTGGCCAGGGTTATACAGAGGTTTTCCAAGATGGATTCCACTCTGAACAGGCCTCGCAAGGGTCGATCAAAGAAGTTGAGTCCTTGTGCTGTGCGTTAAGAAGGTAGCTCAAAAAAACAGACGCATGAGTGCTGCCAGCATTGCTTTAGAGGTTGCAGAAGTGGAAGGTCAGCTTGTCAGTGCTCAGACCATACGCCGCACACTGCAACAAGTCGGCTTGCATGGCCATCGTCCCAAAAGGAAGCCTCTTCTGAAGCTGGCTCACAAGAGAGCCCGCAAACAGTTTGCCGAAGACAACCTGTCCAAGAGCATGAATTACTGGAACCAAGTCCTGTGGTCTGATGAGACTAAGATAAACTTGTTTGGCTCAGATGGTGTCCAGCATGTGTGGTGACGCCCTGGTGAGGAGTACCAAGAAAATTGTGTCTTGCCTACAGTCAAGCATGGTGGTGGTAGCATCATGGTCTGGGGCTGCTTGAGTGCTGCTGGTACTGGGGAGCTGCGGTTCATTGAGGGAAACATGGATTCCAACATGTACTGTGACATACTGAAGCAGAACATGATGCCCTCCCTTCAGAAACTAGGCTGAATGGCAGTTTTTCAACATAATAACGACCCCAAACACACTGCCAAAACGACAACTGCCTTGCTAATGAAGCTGAAGCTGAAGAAGTGACCAAGTATGTCCTGAACCCTACTGAGTACATGTGGGGGCATCCTCAAGCGGAAGGTGGAGAAGCACCATGTGTCTAACATCCAGCAGCTCCAGGATGTCATTATGGAGGAGTGGAAGAGGATCCCAGCAACAACCTGTGCAGCTCTGGTGAATTCCATGCCCAGGAGGATTAAGGCAGTGCTAGATAACAATGGTGCCCCTACAAAATATTGAGACTTTGGACACAGTTTTGACATGTTCACTTAGGGTGTACTCATTTTTGTTGCCAGTTATTTAGACAATGGTTATGTTGAGTTATTTTTAGAGGACCATAAAGTTGTACTACTATACAAGCTGCGCATTGACTGCTCTAAAAGATATCCAAGTTTCATTTCTATAGTATTGTCCCTTGAGAAGATATACTAAAATGGTTGCTGAAATGTGAGGGGTGTACTCACTATAGATAGATAGATATATACATATAACAGTTTGTCAAGCTATATATTTTACTGGCTAGAAATGGCTATTTGTTAGTAAAAATGTATTTAAAAGAAAACTGTAGTCATAAGCTTTAAAAGGCATGTAAATTCATGTTATAAAAAGTGTATACTATGAAGAACATTCAATTATTGGAATGATGAAATTTCCTTTTTAATTCATTATTTTATGTAATTACTTTTAATATTTTGCCACTTCTGGTTCCTTTAAATGAATAGTATATCAGAAGTAAAAGCCTTTAAATATTGTCTTTGACTAAGTGGATCCTTGAAGTAAAAACTTGAACTAAGTGGAAAAGTCATCAAAATGGTCTGAAGGTTTAAGAACCCTGATATACACATAATGTTAGTTTAATAGCTGTAAATCCCAGTGTTCTGAGCTCTTTTCTGATGTGTTTGTGCAGCTGGAGAAAGCCAAAGAGCAGGAACAGGATGATGAAGACCAGTCTCAGACTCTGACTCAGAGCCAGGCATCTGAAAGCCCTCTCTCAGCTGCAGAGGGGCCCAAGAAGCCCGGCCGCAGGAAGAAGGTCGCAGCACCACCTGCAGCAGCAGAGCCGTTGGACCTGGAGAAGGCCAGTCCCATCAAGAAAGTGGCCCGGGCCCGCAGCAAAGCCAAGGCTCTGGCCAAAGCCCAGGCTCAAGCAGAGGCCGAAGCGCAGGCTGCGCTGGCAGCAAAGAGGCAGGCGGAGAGGAGGGCGCAGGCTCGGAGACGAATGGAGGAGAGGAAGAGACAGCAGATGATCTTAGAGGAGATGAAGAAGCCTGCAGAGGACATGTGTCTCCCCGACCACACGGTGAGCATGATGTGCTGAGGGATTCACACATACTACACAAGTAGGGCTGTCACAAATCCTTGTAACGAGCACTTGATTTAAAAAAGAAAATGCATTTTGCCCATGTCGAGTAACCGGCAAAATACCAGAAGTGGCGCATTCCATGGACGAAAATCTATGAAATGCCTTATTAGACCATTTTCCAAGGCTGCATGATACGTTAAACCCATTTAAAAATCATAATGCAATGTTTTCCTCAAAAAACATAATTTCTTTACAACTGAAGAAAGACAGACATGAACATCTTGGATGACGAGGGGGTGAGTACATTATCTGTAAATTAATGTTCTGAAAGTGAACTACTCCTTTAAGTTTAAAATGAATTTTAACATTGAATACGCCTTAATTGCAAGTATTAGGTTATAATTTTGTTTACACATGGTAAAATATATTTACTGTAGCGATAACCATGGAAATCTATACAAATACTATAGATGAACTATGGTCACTTTAATAAAACCATGGTTCATTTTCTTAAGGGACTGCAGTGACAGGCTGTTGCATGCATAAAATGCATCCTTTTTATTCTGACAGTGTATGATTTGTTAACATTATAGAATTGATCATGATCAATATGAATTTTAACATTCTATTTAAATGTACTACAGTCTACACAATTACTCACTAGCATAGGTTATTCGTCCAGTTCAATTCATATTGCACACATTCAATTTTTTTATTAAATAAACAATCACAGGTAAATAAAACGCACCTTATTATCTATCTTTTTTTTATTTGAGTATCGATACTTTCGATGCTCGCATCAGTATTGATAGATACTTCAGGATCGATACGCACATCCCTAGTTGACAGACACATATAATACATATGGTTTATAATACTTTCATTTGAGGGACTTTTAATAGTCTACTACTGTTTTTCTCTGAGTTTGTCATATCTGGGATGGTTTATTCCATTACTCATCGAGTTGTCGTCTTTTTCCCTCTGTAGCCCCTCCCACAATTGACACGGATACCAGGACTGGTGCTTTCTGGTTTGGCCTTCTCCAATTGTTTAAGGGTTGTTGAGTTCCTGCATGGCTATGGAAAGATTCTGGGGCTCCAGGTGCCCAAGGATATTCCCAGCCTGAGCACCCTGCAGGAAGGGCTCCTCGGCATGGAGAAGAGCCAAGGCGAGCTCCTGGATCTGCTCATTAAACTGGTGGAGGCCGCTCTACACGATCCTGGACTGCCCTCATATTACCAGGTTTGTCTTTTGAGTGATGATATTTAGGGCCGGAACAATAAATCAATCGTGATGCATTTGGAATGTAGGGGAATTTACAGTTAAACCCAAATGACCAGGTGTGATGAAGACCAGGAGTCAGAGATGCGATCAATTAGAGGAGAATTTACTGAAGAAAATAGTTTGCAGTTTCGTCCGCAGAAGTCCGCTTCAATACTCTCTATGGAGTTCGTAGGCCGCTCTGCATACATGTTCAAGACACCAGCAGTTATACTCTAGCAGAGGTCACTAATTACGTCAATACTTGGGTAAGCAAGATTCTGGTTGGTAGATAAACTTAGAAAATCTCCACACATGGACGTAAAACTTGAAGCATATCTTCTAGTGATTATTTTGGGAACAAGTGATCAGAGGTCAGAGACTCCAGAGACGTATAGACTGACGGCAAATGATGGTTTCCTCCTGGGGTGTCTCTGCATCTAGCTGCAAAGATAGATATTCACACACGTACGCAGAGAACACTTATCTGTACTTCAAGGTTGCCGGCTCTGCCCTTAATCTTATCAAATATGGTTCACTACACGCACACAATGAGAGCAGCTTCTTAGAGAGTAAAAAGACAGACTAAAGCCATATTCAGCTTATTTTCTAACATGGATAAATGTTCTAATCACTCGTTTTTCGCATAGATGGGAGGTCCCGATGCATGGATTTTGTATATTTTTTTTGTCCCAGCCCTAATATCAGTGTATTATGTTGTTTTCTAATTATAACCGTGTCAATAAAAGTCTAAATCTCATCTGTTGCGGTCTAAAACAACTTGGATAAAATTACTAATAACTAAACATTAATGGAAAACAGCCTTAAAATCCAACAAGAAACCGCATCCACAACATATTAAACTTCAATATTTTGAAGTCTTATTATATATTAACATTGAATATTCAATTGGAAATAATGTAGGATGGGTTTCACCCTAAATTTAAGGCACGTGATTGGTAAGTGAGTTAATGAAGGTTGGTTTGTTTCTCTTTCCTGTCTCAGTCTGTGAAGATCCTGGGGGAGAAGCTGGTGGATCTGGAGCTGAGCCACAGCACTGTATCTGAGGTGCTGCGGATCTTTCTGGAAGCCCATGGCTTTGAGTTGGAGGTGTGTAACAGTCTCCATACAAAGAGCTTCCAGACCCTCAAACCCGACGTCAAAGCCTCCATACTGGCCTTCCTGGTGGAGGAACTCAACGCCAGCAACATAATCACCAGGTCAACAGGAATTCAAATCATATCATATTTTACGAGTTTTGTAGATCTGCATATGTAAACATCATTTTCATTTTCCAACCGTTCTGTTTCTGCAGGGAGATTGATAACACGCTAGAGAATATGTCAACCTACAGGAAAAACAAGTGGATTATAGAAGGCAAACTACGCAAGTAAGACCCCTGCTTCTTATCCTGCCAGCTTATGGTGTGAACCAGAGTCTGTTTGATATCAAAACACTTTAGGTACTCGTTCTCACTATTAACTACCTGATAATTAGCATGCATAGGCTATTACTAGCATAAGCTGTTTATTATTACTTATAAAGCACATATAAATGCCTTATTCTGCATGACCATATTTTAGATGAGCCTGTACCTAAACTTAACAACTATCCTATTAAACAATTAATAAGCAGCAAATTAGGAGTTTGTTGAAGCGAAAGTCTTAGTTAATAGTTAGTTAACAGTGAGAAACAGTATGAAAAAATAACAGTATGAAAGTGGTTTTCTGAAATCTGGTGAGATTGTGAAACTTATTTGAGCTTCATATGAAATGCATGATGAAAATGTGTAATTTAAACAACACACACAGTTTTTATGAGTTACTTTAACTCAAACTGTCCAACCATCTGGCTTTAAAATGCAGAGTGCTGTTGGGAAATCACTAGCTGTCAAATGATGGGGTTTTTTTCTGGATTGCTGATGCCAATATCTTAGAGAACAGGGTGGCTGCTGGCCTATATTACAAATAAAGAAATTGTAAAAAATATGAATAAAAAGTAAACACTAACCAAAAGTGCACTCAGCAAACTGGCAAGTCTTTTTGCACTGGAAGCCATATTTTATTCAAATAAAGACAAGGTAACACTAATTTATTTTCTTGCACATAGCGAATATGACATGAATACAACATAGCGGCAAACTTGATATAGTGCAGCATAGTTTGATATGAAAGATTGAAAATTTGTCAAATTTAGCTGTGAGATTCTCTGAAGTGTGCAGTTGTAGACAACATTTATTAGATACTGACATAAAAATAAAAGTCCTTTAGACATTGACTTGACTGAAAAAAAAAATAATTATTGACTGACTGCTGGTAACTAAAAAAAAATGCCGGCCTTGACGACATATCGGATGACCACTAGTATTCACTCAAAGATAATGGCTTGCATCGTTTCTTTCTGAGTCGCTATCTAGTTACTCACACTGATGACGCAAACATACTGTGGTTCAAACATATATATATATATATATATATATATATATCTCAATCAATCAATCCTGCATGTGGGAGGAGGGTGAAATTGAACTCTGGTTTGGACCAGGTGTGAAGCAACTCTTCTGTGATTGGCTTTGTCATTCTCAAAAATGTGTGTCTGAGCAGACTGAAGGCTGCGCTGATGCGTAAGACGGGCCGTCCGGAGGAGGAGCTGTGCTTCGAGGAGCGTCGGCGCAGTGCTCGTGTGGGAGTGGCCGAGGAGGAGAGCATCGAGGAGAGCTGCGTGCTGGAGAGAGGCAGCCGTCGCAAAGCCAAAGAGGAACCCAAACTCACGGAGGTACAGGACCTCTGCCAAACCAGAGCTGCGCTTATGGAACAGTATTTTATTATTTACAACAGTACATGTCAGTAGTTTAAAGCTATATTAACTGCCACATAGACAGGCTGTGCTTGTGCTAAATTAGCTTCATAAGAGAGACACTGTGTACTGACAGCAGCTACTCTGAAGATGTGAAATGATGTAAATAATCAAGAACAGTCATCTACTAAACATTTCCTGAGTGAGAGCTGTCAGTTCAGGGAAATGGGCTATATCTCGACTTCCTTTGACCGCAAATGTGATTATATGAGACTATCAAAAATGAGTCACTTCAGTTTCGGAGCTTAATTGAGGGTTTCCCAAACTGGGGTTCATGAGGGAACTGCAGGGGGTTCATAAAGTTATGAAAAGCTTATAAGTAATTAAATCACAAACAATGTAAAAATTCAAATAAATATAAAAAAAAAGGTTTATCTAAATGTCATGGTACCATTAAAGAACACCAGAGACATGAACATGTGTTGCTAAATAATAAATGTTTGGTTGGTTACTTCAAGAATTTAAAAAAAGTTTTCTCAAAGGGGTTCCCTGGTCGAACTGTTTTGTTACCTGGGTGTTAATATTTTGTTTGTTTTGTTTTCTCTCAGATTGAGAGTCCTAATACCTGCAGTGTTGCTGAGCTGGAGCGTCAGATTGATAAACTGACCAAGGTAAAATATCTATATTTAATAACTGATGTAGCTATTGGTCCACCAAAATCTCAGCTGATGAAAAGGACATTTTTGAGATTCAGAATTTTTTTTTTTAAATAAAATTTGATTAACACTGATACAGGTATAATAACATTGTTTATTCTCTACAGTTCATCTATACTTGTTTGAAAATGATTTAGAGAATTATTGTGAAGTTACACCAGTTGAAGGAAGTTGGTGTATTCACTTAAATGTAGTAAAATTAGAACTGATTAGAATCCAAAAAAGCTGATTTAAGATAAGGATTTTTGGGTTTAGTTCCAGTGAGTCCTGAGGTTTAGATTTGGTTTAAGAATTTGATTTCATTGCATCACTAGTCAAAAGTTTACACACCTAATTATTGTTCATTTAAATGTCCACTGATTTTTCCATTGTCTAGATAGTTAATACTGTATGTATTTTTTGTAAATGAATGCATAACTATTTTTTGGCTGCTGGAATTACTAGCATTTAATCTTTTTATTTTAATTTTTTTGGTTAAGGCACCTAAGTCAAGTCACGTTTATTTGCATAACTATATACAATACAGATTGCAAAGCAGCTTCAAAAGGTTTTTAGAATCATGCGAAACCAACTAAATTTATTTCAAACCTTTGTTAAATGTAAAGGCTGTTTGCTGCTCTTTATTTTGAGTAACAATGTTTTCTTCTGTCTCACAGCGGCAAGTGTTTTTCCGCAAGAAGCTGCAGCAGTCGTCTCATTCCATGCGGGCGGTGTCTCTGGGGCAGGATCGGTACCGCCGCAGGTACTTGCTGCTGCCTTATATGGGATGTGTCCTCGTGGAGGGAGCCGAGGATATCCTGGGTGAGTGGAAACTCCCAGCATGCAATTAGTCTGGTATCTCGCACACGTTGAGATTTAGGCCTTTATGATCCCCTCAGAGTCTGTACGTGATGTAATGTTGCATAGACACTCAGGCTGTGGAGTCACAGATGAATCATGATTCTTTTCTCACAATGATTCTCAGAATTATATATATTTTTTATATTTGGTCCTGGTTATTATAAAATCATATGCAGGACAAAGCATTAAAGATAAGTGCCATTCAAACATTTGCGAGCATTGTGAATCTGATTTTGATTGCCTGAATCATAACCAGATTTGTGCCTAATGATTCCCACATTTCATTTTTTTTTTTTTTCTTGGTATTCTTGTTACTAAAGCTGCACAATTTGGGAAAGAAAAAAAATCCAATTAGTAAAAAAAATCTAGTTTTTCTGTACTTGTTTGTATGGCTGCACAATTTGGCCATTTTTGGGATTATAAAATTAACAACAATAATAATTATTTTGTTATAGTATAATAATAATAATAATAATAATAATAATAATAATAATAATTATTATTATTAATAGTAGTATTACCAAATTGACTACATAAATTAAGAAACATTGCTGTTGTAATATTTCACTGTAAAATAAAACATTTAAGAAAAATAGTATAGTAATTTTTATACAACAGTATTAATATAAATATTGTTAATTCTTAATTTCTTAATTTTAAGACTTAATTGTTTAAATTAAAATGCTATTTTTTTTTATTTGTTGGGCTGCACAAATTTAGTGAAATAATAAGAATAATTAGTAGTTGTCAAAGTACTAAATAAAAATGTAAATAAGAAATATGACTTGTAATATTTTACTGTAAAATTAAAAAAATTGTTACAACTGCAAAAGTACAATAAAAGTTCTGATTTTCATCATGTGCGAATATCATTGTGTGGCCCTACTTGTTACCTATGTTAATGACCAGTTGCTCCTTCCTTGTGTTCAGCCTCAGATGAAGTGACAGTCAGCGATGAACCTGTGACTTATGTGAAGGTCATAACTCCAGTGAAGACAGAGGTTAAAGCTGAGCCTCCCCTCTCTCCGGCTTTTGCCGCATCTCGCCCATCTTCTCCTCGAGCTTCCCAGCTTTCCCCCACAGAGGCGGATCCTCTACCCGGCGAGGCCTCTCTGATGAGCAGCCCTCGAGGCCGGGGACGCCCGCGCAAGATCAAACCCGAAGTGGAGCTCCACCTGCGAACCGCCAAGAACCGGCGCCGCCGCCGTAGCAGCAGATCAGCAGCTGAGGATTCAGCTCTCAGCTCTCCTGTGCAGGATATCGCTCAGCCTGCTTTCCAGACTCTCCTCGAGCAGCCGCAGGACGCAGAGGTCGACAGCAGCGCACCGATCGCAGTGTCTGGAGCCGGTCAGGGCGAGGATAACAGCCAGCCAGAGGACAGCATGAGGGAGCAGGCAGAGAAGCGAGGCCAGTGGTTCAATCTGCTGCCCAAGGAGCCGTGCGACGAGACGTCGATCTCCCAACCGTGCGAGAACACACCTGCGCCCGCTTCATCCCTCACTGAAGACACTCCAGCACCCCTCGATGGTGACCCGCTCGCTCCTCCTCCACCACAGTCTCCGACAGCACAGGTTCACCCTTTAATAACATGTGACCTTGGACCACAAAACCAGTCATAAGGGTCAATATTTTGAAATTGGGATTTATACTGAATAAATAAATTTTCCATTGATGTATGGTTTGTTATGATAGGACAATATTTGGCCGAGATACAACTATTTGAAAATCTGGAATTTGAGGGTGCAAAAAAAAACGCCATTAAAATTGTCCTTAGCAATGCATATTACTAATCAAAAATTAAGTTTTGATATTTAGGGTAAGAAATGTACAAAATATCTTCATGAAACATGATCTTTACTTAATATCCTTATGAATTTTGGCATAAAAGAAAAATGGATAATTTTGACCCATACAATGTATTGTTGGCTACAAATATACCTGTGCTGGTTTTGTGGTCCAGGGTCACAAATCAGAAAGTTTTTGAATATTCTGAATTCCAAATTTTTATCTTTCTGATCGCGTCCCTCTTTGTTCTTAACTGCAGATGCAGGCGGAAGCTGCTCCTCCTCCTCCTCTTCTTCCTCCTCCTAAGGTGTGCTCCACTCCGGCTCCCAGGGCCGGTAGGAGGCGCAGGAGAAGCAGTGGGCCGTCCTGGGCTCGCGCCAGCGCAGCGAAGAGGCGTGGCAGACCTCCCTCCAATCTCTTCCAAGAGGTTGAACTGAAGTACTTCACTCAGCTGATGGTGAAGCCTATTCCGTTAGGTGAGTGCTGTGATGATACAGGACTCACGCTGGACTTGACAGTTAAGAAAAAAGATGCAATGAAAAAAAATAGGATCCTATGCAATTCAATATAGTACTGATAGTTCGCTTTTATTTCTTCGGTTCTTTGTAATTATTTGGTGGAAGATGCAGCTCTACCTCTGCCATGTTAATCTATATTCTATGTGACTCTCAGGACACGCCTTGGTCTACATAGTTTTGGGATACATCATATTCATAATGTAAATATATAAAATATTGATCACAAATTATTGGTCACTTTCTAGATAATAAAAGTATAGCACATCTACTGATAATTAAATATAAATAAATCAGTTTTTACCAATGCAAATATGTTAGAAACGATGTATCATGACTTGTACTGGTACATGCAACTTGTATCCGATGCACACTTTTTAAAAATCGATCCATCGCATCGTTAACTTTAATGCCGATGTGAATGCATTTTTAGATGAAGCACTAAAATTACTTACTGGAAATAAATCAAAACTAAAATGGAAATTGGGGAAAAAAAATGTAACCAAAAATGTCAAAAGCACATAAAAAACACACAATTACAAAACATTGAACTAAATGAAAACTGAAAATATAAAAACTAGTATAACATTTTTTGGTGTTAAAACAATGCTGAATAATATCTAAATTATATATTATTTTTTTAAAAAAGTCCTAATTTAAAAAAATAAATATTAATAAATCATAGAATAATTATATTCCAAATCACTACCAGTTTGATATGTTCATTTCTATTCAAATTACTGAACTGATTTATTTATTCAAAATCCTTCATAACCTTGAGTTAAGAATACACTTTTAAAACATTAAAAATTTAAAACTTTTTTTAAACATTTAACTGTCTGTTTAGGAGCAAACATAATGGCTTTATAATTCCTATATTCATAATCTTCAGTAATGTCTTTTTTGATTTGTCAGATTGGAGCAGAATCACATTCCATATGAGTTTTATCTTCATGCTAAGTTTAGGCCCGGTTTCACAGACAGGGCTTAGACTAAGCCAGGATTAGGCTATAGTTCAATTAGGAAATTTAAGTAATTCTTATTAACATACCTTAGAAAAAACATTACTGGTGTGCATCTCGAGACAAAACAAAGGCACTGATATATTTTAAGATCAGTCAGTGCAAGTTTCTTTCAGTTAAAACAGCTCAGATTTACACTTTAGTCTGGGACTAGGTTTAAGCCTTGTCTGTGAAACCGCGGGTTAGTGTTTTTTCTGTGATGCTCAACTGGTACAATGCAGAGAAATTTGAAAATATTTATTATGTTATATTCATTACTTCATTTGCATATATAAATAGTTTACACACCAAGAAAAATGTTATTTGTGTATCTTGAATGACATCCTAAAGCTCTTGGTTTCCAGCAGAGTAGCATTCATTGGCTTAATGTTTTTCTGTCCTACAGAAATGGTGAAGGGCTGGTGGTGGGTCAAAGAACCGGAGGAGCTGACAGCCATTCTGAGTGCCCTCCACCCTCGAGGCATTCGTGAGAAAGTGCTCCACAAGCACCTCACCAAACACATGGAGTATATGTCTGAGGTCTGCTCGCGGCCCGTCACCGGTGAGGAGCAGCAGCACATACAGAGTGACTGCAGGCTTTGCTTGATGGCAGCATGTTTAGTGCGTTGTTTTTCATTGTTTCCTCTCAGATCCCATCTTCCAGATGACTGTGGAGGACGGCCATGCCCTGCTGGAGGCGTCTAAACAGGCTTGGAGTGAGCAGGAGAGAGCCTTGCAGTTAGACATCTGTGTTCTCCAGTGCGTGGAAGATCTGGAGCAGAGGGTGGTCGGTGCAGACCTTCAGCTCAAGGTAAAGAAAACTTGTCAAGCAGATTCAAAAGCCACTTTTTCTTTTATTGAAGATGTCACAGTACTGTAAGGTCTTGCTCCATTTGTGACCACAGGGTGGCACTGTTTACGCTGCACACAAGCACGCTCACTTTATCACCATGTCCACAATCTTTCTCTCCAGGTGGCCGTTCCCAATACGGAGAGTGAAAGTGAGTCTAGTCAGGAATCATCAAGCTCTCAATTTCAGGTAGTGAAAACCACACACAAGTGCTCTGTTTTGAGACTATTAATCCTAATAAATAGAGGAAACTGCTCAGTGAGTTACTCATAATGAATGTGACACAACCTAATGAATTGCTCGGAGTGCTTAAATTAAAAGTAAATTGTAAGTGTTGAGGTTTTTTCATGGCTTTGTAATTTATTTTTGTCAGAATTTGTCATCTATCTATATAGTGCTGTCAATCGATTAAAAAAAAATTAACTAATTAATCGCAAATTTTTCTGAAATTAATCGCGATTAATCCCAACTAACATTACAGTACATTACATTAGTTTTTAAATGTACTTTTATATTGCAATAATTTCACATTCAATCTTCAAATTAATGTACAAACAACATTTTTTGTATTTGATTAATGACATCTTTTTTTATGACTGAAGGCCAGTAGCACTGATACAATTAAATGATTAAATTTCTTGTAAATCTCAATTTATAACATTAATCAAATTTAACATAAAACCAAAGCTATTTGCCACTGCCAGGGCATTAACGGTTTTATAGAAAATATTTTATAGGTTGTTACAGAAAAACAAGCTATGCTCCGAGTCCAGAGCCTTGATCATAGCATTATTATACGACTGGGGCAGTCGTGGCCTAATGGTTAGAGAGTCGGACTCGTAATCCAAAGGTTGCGGGTTCGAGTCCCCGGCCGGCAGGGATTGTAGGTGGGGGGAGTGAATGTCCAGCGCTCTCTCCACCCTCAATACCACGACTGAGGTGCCCTTGAGCAAGGCACCGAACCCCCAACTGCTCCCCGGGCGCCGCAGCATAAATGGCTGCCCACTGCTGTGTGTGTGTTCACTGCTGTGTGTGTGTGCACGTTGGATGGGTTAAATGCAGACCACAAATTCCGAGTATGGGTCACCATACTTGGCCATATGTCACTTCACTATAACGGGCAACTTCCAAGTAGAGACCTGCGCGATCGCGGGACCCAACGCAACAGAGTACTGCGCGGAACAACACTTGATGTGCGAGTGCGGATAGAGACTCGTGTGATGCGGGAGAATAAGGGTGTACTCACACTAGGCAATCTTAATTGTGCCTGTGCACGTTTGACCCCCAAAGCCCAGTTCGTTTGGCGAGTGTGATCAACACTAGTCACCATTTTTTCAGTTTAATGCATTAAAATTATTTAACGCCGTTAACGCAAGGGTCAGAGCGTATGGCTGGCCTCCGTATAACTGCTACTTCTCTCTTTTTTTTCTTGACAAGAAGTGCATTTATTCAGTTGCTGAATGTCTTTATGATCAAATCTGTCTCCCTCATCTAACACACCCAATTCAACTCGTCAGCTCATTAGAAGAGACTGAAATGGGTCCGACCTGAAGTGGGTCAGAAAAGGTAAAGAGAGTTGAGAGAAAATTCGATGCGTGTCAGATCAGTTCACGTTCAGCAGCGACAGCTCTTAAAGAAACAAACCTAATAACCAGCTGCTGTGATGTCTGTTCATCAAGAAAAAAAGAGGAAATCAATAACTTTTATAGCTTCAAGGATTCATCTGTATTAAGTTTAGAATTTAGTGTTTGATAACTTTATTCAATTTCTGTATATTTACCTACCTGTGCCCCTCAGCAGAAATGACATTTATTATAATGGGTTTATGTGAAGATGTTTTAAGATCGCTTAAATTAGAAGTTATTTTTAAAATCTAATAAATGCTAAAATTGATATCTCTTAATTATAATGTAATGTTGAATGGCTATAGTCAATGGTTAAATATGGGGGGGGGGGGGGAATAGGGAAATCAGTATTAATTGGTTTCAGTGATATTGGCCTTCAGTCATAAAGATCCCATTAAACAAATATTAAAAAATATTCTGTCTTTGTTGTTTGTACATTAAATTGAAGATTGAATGTGAAATTATTGTAATATAAAAGTATATTTAAAAACTTTAATGTTAGGTTGGATTAATCACGATTAATTTCAGAAAAAAAGTGTGATTTAATTAAAAATTGACAGCACATATATATATATATATATATATATATATATATATATATATATATATATATATATATATATATATATACATACACACTCACACACACACACAGAGAGAGAGAATAGGTGTTTTTTTATTTTTTTAATGTAATTGTTCAATTTTGACATCAAAAATTGTTGTAATATTCACATTGGACTTTTTCCCTGGTTTCAGATGTATACCCCTCCCGAGGCGGACTCTACGCGGGATGGCCTGCAATATTACGAGCATGAGGTTGACCCGAAGGATGACTGGATAGTCAAGACCAAGAAGGAATGGTCCGACCTCCTGCGAGTTCCCAGCAACCCCCTGGACCTGGCCGTTCTCCGTTTGACTAATCTGGAGCGCAACATTGAACGGCGTTATCTGAAGGAGCCGCTGTGGAATCTGTCCGAGGTGGTGCGCTTGGCGCCTCTCACCCCTCCGCCCGGCGGGGAGGAGGTCCCACTAGATGCTGTCAGGTGGGTCAGAGTTAGGGTCTTTGAAAAATTCTGCTTTAGAGATCATATTTTAACTTTAGTACCCAAATGAATCTTGTTTTTTTTAGCCTTCATCAAAACAAATAATTGTTCCAAATTCTACAGTACATTTATATGCGCTTTAAAGCATATGAGACATGTGTTTGTTTGTCTTTGTAGCTTGGAAAGTGAGATCACACCCAGGTTGAGGACGTGGCGGCAGGCCCTGGACCGCTGCCGCAGTGCATCTCAACTCTCTCTCTGTCTGCTGCAGCTGGAGAAAGCCATCGCCTGGGAAAGATCCGTCATCAAAGTGGTGAGAGCACACACACGTTCACACCGCTTCAGAGCCTGTACCATTATTATATATTACACACAGGGCTGGACGACATAGCCAAAATTGATATCACAATACATTTCTTAATTTTGGCCGAGATTATATAATTCCGATATCAATATAAACAATATTTAAATAAACTCAGAAAACTGCCAAGAACGCCCACAGCAGATGTCTGTGCCTACAAACTTCTGAAAAATTAATTTGCCAAGTCTATGAAACCTCCTCCTATAAAACAATATAATATTTTAGAAATAAAAACTGTACAAATAAATGAATTTTCACTTTTTATTTGTATTTAGCCTTCATACGAACAAGAAATGTGAAATCTCCATGAAATAAACATAAGACTCTCAGACTCACCTTATTAATTTGAATCTTAAATTTAAACTATAACACAGGCTGAGTATTCTTATAGATTGAAACAAAAGTGCTTCAGCCATGATAAAGACAATTAAAAGTGCTCAGTTGCTACAGAAAAAGCAACAACAAAAACACATGTTGCTGGAGAAGGGCTTTTTGAAAATGCAAATTCATTCTCTGCCAGCAGGAGGTGCTTTTGGAGCAGCAGAACAAGCGGCTTCCTGGGTAACGGCTGTAAACAGCAGCACGCTACTTTATCAGATAAAATGACATGGAAGCTTTTCTGAAGACAGTCGGTTCCCCAAAGATGCAGTCATATAAAACACACGCGCCACGTTTTGATTTTGAAACGTGCAGTGCTCATGTTTATTCAACGAAGTCAAACTGTCCTAAATCCTTTTGGAAAATCTATTTGTTGCAGTCAGTGTCGATATTGTGGCCGCCACACATAAATCAGTGTATGAAACACTTGTAATGTATATTGAAATATCGGAAATGTGTTTAAAAATCACATCACCGTTATTGAAAACAATTATATTGCAATATATATTTATATTGAATTATTGTCCTGCCCTAATTACACATTTTTGTTTATATCCATACCTGACAGATATCACTAAAATAGGTGTCTTGAGAAATCACATCTTCTGTTTTCGGACTTTTTCACTAAGTATGGTGGATTTTGGTGAAATGGCTATTGCATATGCAGTAGTAGGGGTGTAACGCTACAAAAATATGACTGTTCGTTACGGTTTTAACGTCAAGGTTCGTTTTTTTTTTTTTTTTTTTTTTTATAATTAAACCATATATACAGTATATATAAGGGATGAACGATATTGGATTTTTTTCGATGTGCCGATATTTTTCAACTCATTTTGGCCGATACCGATATATTTCCTTTTGTTTGAAAACAACACCAAGTCTCTCCTGTGCAGAAATTATAATATTTCGCGTCAGTGTAAATTTTCGCGAAATGCTTCTCGTTTATTTGCGTTAAAACTAGTAGTAAAGCGGAAGGAATGGTCGCGTTCACTCGTGCTCAGCTCTGCGGCGTGTCACGGCGCAGACACGGGAACCGGAGTATATAACCATGTCTATTAAAATCATGAAACTTTTACAATTCAATAATAATTTATTAAAAGTTGAACAAATTTTAGGGCTCTATGAATTTTGATTTTTACCAAATTCTGTTTCCATTTTGAATTTTTCTAGATTCCATTTTAATGGTTTAATTAAATTTTAATAATCCAAAAGCATTTAATTGAATTCATACAATTCAAACAGTGACATTTTCTACACTAATAGGACCCTTTGAATTAAAAAAACTTTTTTTCCCAGAAATTGTGTATTTTAAGACCCAAAACAAATTAATTTATCTTTCAATCAAATTAAACTTACATTTTTTGGCAAATGAAGTGCAGGACAACAGAGGTTTACTGTTAGAATGAAACATTGATGAAAAATTTTTTATTTTTAAAACAAGTTTTAATAATAATTTATTTATTATTATTATAGCATTAAGATGTAAATTTACTGTATAATAATAATAATAATATATTTGTTACAATTTCTTTAAGTGAAACCAAACTTTTATTTTGGCGGGTTGCCGTGAAGACCTTTTTAAGTTCGATTAGTTTTTCCTCAAATTAAATAATAAAATGCTCATGAAGGGACTCTCAGAGCAGCTCTGGAGATGATGTTCATTGTTTATGTCCTCATACGTTGAGACAGACGGACACTGAAGATTTGACAAATTCCATGACGTTATTTATTATCAAAACCATTGTGCTCTAGTTTTGTATAAACTGATGTTGGTGTGTCCACAGACGTGTCAGGTGTGCCGTAAGGGTGATGATGATGAGTACCTGCTCTTGTGTGACGGCTGTGATCGTGGCTGTCACATGTTCTGCCTGAGGCCAAAGGTCATGCAGGTGCCAGAAGGCGACTGGTTCTGTCCCACCTGCGTTGCCAAGGTAAAGTGACCAAGAAGTTTCAAAATATACAGACAAAAAGTTTAAATATGCAGCTTCTGTTTTTGCCCCATCTCATTCATGTTATACAGTAATGTTTGAATTGTATATTTTTCTTTGCCTATATTTGCCTATGTTTATAAGAAACTAAGAAACAGAATTTTGCAGGAAAACGGTGAATCTCCGAGATCACAGCGCTTATCGCGGAAGAGATCAAAGGTGCAGAAAAGGCGTCTTGCAGAGGATAGTTCAGACGAAGATGATGGGTACAGACGAGGCATGACCACACGACAAAAAGACGCTGCAGCTTCCTCGAGTGGGACGAGCATCTCGCCCTCCAAACGCAGACGGATGGCCACACGAAACCAGCCTGACCTCACCTACTGCGAGTGAGTCTCCAGGCCTGTGAAAAACAGTACTTTCAATATACAACAAGCTTTTATTAATAGCTAATAGCTTTTATTATGAAATTTATAATTATTTTTGAAGTGGTACTTCATATGTTAGTAGTGGGTTGCCTGGGCGAAAAATAAACAGAAGTGAGATATAAACATCTGTTCTCATGATTTGAAAATGCGTTTTGGTGCATCTAGTCTAAATGAATTCATTACGTGGAATAATTAGTGGCTGCCATGGAATAATTAGCGAGCTGTTTGATGTGCTGTAGGATCATTCTGATGGAAATGGAGGCTCACTCAGACGCCTGGCCTTTCCTGGAGCCGGTCAATCCCCGCCTGGTGCCTGGCTACCGACGTATCATCAAAAACCCCATGGACTTCCTCACTATGAGGGAAAAACTTCTGCAGGGAGGGTAAGAGACAATGTGCCTGGATAAGGGCCGATCTCAATATTACAGCAGTGTTGAGTCATGAACTGTACCCAGAAATAGTGTTTAATTTAATTTAATTTGTAATTTAATCAATTTTAGTACATTTTTTAATTTTATTCATATTTTTAAATTTAACTTATTTATATTTTTAATGTTATTTTATTTTTACTAGAATTTGTTCATATAGTTGTTTTATTTGATAACTAATATTCATATTTTTTTCACAAGCATTTATAAGTTATTAATAATTTAGATGTTTTATAAATTCAATTTACTAGTAACTGGATTTGCCACTTCTGTAACAAAGAAAAATTACATTAAAAAAAAATATATATATGTATGTATATGTGTATATATGTATATGTGTGTATATGTATGTGAGCAATATCACACGAGTAGAAGTGAGATGACTGTATATTGCCACGGCTGTGATTCGGCCATAGGAACGAGGCCTCAGGTAATCACAGCCGTGGCGATATACAGCTGTATCTCACGTCTACGAGTGTGATACTCGTGCCGTTGAACTGTTGTATAAACGCAATGTGTAAATTTAGAAACAACAACGGAGTATCTTTAAAAGCCCTCTTTTGTGCAGAACTACTTTCTTC
Organism: Barbus barbus; assembly: GCF_936440315.1. Classification (NCBI taxonomy): domain Eukaryota; kingdom Metazoa; phylum Chordata; class Actinopteri; order Cypriniformes; family Cyprinidae; genus Barbus; species Barbus barbus. Next base: position 6,480,006 of record NC_136719.1, on the reverse strand, counting down.
TGCCATTAATTTAAATCTAAAGTCAGTTTAACAGCTCAGCCCAAGCCTCCGTTACTAATTGCAAAACGTCACTTTAGAACTAGTAACGAAGGAACTGTGAGTTGCTTCATTAAACCGATTGTATTACTGTAGTAAAAGCTTGCTGTATTATGAAAAATAAGCATTGAGAGACAGATGGACTGTGATTACCTGCATCTCATTCTCCTAACGTTACTTACAATTAAGTTTAAATGTCCACTGAGGAAAGCGTTATCTTTGTCTTAACATCAATATCCTTTCATTGATTTCTGATGAATTGAGAGAGGTGAAGTCCCAAAAGACATTCATGAAAAAATGTCGCGGAGCCAAACATATCTCCGCACCCAACAAATATGATATTTTTTTTTACGTTTCATTTAAAAATTGATGCCTCATCTTATGTTTTTTTTTTTTTTTTTGTTGTGTTGCCGATTATTTTAACATGAAAAATGTTTCTAAACAAATTAAACTTTAAAATAATTTGTTGCACTTTATCTGTATTTGACATTGCGTCTGAGCGATCAGGTGGCGTGAATAACCTGATTAGCGTGTAAGACTGTGTCTGTGCGTCTCAGGTACTGCAGCTGTGAGGAGTTTGCTGCCGACGCTCAGCTGATCTTCAACAACTGCGAGCTCTTCAACGAGGACACGTCGGAGGTGGGCAAGGCCGGACACTGCATGCGGCGCTTCTTCGAGAACCGCTGGGCGGAGTTTTACGAGAACAAGGATAAATAGAGACGCTGCCCTCTGCTGCATGGGAGGAAGCACTTGAACGCCACGCCCCCTTGATGCTCATTACTACTAAAAACTCTGTCTGGAGAGCCAGTCCTCCAGTCCTCTGTATGCATACACGTGTAGATATGTATAGATTTGTTCTGTTGGTTTTACAAGTATCTGTTTGTCCCCCTCACCTGCCTTGATAAGGTTAAAGCATTTCTTTATCACCTGGTATTACGGCGTATAAACGTCTCCTCTTTATTCAGCTTCGTCCGTCACTCCTTCGGAGTAGAAGTACTTCTTCAGGACTTGATCGGGTCACACTTGATGTCACGTGTCGCAGACACACCTCCATCAGGACGTTCTTGCTCTTTCGACCATTTTACTCCAAGCCTTCTGCTCCATAATATATAGGTCGTGGACCACCTGTGTCCCCTTGATTGAAAATGTAACGTGCTTTTGAGACTAGAAGCAATTTCCTCAGTATATTTTTATTATATGCTATATATACACTTAAAGACAGAAAAAAAAATAGTCTGGATTATTTAATAGCAATAGACTGTAGTGAATCTGTACAGACCACGTCGTAGAGAGATGTATAGGTGACTCGTGAAATGGCCAGTAAACATACTAGATCACATGTAGCTCATCACATCTTTTGCTTGTAGAGTATCGGTCTTATAAACTGGAGGTTTTTACTAGGGTATTTCTTCTGTCACGCCCCCCAAACCCAGAAAGAAGTCAGTGTTTGTTCATGAGGAAATTTGATGTAATGCCAACAGCAGAACTGATGCAACGAAAGGCCGGTTTTAACTTGCTTTTAAGCTCCGCTAGCTAGATAGCCGTTTTCAAAGCTTTTGCTTGGTGTATGACTATTGTCTGTGGGGAAAAAAAAAACAACTTTAGACTTTATTGATATTGGTTTATATGGAAAGGATATATACGTACTTATGGCAGTATGGTTTTATGTTTAGCGACACTTATTTTTCATCGGAACAATATCTTCGTGTCTCTTCAGAGTATGATTGATCTGGTTTGCTCTTGGTTTTCATGAACATAGCAGTTTGTTGGGTTTCTGAAACCGCCACATCCTGAGATGTTTAGACTGTTGTGTTTTAAAGATGTGTGTGTGTGTGTGTTTGAACCTGGACCAACTCCCTTAAAAAGGACTTTTTTTTTTATTTTGTACACTCGTCTTTTGACATTAACCATGCTTTCTCAAATGAAAATGCCTTGCATCATTACTGGAGTAACTGATGCATAAGAATTCCCCTCCTGCAACCTCGCGTTCAGTTTTTCTGAGTACTGCACTGAGTAGAGGAGCGCAGTAGAGCACGCTATTCATGTTCTTTTGCCATGTTTTCATACACTGAACTCGATCCACTGTAGTAGGCAGTGCTTCATTCTGTGTTCCTCATCATCCAAAAGGGACATTAGGTTTTTTTTTTTTTCTTTTACAGACGTAAAACCTGAAGACAGTACTAGAAAACTCAACCAAATGTGGTGTTTAGTGAATTTTTAATAATGTACAGTTTTTGTGACTTTAAATTTGTTCCTTTCTATATTTTTAGGACCAATATATCGTTTTTAAGAGGCGACATTAAACGACCATGTTGTTTCAAGGTAATGTAACACACGTGCATCTGTAGAATGTACTGTATGAGGAAATAAAACCACATCTAGTAGACGACAACTTTTCTCTTTAATGTGTTTATAAACTGTATTGTGTCTGGTAATGAGGTTTTATGTTTAAACAATATTGCATAAGCAAGAATACTCCAAACATCAGCATTTCCATGATTGCTCCATGCAACATTTGTTAGCTGAATGAGTCTGTGCTTTTAAATGATCCAATTGAGTGAATAATTCAGTGACTCAGATTCATTTTGATCCAGAGTAAATTACCTTGTCTTAATACTTCCCTACTATATAGTCCATATTTGTAGTACATACTTTACATCTTTTTTTTTTCTTTTTTTTAAAGAACATGCTGAAGTGTTTTCAAACATATGGAAGGCCGTTTCCACCACTGGTAATTGTGATTTGAACAATTCAGACTTTTTTTTTTTTTCTCTGAATTGCGCGATTTTAAAAACTAAAAATTCTGACGACTTCTCAGAATTGAGTTTATACTGTATCTCACAATTCTGACTTTATATCTTGCAGTTTGACTTCATAACTCGCATTTGCGAGTTTGTATCTAACAATATTGAGAAACAAAACGTGCAATTTTTATCACGCAATTCCTAGACAAAATGTCAAAATTGCAACTCGCAATTGAATAAAAAAAATTCAGAATTGTGAGAGACAAAGTCGCAATTTTTTATATTCAGTGGTGGAAACAGGTTGAGGATAGAAGGGATGCAGCAAAGGCCGGAAGCTAAGAATAAATTACATTTTCTGTGTGAGAGAAATTCTGCTATATTGATGTGCGCATGCCCAGTAGATTTTGCTGTATGGTGTTTAGCCTTAACCATGGAAACGGACTTCTATACAAAACCTGCTGAGTGAATGATTCAATGACTCATTCATACACTTCCATCTGGAATGAATTACCCTGTATGCCTTGTACATTTCATTTTTAACATTCGTTTTTTAATGATCACGAAGTTCTAATTAAAACACAGTACTTAAGTACAATTTTTGAAAATATTCCAAATTCAAATGCATACATGCTTAGTATTCAGATACAGCTTTAGTGTTTTGAATGGATGTCAATGGAGGATATTCTTCAGGACGCTAAACTCCTTTTGTGAGGAAACGACTTATCACCTACTGACTGACATTCTGTCTGCTAATCTTCAATGTCTGCCATTAAATAGTTGTTCTAGAGTGACCCATATTTGGAGTTTACAAAGAAAAACTATTCCCGGTATCCGGAAGCTGTGATTTTAGAAAAGTTTCCACACCATTAGCGTCATGAAAACAAACCGGTTTTAAACCGTTGTGCCTGGCAGAGTGGAAATGTTCTGTGGTGTGTTGTTTTGGTTGTGCTCTTCATGGCAGCGAGCAGCAGGTGGTCGGAGCGCGTCTGCACGCTTTGTGTTGTGTAGCTCCCCGGAGTGCCGGGTGTCTGCAGCACATGGTGCAGCTTGGGCTGCTGTCTGTCCCAGCTGGGCCTGCTCTCTTTACATATCTAGAACAACTCATTTTGTTATGTTTGGAGTCTTACTGTACGCTTTCTATATCTCATGAGATCATGTTCTTATCAATACGCATCCATAAAAGCATTGTCTTGGCCCTTGTTGAACTTTAGTCATGACTCTGAAAAATATATATAATATAACACTTGAGTATTGATGTTTTACTCCACAAATACAATAGTCCAAGTACTTAAAAATGGCTTGCCTTTAACTTGTTTCAGGGTCAGATGTTTGGCAGTATACTGTAGTCTATGTACTATGTAACTGGAAACCAGCATTTCAGAGACTTAAATGTTTTAGAGTGAAGAATTCAGGGCATTGTATCTTATCACTAAGAGTTCTCCTAAATAGCAGTAAAAGTTTTTAGCTAAGCGTTTTCTCTTAAATCCTATTCACAAAGCTGCTGAGACAATCTTTTACTAAGGAACAGAGAGAAGTCTTAAGCTAAGAGTAAGGGCGGAGTTGACCTCGTAGCTATGGATGATATCAGCATGCTTACTAACTGCACACAGTGATTGGCTGATAGTCTCTGTCAGAGACTTATTCATAGAAATATTGTAGAGCGCAATATCCTGTTGCCATAATCAAATAAAGGTTTAAAAATGCAGGATAAGTGTCACTAATTAAACAAGAATATGTTCAGCTCTTACATGTATGCTTCTCAAAAACAATTAGCGGATATGCATATAAACAGCCTTTTAATTAACGGAGTAGAAAAATCATGGCTGATAGTAATACATGCAAATGTAAAGAAACAAACAAACAAACTGGATGCAAGAACAGCTGTTCCTTCTTGTCCAACTGGTTCATGAAAACAAGGATATAATCAAAGGAAAATCTGGAGTTGGGATAACCTCCAAAACCAAAGGTCAGACATTTTTAAAAGGTCATTGTCATCAAATGTTTGCGTTCAGAGGCAGATTGCCAGCAACATCCATTTTAGGAATAGTTGGCTTGGTCTTCGTGATTTAGGAGTCCTCTTCACTACCAACGTTTCACAGATTTAGGAGCTAGTTTTAGCGCTATAACGCTTTGTGAAATACTCTTAGAATAAAAATTTAGGATTGACGCCCATTATTTTCCAAAATGGAAAACAAAAAAATCATCCATAAATGAAACAAAAAATAAAATTGAATAATGCATAGAGTTCCCTATAATGTATTTAGATACATAAGCCACACTTGAATGTATGAATATCATTGGAAGTGGCATTTATTTGGCACAAGGATAACAAAAGCACCTTTTTAAAGTTAAAGGCTATTAATTATTTAATAAATGTATTCTTTATGTATTAAAAAACATTGATTTTTAAAGTAAATTTAGTAAAAATATATACATTTAATGTATTAATATATTAATATTTAAGATTAAATAAGACTAAACATTTGATATCTGACAAAAAGAAGTATTGTGACGCTCTCTGGTTGTCAAACATTAGTGTTTCATGTTCATGGTTAATGTGGTTCTGCATACGTGTGTGAACTTGAGGAGAACTGACTTTATGCATCCACTAAAATCATGTGGACTCCAGCTGGTTAAACTGTATAGGACAAATGGCTTAGAAACATGAAGTCAGCTCTGAGTAAAGCTGCAGCATTCAATGTTTTGTTGTTAAATGACATTAAACGGATGTATTATGGATGGATTATGACTGTGTGGCTCAGGTTTCCAAACATTGAAATCTCTTTATCTTGCTCTAGTTGTCTTGCTGCAACTTCACTCTTACTAACCCTGTTTTAGCCTCCTCTATCCTGCTCTTTTAGCAACCCTTAGCTGGCAGTGTGTGTGCGTGCGTGTGTGTGTGTGTACATACTGTTGGTGTCAGCATTCTGTGTGTGGAAAAAAAGTCTACACTGTCAAATTGACCTCCCCTCGCTGGCCTACGCCGGGGTTTAGGTTCACAAAAGAGGGGATCACAGCTCCACAAACCAGCAGCGTGAAGTGGATTACAGACGGGACGCACTCACTCTCTGCTCCTCTGACCTCTCCAAGGCAATGCTGACCTTGATCTAGTCTAAGAAGTTGAACTTTCACTCTGACCTGCAATCAGCCGCTACGCCAACCATATTCACCTCTAGAGCGCTGCCCCAGAAGTGTGTTGAGATCAATGTTGAGAGACTATTTCATCATTATTTGCACATTTTCTTCACAACTGATCATTGACCTCAGGAGAATCTCATGAAAACGTGGCAAGAACTTATCAATGCCCACGTTATATTTAAAGAAAAAGAAAATACATTGTTTGTGCGGAATTGTTAACTAAAACTAAAATTATTTCAAAAAAGGGTTTTCAGCAATTACAATAGAAAAAAAGTTTAAATACTAAACTGAAATAAAAATAAATTAAAGCTATACAGAAATAAAAAAAATAAAGTTGACAAAAGCACATTACAAAATTACTAGAAATTTTAATTCTACTAAAAATTTCTATCCACCATAAACTAAAATTAAAATGGAAACTGAAACTATAAAGATAAGTTAATTCAAAATATTAGTTCTCTAATTATATATTTTTGATAAGTTCAGATATCTAAACAATTAGTTTGCTAACACCAGATTTGAATTTTTTATTTTCACAAATTGCAAGGTTTTTTTTCATATGTAAAATAAATGCCCATGAGTTAATTCTGAGAGAAACTGTCATACTGTTCACAGCTTCGAAACATTATTTCATCGTGTGAGCCATCTGTTGTTAAAATCTGTCAGACATACACTGATTAAAACCACTGACAGAAGAGAATAACAAGGATTATATCATTAAGTCGACACCTGTCAAGGGGTGGGATATATTAGACAGCAAGTGAATAGTCAGTTTTTGAATTTCGTTTGTAGGAAGCAAGAAAAATAGGCAAGTGAAAAGATCTGAGTGACTTTGAGGAGGGATAAATAGTGACCGCTAGACAGCTGGGAGAGAGCATCTCTAAAATGCAAAGTCATTTTGATTCATACCCTTATTTGGGACAGTTGAAATTGAGCTCCGGAGCATTCATATTGTTTGTATATGTTACTGCACATCAAGTGAAGTTAACCTGTGGCAAATTCAATTGAATGGGTATGATTTGGAAAGGCACACACATCTTAAAATGTCTAACAGTTGATTAGGCATATCAGAGCGAAAACCAAGCCCTGGGGTCAAAAGAAAAGTCAGTAGAGCTCAGAAACAGGTTTGCGTCAAGCCACACATCTGGGGAAGAGTTCAGAAAAAAATTGCGCTTCATTGAAGGTTCACAGAAGCATGTAGTCTCTGTTACCCTTAATGGAAGAAGTTTGAAACAACCAGGATTCTTCTTAGAGCTGGCCTCCTGGCCAAACTGAGCAATTGATGGAGAAGGGCGTTGGTTAGAGTGGTGACGAAGAACCTGATGGTCACTCTAGTTGAGCTCCATGATCATAAGTGGAGATAGGAGAAATCTACAGAAGGACAAACATCACTGCAACACTCCACCGATCTGGGCTTTATGGCGGTGTGGCCAAACTCAATCCTCTCTTCAGTTAAGACACATGAAAACACACTTGGAAAAAGCACCTAAAGCACCCTCAAACTCTGAGAAACAAGATTCTCTGGTCTGATGAACCTCAATTCTAAGCATTATGTTTGAAGGAAACCAGCTCTGCTCATCACCTGTGGAGTACCATCCCAAAAGTAAAGTGTGCTGGTAGCAGCCTCATGCTATGGGGCTTTTTTTCAGTGGCAGGGACTGCGGGACTCGTCAGAGTAGAAGAAAAGCTCAATGCACCAAAATATTGAGATAGCCTTAATGAAAACCCAGTCCAGAGCATTCAGAACTTCAGACTGGGCAGAAGGTTTACCTTCCAACAGGACAATGACTCTAAAAACACAGCAAGAGTGGCTTATAGACAACACTGTGAATGTCCTTGAGTGGCCCAGCCACAGCCTGGGATTAAACCCAATCAAATATTTCTGGAGAAACCTGAAAATGTGCATCTGTCCCCATCCAACCTGACAGAGCTTGAGAGGTGAAGAGGCGAGGAGAAGAATGGCAGATAATTGCCAAATGCTGATTAGCAAAGCTTGTCGTATCATACCCAAAAAGACTTGAGGCTGTAAAGGTGCTTCAGCTAAGCGTATGAATACTTATGCAATGTACTTATTCCAGTTTTTTATTTTTAATAAATTTACGAAGTTGTGAAAATTGTGTTTTTGCTTTGTCAGTATGGTGTATGGAGTGTAGATTGATGTGGAAAAAAAGTAATCTAGAGCAGTTTAACATACGGCAGCAACATAACAAAATGTGAAAAAAATGAAGGGGTATGAATACTTTCGCAAGGCACTGTATGTTTATATTTATGTATAAAATCATATATAAATAAAAAATCGGATGCATTACAATAATGAGATTTTGGTGGAAAATGTGCTTAAAATTATTTTAAATATCTTAAAAATTAGGCTTCAATATGTTATGCAAGATGATGTAATTTATTTTCTTTTTGATTTTAATATTACTAAATAATCTCATTATATATTCCAGAATCGTGTCTGTTTAGTTATGTATTTACTCATTGGGTCAGCATGGTCAAAAAAAAAAAAAAAAACGGCTGGAGAAGAAAAGCTGACCCAGAAATGGTCTTAACTTTGCAATTTCTGTATTGCATTAGTTTCAAATATTTCTCATGGGGATTTCATAATTTTTAGAGTTAAACCTGTTTTTTTGGCTCATTTTATCTGTAAAAGAAAATTCTGCACACCTGACTATAAGACGTTTTTCACTTCCAGCTTCCTTGGACAATATATCACTTATAAATGATTAAATAGAAAATGAATAGTAGTTATTAAGATTGATGTGGTTTGGAATTGAAATGTGCTTGGAAATAAATATGATCAGAATATCAACGTGCCTAATAATTATGCACGCACTGTAAGTTAATTTGAGTGAAGCTCTATCAGCCTCATCTGATCTGATGAATTAGATTAAATCAAACTAAAACCTCTCTCAGTCTAAAGGCCAACAGAAGGTCCTGATTGCATATTTAGCTCATCTGGAACAGGCTATTTTAAAAAGCTGTCTAACATCATAGTAGGTGTCATGGCAACTGAATCAGGCTGTCGCCATGGCGATGATCACAGTACTTCACAAGCAGGATGATGAAAGGAGAGAAACGGTGGATAATATATGTGGGTTTGGATTGGTTTATAATTGAAGGATGTTGGAATTGAAACCCAACAGTGGTAGATAATGATAAACTCAGTACATCTTAGTGGCCTCACAGTTTAACTTGCTTTCAATCAAGCAGTGAGCGACCTGTTGCATCTAGCGACTGCTGCCAATGGTTGTTGTTGTTATAGTGAATTAAAGCTTCGTGTGTCCAATTGATGTTCTTGATTATGCTGTGGGGAGGTTTGTCAGCGTGTAGTGGGACCTTTGTGCCGGGCCTCCTGTAGTGTCCTCCGCTGGAATTAATTAGGTTCTTTCTGACAGAAGACGCCCTACGGTCCAGCCCATGTCCTCAAACACACACAGCATCAGCACAGACACACGGACTATAAAACATCACACCTGGAATGGCCATAAAGGAGGTAAGGGCACATCTCAGGGTGACCGATTGGCAAAGTTTTAGAGATTCAGTTTCAGACATGGATCCAGTTTGTGTGAATGATCAGGTTTTACAGTGAACTTATGATTAAATGTCAGATAAAAAGTTTTGGTGATGTCATTTATGGTGTCAGTTGATTTAAGTTGGATGTTTTTTCTGCATTTTACCAAAATGAATAAATGGATTTTATGGTGATGTTACATCTGGATTTCAAAAAGGTATTTATATATTTAATTAATTATTTATTTAATGTGCTAAATGCAACGAGACAATGAAAGATTATAAACATTAACATCATGCTATTTTAATGTTTATCGTTTTAATGTTTTAGTTTTTAATGAAAATCCATTAATTTCAACTATTAATTTTAAATAATTACACAACATGCATTTTGCATGATCTCTCTTATTTTGTGAAAATTATTCACATTTTCATAAATTCTGCAAGGGGTTCCCAAACTTTCGCATGCAACTGTATATATATATGCCATTATTTATCCTAAACAATTAATTATAATATATTTATAAATATAGTCATTTATGTTATGATTTTCTGTAAAGCTGACGACTTTAGTGTCTCATTTTATTTATTAGTTTGCATTAGTGTCCGCAGTACGCTGTTTAGCTACTTAAATATAAAACATGTTTTAACAGAATTCTATCTCTAATAATTGTGTTTTGGATTTAAATACATTTGGAAATTTATTTAAAAATAGTTTGCAGTGAGATATTGTCATTGCATCTTATATTGTCTTTAATTTTAACTAAAAAAAGTTTAGGTTTTGTTCTGTGGATATTCTGTCACCTTAGGTAGACTGATTCTTTTACATTTTTGTAAAAAAAAAAAGAAAATATATATATATATAAAAAATTGTCTTATCACACGAGAATCCATGTTGTTTTATGGTTACAAAAATACGATATAAATATTGTTTACTGGCTATTGATATAAAGCAATTCACTGCTTTATATCTTTATATATTAATCACAGGTTTAATGTCAGTTATTTATTTTCTTTCGGCCGTTGATCTCTTCTGTCGACTCACTCCAGGAGCTGAGGAGCCGTCAGTTCTGGCAGGGGATTCTGGCTGAGACTCTTGGTTCCCTGGTCTTTGTATGTGCTGTGCTGGGCTCTTTAGTGCCGGGGCCGGACGGGGCCTCCCCGGGGCCCATTTACCCCGCACTGGCTGCTGGTATGGCGACTGTGGTTCTGGGATATTGCTTTGGTGAAATCAGTGGGGCTCAGGTAAAGAAATGTGATTTTTTTAAAATTATTTTCTTGTAACTCAGCTGGTAAATGATAGTGTACACAAACAAGGTCATGGGTTCTATTCCGAGAAACACAAAACTGTATAATAATACCTTCAATGCACTGTGTGTTGCTTTGGATAATAGTAATAATAATAAATGCAAATGTTGTTCAGAATTGATTTAAGAATGAATGAAAATGAAAAGGAAGGAATGAGTAAGTACAAAAATGTGGGAAATTTAGGGTTACACTTTATTTTAAGGTGTCCTTGTTACAGTGTAACTATACATTTAAGTACTGAGTAATATTAATTAACTACATGTACTTACTATATGGTTAGGGTTAGGATTAGGGTTACTTTCATGTAATTATGCATAATGTATTGTTATTGTAATACAGTGCCCTCCACTAATATTGGCACCCTTGATAAAAATGAGCAAAGGCAGCTGTGAAAATAAATCTGCATTGTTTATCCTTTTGATCTTTCACTCAAAAAAATTCACAAAATTCTAACCTATCATTGAAGTAAAACAATTGAAAGTGGGGAGAACATCTCTTGATGAAATAAATGTTTTTCTCCAATGAATGTTGGCCACAATTATTGGCACCCCTAAAAATTCTTCTGAGTAAAATATCTCTGAAGTATATTCCCATTCATATTTACTTTTTGTTTTAGCACACCAGGGTGACTAGGAGCATGAAATTGTCCAGCCATGACTTCCTGTTCCACAGGATTATAAATATGAGGAACACAAAGGCCAAATTCCCTTAATCATCCATCACAAGGAGTAAAACCTAAGGATATAGTTCTGATGTACAGAACAAGATTGTTGAGCATCACAAAATAGAAAAGTGGCTGTAAGAAAAGAGTTAAAGCATTGAAAATCCCCATTTCCACCATCAGGGTAATAATTAAGAGGTTCCAATCAACTAAAGATGCTAAAGATCTGCCTGGAAGAGGATGTTTGTCTGTATAATCCTAAAAAGGAGAGTTTGAGTGGCCAAAGACTGTCCAAGGATCACAGCTGGAGAATTGCAGAAAATAGTCGAGTCTTGGGGTCGGAAACCTAAAAAAATATATATTTATATCAAACATCTCCTACATCACCACATGTTGTTTGGGTGGGTTTCAAGAAAAATACTCCTAGCTCATCCAAAAACAAACTCCAGCAAATTAAGTTATCAGACACGACTGTAACTTCAAATGGCACTGGCTTCTACGGTCAGATGAAACTAAAAAAAGAGCTTTTTGGCAGCAAACCCACCAGATGAGTTTAGTACAAACAGGGATAAAAAAGTACCCCATGTCCACAGTTAAATATATTGCTGGATCTTTAATGTTGTGGGGCTGTTTTTCTGTCAGAGGTCCTGAACATCTTGTTCAGATGCATGGCATCATGGATTCTATCAAATACCAACAGATAAAAAATTAAAAACCTGACTGCCTCTGTTAGAAATCTTATAATGGACCATGTTTGGATCTTCCATTAAGACAGTGATGCAAAACAAACACAAAAATGGGTCATTGAGCACAAAATGAATATTTTACCATGGCTGTCCCTGTCCTCTGACCTGAACCCTACAGAAAACGAGTGAGGTTAACTGAAGAGAAGAAGTACTAACATGGAGCTGTGAATCTAAAGGATCTGGAGAGATTCTGTATGAAGAAAATGATCTCTGATCTCCTATCAGGTGTTCTCCAAACTCTTCAGGCATTATAGGAGAAAACAGTTGTTACCCTGGGAAAAAAGGACGTTGCAATAATTGGGTGCCAATAATTGTGGCCAACATGAACTAGAGAAAGCATTTATTTCAGAATGAGACCCCCCCCCCCCCCCCACACACACACACACTTTCAATTGTTTTACTTCAATGACAGGTTGGAGTTTTGTGAATTTTTGGATGAAAGATAAAAAGGATAAACAATACAGATTTATTTTCACAGCCGCTCATATTTATAAAGGATGCCAATATTAGTGGAGAGCACTGTAGTAAGTACATGTAACGTGTAACAAGGACACCTAAAAATAAAGTGTTGCCAAAGTTAGTTTAGAGTGTAATTAATAGTGTGTTATTGCTGTTAGGTGAATCCTGCGGTGACTATAGCTCTCTTGGCCACGCGTAAGGTGGATGTGTTGAGGGCTGTGGTCTATCTACTCGCTCAGTGTTTGGGTGGGATCCTCGCGGCTGGCCTCATGTACCTCTCGCTACCCCTGAAGTCCATGGCACAGAACTACATCAACAAGGTTCAGAGGTTTTCACCACACAGGACATGATCTGATTAACATTGTTCCTGGAACTACATTCATATGCACCTGTCAGATTTTAAAGTTATCAACCTGAAATTTAAGGCTGGTTAATCCTATCATATTTCATACACACATTTCTAAGGCCTCTAAATTATAAATGTATTCAAAACCTGTTGCACACAATCTACTACATCCCTTCCCTTAAAATGTGAGTATCAAATATGATTTATCAGGCGTTTATTGTTCATCTCTCTATCATCATTGTATTGCATTGCATTATATGTTTTGCTCCCACAATAAAAACTACAGAGCTTTGATCATAAAACTAGACTCAATAAGACATTATTAGAAGATATAGAGTGACTGATATCTGATATCAGTAACTGATATCAATATGGATTTTATGTAAGTAGTGTTATACTGTTACAAATATCTCACTGCTTTACATTACAAGCGATCAGAATTTCATCTTATTTTTTGGTCATATAAATATCAGCATCTGCACCAAACAGCATAATTTCATTCATTTTGGACCTCTGAATAAAATGTAGGTGTTATTTTCCTCCTCAAGTATGAGCTTGATATTCTCACTATATGAGCCATAAAAGCCTGATTAAATATGATACAAAACATAAAACATATATGCAATTATATATATATTATATATATATATAGTAGTGCTGTCAAACGATTAATTGTGATTAATTGCATCCAAAATAAAAGTTTTTGTTTACATAATATATGTGTGTGTATTGTGTATATTTATTATGAATATATAAACACACACACATACAGTATATATTTTGAAAATACTGACGTATATATTTATATGCATATAATTTATATTTTATATATAAATATATTTAATATATAAACATAACATATTTTTCTGACATATACTTGCATGTGTGTGTATTTATACATACATACATAATAAATATACACAATAGACACATATATTATGTAAACAAGAATTAATCATTTGATAGCACTAATATACAGTGTGTGTATATATATATATATATATATATATACACACTGAACAAAATGATAAACGCAACACTTTTGTTTTTGCCCCCATTTTTCATGAGCTGAACTCAAAGGTCTAAGACTTTTTCTATGTACACAAAAGGCCTATTTCTCTCAAATATTGTTCACAAATCTGTCTAAATCTGTGTTAGTGAGCAATTCTCCTTTGCCGAGATAATCCATCCACCTCACAGGTGTGGCATATCAAGATGCTGATTAGACAGCATGATTATTGCACAGGTGTGCCTTAGGCTGGACACAATAAAAGGCCACTCTAAAAGGCCTTTATATATATATAAAGTATGTTGTTGCAGGACCAATGAAGAATTGATTTAACGAATTGATACAGGTTTGTGAATTATGCTCCTTAGAGCTCTTTGAACTTATTTTCCAGTCCATATAGATACAGAGATGATGCTCAATGTTAACATCAATCAATCAATCAATCAATCAATCAAACTAACTATTTATTACAAATAAAAATTGCTTCTCATTTCCTTCTCTGAAGGTCCCAGTGGAAATGAACGCAGGTCAAGCTCTCGCGATGGAGATGCTTGCCACGTTTCTCCTGGGTTTCACTGTATTTTCTGTGGAAGATCAACGCAGGAGAGAAATAAATGAACCAGGGAATTTAGCCATTGGGTTTGCTGTGACCACTGCCATCTTTATTGCTGTAAGTGTGTGCACGTGTGTGTGCTCTGGATGTGTGTGAGTATGACCTGCAGTATCGATTTGGGGCTAATGGGAATGTAAGCCTGCTGATTTATTTTGATTTGTCCATGTTTGGTTTACACTGCTATATCGTCATTTTACTATTAGTGTTACTAAATGTTTCTTGAGCATCAAATCAGCATATCAGAATGATTTCTGAAGAATCATGTGACACTGGAGTAATGATGCTGAAAATTCAGCTTTGCATCACAGGAATTAATTACATTTTTAACATATATTCAAATAGAAAACAGTTATTTTACATTTTCATACTGTTTTACAATAGTACTGTATTGTTGATCAAATACAACCCGAATTCTGGAAATGTTGGGACGTGTTTTTTTTGTTTTTTATTTGAATAAAATGAAAACTAAACGAATTTCAAATCACATAAGCCAACATTTTATTCACAATAGAACGTAGATAACATAACAAATGTTTAAATTGCGAAATTTTACAAGTTTATGCACAAAATGAGCTCATTTTTTCGTTTAATGATGCGCCACATGTTCTGCAGGCAGGCCAATTCAGCACCTGGACTCTTCTACTACGAAGCCATACTGTTGTAATAGTATGTGGTTTTGCATTGTCCTGCTGAAATACATGTCGTCTGGGGTCGAGCATATGTTGCTCTAAAACCATTATATACCTTTCAGCATTCATAGTGCTTTCCAAAACATGCAAACTGCCCATACCAGTGCATTTTAAATGAGCCTTGGCCCACAGGACACGACGGGGCTTCTGGACCATGTTCACATATGACTTCCTTTTTGCATGATAGAGCTTTAGTTGGCATCTGACAGTTTTACTGACAGTGGTTTCTGGAATTATTCCTGGGCCCATTTAGTAATGTAAATGACAGAATCATGCCGATGAGTGATGCAGTATCATCTGAGGGCCTGAAGACCTCAGGCATCCAACAAAGGTCTTCGGCCTTTTCCCTTACGCACAGAGATTTCTCCAGTTTCTCTGAATCTTTTGATGATGTTATGCACTGTAGATGATGAAATTTGCAAAGCCTTTGCAATTTGACATTGAGGAATGTTGTTTTTATGTATTCCACAATCTTTTTACACACTCTTTCACAGATTGGAGAGCCTCTGCTCATCTTTACCTCTGAGAGACTCTGCTTTTTCTGCATTGGCTGCCCACTGCACGGGGTGTATGTTCACTACTGTGTGTACACTTGGATGGGTTAAATGCAAAGCACAAATTGGGTCACCATACTTGGCCACACACCATTTCCCTTTCCCCTTTAGTGGATAAAAGTGTAACATTTATCCGTTTAAACATTTGTTATGTTCTCTATGTTCTATTGTGAATAGAATATTGGCTCATGCGGGTTGAAAGTCTTTTAGTTTTCATTTTATTCAAATTTAAAAAATGTCCCAACATGTCTGGAATTTGGGTTGTAAATGCAGCCTTAATGAGCTGAAGAGACTTCTTTCAAAAGCATTAAAAATCTTACAGACCCCAAACCTTTGGAAAGTAGCACATGTGCCTCCCCTATGACTTTGGTATTGCTAGTGCTGTACACTACCAGTCGAGCTACAGGACAGCTATTTTTAAATATTATTTATAATACTTTATAAATTATATGGGAAGTCGTGGCCTAATGGTTAGAGAGTCGGACTTGTAATCCAAAGGTTGCGGGTTCGAGTCTCCGGCCGGCAGGGATTGTAGGTGGGGGGAGTGAATGTCCAGCGCTCTCTCAGAACACACAGCAGTGTGTTCACTGCTGTGTGTGTGTTCACTGCTGTGTGTGTGCACGTTGGATGGGTTAAATGCAGAGCACGAATTCCGAGTATGGGTCACCATACTTGGCCGTATGTCACATCACTTTCACTTTATAAATACTTATCCCTTCTGTCCTCCCTCGGCATGCATTATTGTAAATATACATACGTACATACATACATATATTTATTTATTAACGCATGTGTGTGTGGATTTAGGGGAGGTTTTCTGGTGCCAGCCTGAACCCAGCTCGCTCTCTTGGTCCTGCTATAATACTTGGATATTGGGAACATCACTGGGTAAGCAAAGCAAAACTATCTTAAGCAGCTCTGATGACTAATCAAATCTATAATACAAAAACAAACAAACAATAACTTTAGCTACTGGAGCAAATGGCAGCATGAAAACACTACTGCAATCAAAGGCCTAGAAACCTGAAAAGAGTCAATTGCATTGGTTGAATACAAATATTGAGATAAATATAGATGTGCAAAATTATTTTATGTTTTTACCAGTATTTAAAATGCTATGCATATATGCTTTCTGTTGTTTTCAGGTCTACTGGATCGGTCCAATCTTAGGTGCATTGCTGGCTGGAGTGTCTCATGAGTTCATCTTTGCCCCCAGTGCGTCCAGACAGAAGCTGGTGGCTTGTTTGACCTGTAAGGACATTGAGATTGTGGAGACGGCCAGCGTGTCTCGATCGTCCCTGTCCACTGTCACACAGAGCGCCATGAGAAACAAACAAAGCAACAAACTGGAGCACAGCTAAGCTCACACTCAGTTCTTTAAGAATGCAGGTTTTTACATTTAGTCACAAGCAACCAATCAATGGCTCTTATTCATGAAACACGAACAGAACAGCTCTTGTGTTGCTTCTTCATAGCCATGCTAATATGGATTGAGAGATGCAATAAGAGATTTAAGAATTATTATTATTATTAATATAATTTTGAAGGTGAATAGATTGTTGAATCTGTAGTGAGAAAAAACTATCTAAAATCTTCTGTACAACAAGTTTTTCAGTAAGGTTTTGAACATGTTGATAATTCAAAAACCTTGGAAATTTGCATATCAAAAATGATACATTAGCCTTTAGAGTTAACTAGCACATTAATTTCTAATATTCCATAAAAGTCTGTAAATATTCTAAAATGTTCTGTTGAGGATCAGAAGCAGTACTATACTGTTTAAGCTGTGTATGTAATTAACACCTTTGGAAAAACCCTCAGCTTGCACATGCATAGATATTAAAGTGCCAAACATATGCCTATGTGGCTTGAGCTTGCTATTATAGTTCAATAGTATTATGTTCTTTTCCTAAATCCACTGTTAACCAAATAGCTGCAGGATTTCAGCTTACATTTAATTTTATGGCTATAGTTTAAAGTGTTTAACAACACTTAAAGTGTATATGTCAGTGTGTTTGCTGATAGTGTCATTATATCTTCTGTTGAATTATTTATAGCAAGAAATATAACCGTGTTCTTTCTTTTTGGCAGATGTACAAGCTTTACTTTAATTTGGAACAAAAGTTTGATATTTATGAATAATGGGATTCTTAAACTCTTTACTTAAATCATATCAAACTATAATCTTCTGTAAATTATATCAAATAGGAATACAAGCACAGCCATACATATACAATAACCATAACACCAAAATGTTTTCTCACATTTAGAATTGCTATGCTACAAATTACTTGTAATTTCACCTTGTAATTGTAGCAGAATTTAATAAACTTTAATATTCAATAGTTTTGTTTCTGTATCATGCTAATGCACAATGTTCAGTGACAATATTCCCATATCACCCCTTTTATGGATTTAAATTTGCACACACATATTCAAGTTTACACATGGACATAGCTACTTTGCCGTGTTGCACATTCATGCTAAAATATACATGCATAAATCATACATAGCAGCCATTAATAACACACACATGCACTTATACAATGAAGAACATCCACACAGTGCCAGCCAGCATTTTGTTTTGTTCAGCATGCATGTGTATGAGTGTGAGTGTGTGCGTGAGGGAATAAAACAGATGAGATCAGCGATCCTACTTCACCATCAGGTCCTCTAACAGAGGGATTTTCCAGGCTTTATCCGGCTATGAGGCCCCCCGCCTCTCCACAACCGACCTGCTCCACACACAATACAAACCTCTGCCTAATCACTTCTGCCCCGAACAAACCAGAACCACCAACAGCACTCAATCATATATCCATAAACCACACTGCACTGATTATTTTCCAAGAAAATAATTGGTTTATCTACACCATCATGTTTACAGTTAGTGACATCACAAAATCCAAATAAGACCGGTATAACAGTAGATAGAATAACAGGTAGAATGATCGATAGATAGATACCCTTTTATGTGACCATCAAGATTAAAGGTTTCAGGTTTTAATCTTGACAGACGAGTGCGATCCAGACTGCAGCTCAAACCCGACAGACAGCTAGAGAATGTTTTCTCATGTTAGTTTCATGCTCTGAGCAACAATGGCTTTCCTGTGCTCAGGGATTTCTCTGCATGTATCTGAGCACTGCAGGATCATATCCGCCAGCGCAGGGCCTCTCTTGAGCCGCCGGATTGGACACACATTGTGTGTGTGCAGATGCGTGGCATTATTCTGAGGATGTGGGTTGTGTGTGTGTTCTGCCTGTGAGTTCAACTCAGCATAAACTCGCCCGTCAAACCTAAATCAACACGAATTTCTGATAAAAATCCACAACTGATTTTTATAAGCTTTTCAAAAGCAAATTTTAATGAGACATTTCATGACCTCACCAAAATCTGATTGGTGGATCTGTTTTGTACTTTAGGCCACCATAGGCCTCAAAAATATACATCACCTTCACTTTGAGCCCTGGTGTTCCTGTCTTAATCTCGCTCTCTATGAGTTTAATGCAGAGAGAAGTGAGTGGCGTGTGCTTGATTTGGGATGCCCCCTTTAGCTTTTGCCTCTCGGGGGGGGATTATGTCGTCACGCTGGGCCCCGAGGCCATTATAAATGCCCCCTATGGCCCCTTTGTGGTCTGTCAGACCAGCTCTACTAGGTGTGGGCAGGATATGCTCCGTAACCTCTTCTGTGTCGCTCATCTAGAATTAGCCCTGTAGATTTAGCCTTTAGCATCGATGTTCAGGTCTCTCTGACAAAACCCTCCAAATTTTCTGCGCGTGCACACACACACAACCACACACACCTCATGTTTCTTTAGCAGTCTGGGTGTTGTGCAGGCGAAGAGAAACACTGTTGGCAGAGACGACCTGTGTGTGGCTACATGTGTGACCGTTTACTCGCGGCTTCCCACACGGCCTTCGCTAACGGCTAGTTCTATTAGGCAGACTTTCATCACTCTTTTTGCCCTCGATTGCTTTTTTTTTTTTGGCGACAGCTTCAGATCAACTAGTTAAGGATTTAACTTTTTGTGTACTTGTTAAAAAGGACACTTTAATTTTTTTCCTCAAAGACACTTCCTTTAGCCATTTTTTGCTAACTCTAAATAAGCTTCGGTTTTTATTTTAGTTGGATCTCATAAATCATAATGTGGGAGTTCCGCTCTATGATGTTCTGGCGGGCGGTGTTCGCCGAGTTCTTTGGCACCATGTTCTTCGTCTTCTTCGGGATGGGCGCAGCGCTACGCTGGACTTCCGGGCCGTACCACGTCTTCCACACCGCCCTCTGCTTCGGTTTTGCTGCTGCCACGCTAATTCAATCTATCGGTCACATCAGTGGAGGACACATCAATCCGGCCGTCACCTTCGCCTACTTAGTCGGCTCTCAGATGTCCTTTTTCCGAGCTTTCTTCTACATCTGCGCTCAATGCCTGGGGGCCATGGCAGGAGCCGGGGCCCTTTATGGAGTTACACCCAACAACATAAGAGGCACACTGGCACTTAACACGGTAAGAGTGACGCAAAAAACAAGATTTTTTATTTCATTTTGTAAAAAATATATATCTTAATTTTGTTTTTTTTTATTTATTTTATTTTAATTTCATTTCATTTTGAGTTTACAAGAGTACAAATATGTTTTAATGGAAAATCGAAATGTTATGTATTGAAATCGTATTTATTGTATTAATACCGTATATAGTACTATAGACGTACACAGTACTGCGCTAATAGGCCCTTACAGAACTGTATATCTATGTTGCAGGCTTTTAAATCCTTTTTAATGAATTCTTTTGTATTTTATGTCTCTGCAGCTGCAGCCTGGCATGAGTCTCGGCATGGCGACTACAGTGGAGGTGTTTCTTACCATGCAGTTGGTGGTTTGCGTGTTCGCCGTCACAGATGAGAGACGAAACGGCCGTCTGGGCTCTGCCGCTCTGTCTATTGGCTTTTCTATCACCATGGGCCACCTGATGGGGGTGAGCATGGATATTTTAGTATTAGAATAAACATTTGTGAGTATTTTAAGTATGCAGTACACTAAAAATGAAACTTGTTTGTCTTTGAATCAGATGTACTACACTGGAGCTGGCATGAACCCAGCTAGATCTTTCGCTCCTGCTGTTATCATGAGGAATTTCATCAACCACTGGGTAAGAAAGCAAAAGTAAAGTACTGAACCTGTCCTGCACTACAGGAATAAAGTATTTAGTGACCCTCTTTTTCTGACAGGTGTACTGGGTGGGACCTATGATTGGTGGCGCTATGGGTGCCATCCTGTATGATTTCATACTGTTTCCTCGTATGCGGGGTCTCTCCGAGCGGCTAGCCACTCTCAAGGGCAGCCGACCCCCAGAGGCCGAGAACCAGCAGGACACCCGCGGGGAGCCCATCGAGCTGAAGACTCAAACCCTATAAACCTGCTAAGAACCTGTGGACCGAAATCTGGCTCTACCTCACTGGACCATCTCACCGCCTCAAGCAAAAGTCAATACACCTCGGTCAATAACATCCCGCGCTGAGGGTCGCATATCCAAGCTAAAATCATTAAGGGAGATGAATTGAGTACACTACTTTGTTTAGTATTCTAGGTTTGTTGCTGATGTCAATGCAGGGCAGGGGGCGGAACTGAGGCAGGGTTCGGGTGGATGTGGGCGGGGCTAGAGCTGTTTATTTCAGTAGCGCCTCACTGCAGAACAAAGATCCAGGGGGCGGGGTTGGATCTACATCTAGGGGGTGGAGATTGGTAGGTTTAGGGGTGAGGATGGGTGGGTTTAGAGACCAGGGGGTCGAGACGGGTAGGTTTAGGTAAATGTAAGGTGGGAGGAGTTGGATCTAGATCCAACCACACCCCCTGGATCTTGTGTTCTGCAGTGAGGACCATCTCGTTTATTTAGGCATGCTTTTCACTTTTCATCTGACTTCACTTTCACAGTTCATTTTCAATTTCGTTTTCTACAACACCAAGATGTGGATGTATGCAACTTAACCAGGGTTTCACACTTTTTATTTTTAATTTCCATGAGAGTTCACGTGGGTGTGCAAGTGAGTGCAAATGTGTGGGTCATTTTGTGTGTGTGAGGGAGAACGGGCCCAGGACAGGTATGTACGTGTGTTTAGCTTATGCATGATGATCAAGTGTATGTGTGAGTGTGTCTGTCAGCTGAGCAGTTATTTGGGGTTTTTATCATTACAGCTCGCTCGTGTTTGTACCATGCTTTTGTTTATTTCTTTCTTATTTTTACGGGACTCGAAGACAGCCCAAACTGTATTGTTTGCAATGATATTCCATTCACACAAACCACCCGTGGTCTTTGCCACCAGTCTTTGAAATTACTTCTCAAGTTTACAGTGTCTGTGTTGCCTTTCATTAAATCTTGTTTGAGGATAACATCCATGACTGGGCAAAAAAAAAAATGCAATATGGATCATATTTGAATGCAAATAAATACATGAAAAAGAAAGAGTGTTTGTATATCACATGCACACATGCTTCATTTTGCTTGTAGTATGAATGATGCAGGAACTAATATTAAGACTAGATGGCGCTATACAACAGTTTGTGATCTCAAAACATTCAGCTGCCATTAGAGGGTTATTATGGCGGGGTTTAATTAGACAAAGACATTTAGGAATAGAAACTAGGAACAAGAAAATTTGCCAGTACCTGTTTACAGTAAAACAGAATTAAATGCATTGGGTAAAGGGGAGACAAAACAAACTCAATTCCATGAAGTCAAAATGTACTTTTAGTAAGATACTATTGAATATGCATACTGGGTTAAAATTTAAGGCTGGGAAATTTCACACTCACCCAGGCCGTCCCATACACCCACAACAAATTCAGAAATACGGACAGCCCTATTTCTTTGGATGGCCATCACATAGAAAAGGTTTAGATCCTGGGGACATGCAAAATAATTAAAAGTTCTCTCCTGAACTGCACCTTCTTCCATTTTCCTTTTCAGTCTCTTTTGCCCTGAAATCTTTCTGTCTCGCACATGGCTACTCAAGATTTAACAAAACTATACTTTCTACATTGCCTAGATGTCAAAATTAGTACAATAACCAATAACTCGGAAATAATCGCTTTAGTACATTCGGCAAGACATTAATATAGCCTACTGATCGAAAACGGCTCAGAAATATTGATGACTCACCTTGCACTACAATTTCTCCTCCAATAAAAATATAGCCAAGTGAAAATGCCCCTCCCCCAAGTGAAAGGAATTATATTATTCCCTATTTGTTTTATACTATAAAGACTATGCGTATTTTAACGTAGTTTGTGTAGGCTACCCGATTTCTCAGAGCGCCGCCATCTTGAAAAGATCAACAAAGAGCGCGTAAAAATGTCCAAACATTACGTGCTCAAGTAGGATACTAAATGTAAAAGGCTGAACATAAAATACAATTAACCTTCAACATGTTTTACATATTTTCACGATAATTTTGTAGAGAATTTAGCGTTGAAAGTCATGGGAATTGTTTGTTTATGCCACCTACCTGTTCGTTAGACCAACAGACACAAAACCCGGAAAACATTTCAAATATGCCTATTTAAAACCGATTAACTTTACAACCAATAAACACATAAATAGGCTACAGTAAATATTAACATAAATACAATAAATAATACTAAATATAAGGACTATAACGATGATATCAAATGTATTACATTTAGTAACTAAAAATTGTATTGATTTGATTTAATAAAACCTTTATTATTTAAATAATATGCTACTATGTTTATTTTTTTTTATTTAATTTACAAACAGCCTACTTTTAAATGACTATCAATGGAGAAAGATGCCTTTTGTCCACAGCATCTGGCAGCAGGGACTAACAGCTGGAGCCAACCTGATGAACACTAAACTCTTGGTCAGAGCAGCATTTGTGAGTAGAATTGAACTGTGAATAACAGAATATATATATGAGTATAATATATTTCTAACTGCAACGCTGATTTCCCTAAATACAGTCAAGGTCAGGATGGTAAATGAGTTCAAAATCAACCAGTATTTGTTTTTCCAAATTGACATGCAGGTGGTGCACAAGTACAACTCCTATTATCCTGAACTGTCCAAAAGAAAGCAAGCAAAAATACATCTGCGCAATATAATGGGAACATCACGCACAGTGCACATTTCCTCTAGTTGGAGGAAGACTGTCTGTTTGTAAAGTCGTTCACAGGTGCTCATTTGGATTGAGGTCTGAGGCCTCAAGCATACAACTTCCAGTAGTTTCCATAGTGATAGTTTGCCTACTCACAAAAATATATAAAGCCCTGCATAAAGCCCTAATGCCCTTCATTACCTTCATTTGCATAGGTTTGTATGCTCGTCCATGAACTCTTGGATTCACTCCAGTACTTCCATTGAAGCAGCCATAAATGGTTGTTAAACTGCCTTCGGTTATTCATTGTAAGCACATGCATACTCCCGTGTTTCTCAATGAATTTGTCAGCAGAAACAAAACAAGTTCCAAAGAAGAAAAACAAACTCAACTGACAAGTGTAAAACAGACAAACTGACAGTATAATATAATCATATGAACCATATAATAATGCATTGTCAGGGTGGCAAAAAAAGGTTAGAATGTAGTAAAACATACACAGACTTCAAAATAACCACATAAGTGATGGTCAGTTTTTGCTAATTGACTTTTTATTACTTGTTTTGCATGTTCTGGACTTATGGCTTTCACTGTAAAGTATTTTCATATTTTGAGTTGAGTGTCTCAGGGCAGATGAATGGCAACACTGTTCTTGTGAAAACGAACCGATTGTCCTGGCAATATGTCCTCTTGTGCTCCCCAAACGTTTCATCGATCAAGACTTTTCTCAAGTTTTTCTGCATTTTCCTGTTGGCATTTTGTCCTGTAGTGTCATTCGTGGAGCGATACCAAAAGCAACCACTGACATTTGTCACAATACTCTTTGTCCTTTTAGCAGACCAAAACTGAGTCTAGAAAGCATCACAGATGAAACAGAATTAGAATATGATTAATACTCAGTGTATTTCCTCATGATTATTCACAGGCGAGCTGCAGCGCATCTTGAATCCATGTGTTACTGAATGCTGGATTAATGTCGTTACAATCTATGTGGAGCTACTTAAGATTGCGAGGAATCTTGAGGAAAGGAACTACAGGGATGGAAGAGACATTTGACAGGTGATAGTGATAAGCAGAATTACAAATCCTTTGCAATGCTACATTTCTAGAAAAGTTATCTATTTTTGGAAAAAGTCTGGTTAAAAAATTCACATATTTTCGCTCAGATAGAGGGAAGCACACATGTGTCATAAGAAAAGCTATATAAAATAAAAATAAAAAACAAAACAAAAACTGGAGAAGTCTCTAAGGCTTTGTGCTTAACAGATATTCCTGCAGAGATGCACACCACAAAAACTGTCATTGTTAGCGGCATATATACACACTACCATTCATACGTTTGGGGTCAGGAACTTATTTTTTGAAAGAAATTAATACTTTTATTCAGCAAGGATGCATTAAATTGATAGAAAGTGGAAGCAAAGACGTTTATATATAAAACACTTCTATTTGAAATAACATGCTGTTCTATTGAATTTTCTCTTCATTAAAGAATCCTTAAAACTTTTACACAAAACTATGAGGCAGCACAACTTTTTTCAACATTGATGATAATATTTAGAAATGTTTCTTAAGCAGCAAATCAGTATATTTGAATAATTTCTGAAGAATCCTGTGAAACTGAAGACTGGAGTAATGATGCTGAAAATTCATCTTTTGCATCAGGAATAAATTAAATCTGAAAACATATTAAAATAGAAAGCAGTTATTTTAAACTGTAATAATATTTCACAATATTACAGTTTTTTCTGTATTTTTAATTAAATAAATGTAGGCTTGGTGAGCATAAGAGATGTCTTTCAAAAACATTAGAAAGTCTTACCGACCCCAAACTTTTGAACGGTTGTGTGTATAACCTCTCGTTTCTTCTCAGTTCATTGGATCCTTCTGCATTACAACCCTGCAATCCGCCATTTATTCATCTAATATTGGTTATTCAACATCTACCAATAATATATAATTATTAATCATAAAGAGTAACCAGTCAGAGTAAAAGTCCATAAACTTAGGGTTGATGAAAAGCAGAATAACTTGAAGCCCTTTCGTATTCGACCCCAGTCTCAGGCTGATGATGTCACAATTCCCTGTCCCAAAATGATGATGTTCTAGTGCAATATCAGCATACTCAGTGGGTCCCGGTGGCCTGATCTACAGGCGGTCTGCATGGAGCTGATGAGGAGGGATCTGGATGAAGGCTGCGCTGGGGGCGCCTCCGATGGATGGGAGGGCTGTGGGGACGGGGGCGTTTGTGGCGGAGGAGGGCCCGGTGGTGCCTGGAGGGTACATGTAGCTCAGGAAGCCTGGCGAGGGGGCGTAGGGATACTGCTCGAAGGCTGAGGCGGCGTACTGAGTGTAGGCAGTGCTGAAGTCTAGGTAAGGGGTCGTGGCGCTGGAGGTGACCTGTGCGGGCAGAAGCACACTGGGCTGCAGGAAGGCCTGAGGGTAAACATACGGCTGGCTTAGTCTGCAAAGACAAACATAGAGAGAGAGAGAGAGTTAATTATTATCTAGGGCTGCAGGATTATTGTAAATAAAAACTGAAATCGCGATATGGCTTAGTGCAATTATCAGATCGCAAAGGCTGCAATTTGGTTAATTAAAGGGTCAGTTCACCCAAAACTGAAAATTAGCCTGTGTTTTACTTACCCTCGAGGCATCCTAGGTGTATCTGAGTTATATTAAATATTGTCCTGGCTATTCCAAGGGTTATCATTGCAGTGGGTGGGTGTTTCTGTTCAACAGTCCACAAGACGTCAAATAAAGTGCGTGCATCCATTATAAAACTTGCCTCACATGGCTCCAGGGGGTGAATGAAGGCCTCCAGTAGCGAATCCATGCGTTTTTGTGAGCGTAGTTAGTGTATTGCAATGATAACCCAATTTTTAATATAACTCAGATTGGATTCATCTGAAAGAAGAAAGTCATATGCACCTAGGATGCCTCGAGGGTGAATAAAACACAAATTTTCATGTTTGGGTGAACTAATCCTTTAAATATATGTGCTGCGTGTTTCAGAGTGAAGCACAGCACTGTGTTGATTTACACACGATCAGCTCATGATTTGGTATTTTCAGTGTCTCAGAGCGGCTCATGCTGCTCCACACAAACTGCATCACTGCGTCTGCTCTGAGTTTGAGTTGCTTTAACGGGAATTTGCGGCCATCGTCTTCATGAACTGATCACTTATCAACAGAAGAGAAGCTTTAGGGGCTCTCTGTGTTTTTTTTCTCATCAAAAGAAAAGTTTGATGGTTTAAGGTTTGAAAATGAATCAAGATATAAATATATTAGTATTGAAATGTTACAGTTGCAATTCGGGTACGACATCCACGGTTCAATACGCGCTCGTGAATTGTGGTTTTCCGGTTTTGCATTAAATGTGTTTTATTACTCTCAGAATTGGCTGTGTGTGTGTGTGCCCGTGAGTTCACGTGCTGAGATGAAGAAACACCTCCCCGCTTATATTTGAAAAAACAACACACGCCGAGCATCTTCCCTTGTAATGACATGCAACGATAAGCCTTTCTAAACCTGTTGTCCAACAAAAGAGAACATTATAACTCCTTTTCACTACACAACATTAGTCGAGTGTTTGAAATAACTTCCTTTTGTGATCTGATGTGGCTTCTTATCACAGAATGAGGTAATATATTTATAGTGTAATAAAGTCTATGTCGATTAGAAATGGCTTACAAATATATTTAATCATTATGAAAATACCCGAGATGGCTTGAAGAACACAGATAAACCATATATTGTTGCAGGCGAGTGTTTATTGTCCTTACATTTCATCACGTTATTTCTTCTTTTTATTCAGTTACAGCGATAGCGATGCCTTTACTCATATTAGGGATTTCCTGGAACGTCATCAGTGTTACTTCTGTGTTACATATGTGGAGTTTTTGCGCGAGGACGTCCTCTAGCGTCCAGTATGAATGAAACACACATTACATGTGTTTATAGCGCTCAATAATTGCCAATCCATCCTATTTTGGGTAAAAATCTATCTCAAAAGAAATGTTAAGCAGACATAATAATCCATGCTTTTTCCAGTGTACAGAGGTTTACACAAGTTTTCTGTTGTTAATTTGTTGCAAAAAACACTCTGATGTGCCAAGCTATCAGAACCGAACCGAAAACCGTGGTTAAAAACTGAGGTACGTATTGAACCGTGGACTAACTGTATTGTTGCATCCCTATTACTTACTGACAATTTAAATATTTGTATCATAGTGAACTTCTACAGAAAGTTTTTTTTTTTAAACCTAGGACTAAGGATTTATATTTCTAAGCTTTTTTCAACAAAACATTTCTTATTACGATCAATGTTGAAAACAGCTTTTCAAGATTCTCTGATGAACTGAAAGTTCAAAAGAACAGTATTTATTTGAAATGGAAATCTTTTGTAACACTATCCCCCGGTTTCACAGACAAGGCTTAATCTAGTCCCAGACTAAAATGTATGTTTGAGCTGTCTCAACTGAAAATATCTTGCTCTGACATATCTTAAAATATGTCAGTTTCACAGTTCTGTGTCAAGATGCACACCTGTAATGTTTTCTTCTAAGGCATTTTTGTAAAAGTTGCTTAAAGATCTTAATTGAACTAAGGTGTAGTCCTTGTGAAACCGGGCCTACGTCTTTACTGTCACGTTTTGATTAATATAATACATCCTTGTAACTTGTTACACCTTACTGACCCAAAATTTTGAACAATGCAACTGTAACACGAATAAACATGGTGTATTATTATAAGTGCAGCTACTAACTGACCTGCTCAATGACCTCATTAATATTTCTTGTGAGTTTCTGTCTGATGATATCATAGCCAACATCACAGCAAACTGAACCACTACAGAGACAGAAAGAGAGACCGGAGGCTGCTACCCACAGCTCAGACCCACGAGCCTCCCTCAAAAACAAAGAGGAACCTAGAGGGGCCGCCGACACTGAGCTCAAAATATTGAAAACACCAAGCTGGCAACATCCTCATACACAGCCGAACACACTCACACATCTGCAGCAGTATACACTTCCCCTCACACACACACAGCTGCAGTGTCACTCGTCTGCCAGTCCCTCGCTGGCGTCCTGGGCTGAAGGATGATTTACAGGGTCTGACAGAGGCTTTGTGGAGTAGGCAAATCAACTGAGTCTGCCGTCCTTACTGACCCTATTCATCTTAGCAAAAACTAATGCAGACAGGGAAACGGAAGGATTGAGAGAGACAAAGAGGAGGAGAGAGAGAAACAGAGACAAGGCAAAATAAAAAAGACCAAAGCTGACAAGGGTGTGAGGACTGACAAAATAGGGCCAACTGATTGCTACAAATTAGTTGGAAATGAGTGTCTTTAGCTCTGTGCTGCCTGCAGACAGCCTTCTAACCCTTAGATAAACTTATTGGGTTGACTTGATTTTAAAAAATAATTAAAATTCACCCTATCTTTTTTGTCTTTTTGTGAAAATGATGCATGTTTTTAAAATGATTTGACCTCACATTCAGATCTGCTTCCAGCCAATCATCCGATGGACAAAACCAAGTCCCCATTTTTATTTTTATTTTTTGATAATCTGTTTCACTCAGATATTCGTCAGTACAGAGGAAAATAACTGGCAAAATCTTCTCGTACTTTGCAACTGTTAAATAAGGAAGAAATCGAAAATGTGGAGTGCTGGCGTAGTAAAGGACTTGATTGAGAACCACTGCTTGCTAATGAAGTTGTAACCTCATTAGTGACTGAGACTACATGTAACTAATCCGGATACATTTGAAAACACATCTTTTTCTCTGCGTATTGGCCTTCTGTCCATACTGATATGGTGAAAACCCAGCTTTTGAAAATGCTTTCCCCAGTGCATACATTTGAAAATGCCGTTTTGTTATTGGAGTGTGGACTGTGAAAACAGGTATTTGAAGGATGATGCATATTTATGACCCTGGACCATAAAACCAGTCATAAGTAGCACAGGGATATTTGTAGTCATAATTATTGATTTTTTTTAAATGCCAAAACTCATTAGGATATTAAGTAAAGATCATGTTCCATGAAGATATTTTGTAAATTTCCTACCGTAAATATATCAAAACTTAATTTTTGATTAGTAATATTCATTGCTAAAAACTTCATTTGGACAACTTTTGATTTGTTTTGCGCCCTCAGATTCCAGATATTAAAATAGTTGGATCTCTGCCAAATATTGGCCAGTCCTAACAAACCACACATCCAGGGAAAGCTTATTCATTTAGATTATGTATAAATCTCAATAAAAAAAAAAATGGACCCTTATGACTGGTTTTGTAGTCCAGGGTCACATTTAGTGTTGTGATGCATTTTGTACAGATAGATATCAATGTTTATACCAGTATTATGTCAGTTGTGTTATTCACTTTTGCACTGTTCCAGCTATATCATCTCAGTGAGTGTAAGAGGTTTTATATATGCGCAAACACGACATGCCCCATAAATAGTGTGAATAATAGGGATGCAATGGTAGGCGTATTTGTACTGAACATTTTCTATACAGGTTTTTTGGTTCGGCACACAAGTATCAAACAAATGCAGTACTGTTTTAATTACTGTATGTGCAGCACATCTGTGTGCGCAAAACTTTTGCCAATGCATCTGAAAATGGACACAAAGTAAAGTTGCTGATACAGGATGTCCTAAACATGAGACATGCTTTATGTTCAGCGTTTCAAATTAACTCAGCATTCTACTACTGTCAGGACCACTATCGTCAAAGATGACTGACAATCTACATACAGTTTGGATTGGCGGTATGGTTCTGTTCTGGGCAAGAACTCCCTGCGCATCCATGCAGCCTAGCATGGATAAGAGCCGGGAGAGCAGTAATAACCCCCCACAACAAAACCATATGCCATACCCCCCAACACAAAATGACAGCGAAAATCTCAAGCCTTAAGCAACAAGCATGTAGCCCTTAAATAACAAAAATGTTGCCAAAACCCACAAATGCCATAGCCACAAGCATGTTGCCCTTAACCAGATGACCTAACGAGTATGCTGCCACTACCTGAAAAGCTTAAGCAACATGTTCTCGCTTGCAACCAAATAGCCTTAGAGCAAGCGTGCTCCCAATAACAACCAAACAGCTTAGGAACAAGCGTGCTCCCAATAACAACCAGTCCGCCTCGGAACAAGTGTGCTCCCAATAACAATCAGACTGCTTAGGAACAAGCATGCTCCCAATAACAACCAGTCCGCCTCGGAACAAGTGTGCTCCCAATAACAATCAGACAGCTTAGGAACAAGCATGCTCCCAATAACAACCAAACAGCTTAGGAACAAGCATGCTCCCAATAACAACCAGACAGCTTAGGAACAAGCATGCTCCCAATAACAACCAAACAGCTTAGGAACAAGCGTGCTCCCAATAACAACCAGTCCGCCTAGGAACAAGCGTGCTCCCAATAACAACCAGACAGCTTAGGAGCAAGCATGCGCCCAATAACGACCAAACAACTTAGGAACAAGCATGCTCCCAATAAAACCAGATAGTTTAGGAACAAGCGTGCTCCCAATAACAACCAGATAGTTTAGGAACAAGCGTGCTCCCAATAACAACCAGACCGCTTAGGAACAAGCATGCTCCCAATAACAACCAGACAGCTTAAGAACAAACATGTTCCCAATAACAACCAGATAGCTTAGGAACAAGCGTGCTCCCAATAACAACCAGATAGTTTAGGAACAAGCGTGCTCCCAATAACAACCAGACCGCT
Source organism: Barbus barbus (assembly GCF_936440315.1). Classification (NCBI taxonomy): domain Eukaryota; kingdom Metazoa; phylum Chordata; class Actinopteri; order Cypriniformes; family Cyprinidae; genus Barbus; species Barbus barbus. Next base: position 6,448,338 of record NC_136719.1, on the reverse strand, counting down.
TAGGAACAAGCGTGCTCCCAATAACAACCAGATAGTTTAGGAACAAGCGTGCTCCCAATAACAACCAGACCGCTTAGGAACAAGCATGCTCCCAATAACAACCAGACAGCTTAAGAACAAACATGTTCCCAATAACAACCAGATAGCTTAGGAACAAGCGTGCTCCCAAAAACAACCAGATAGCTTAGGAACAAGCATGCTCCCAATAACAACCAGATAGCTTAGGAACAAGCGTGCTCCCAATAACAACCAGACAGCTTAGGAACAAGCGTGCTCCCAATAACAACCAGATAGCTTAGGAACAAGCGTGCTCCCAATAACAACCAGACAGCTTAGGAACAAGCGTGCTCCCAATAAAAACCAGATAGCTTAGGAACAAGCATGCTCCCAATAACGACCAAACAGCTTAGGAACAAGCGTGCTCCCAATAAAACCAGATAGCTTAGGAACAAGCGTGCTCCCAATAACAACCAGTCCGCCAAGGAACAAGCGTGCTCCCAATAACGACCAAACAGCTTAGGAACAAGCATGCTCCCAAAAACAAGCAGACAGCTTAGGAACAAGCGTGCTCCCAATAACAACCAAACAGCTTAGTAACAAGCGTGCTCACAATAATAACCAAACAGCTTAGTAACAAGCGTGCTCCCAATAATAACCAGATAGTTTAGGAACAAGCGTGCTCCCAATAACAACCAGACTGCTTAGGAACAAGCGTGCTCCCAATAACAACTAGACCGCTTAAGAACAAGCATGCTCCCAAAAACAAGCAGACAGCTTAGGAACAAGCGTGCTCCCAATAACAACCAGACTGCTTAGGAACAAGCGTGCTCCCAATAACAACCAAACAGCTTAGTAACAAGCGTGCTCCCAATAATAACCAAACAGCTTAGTAACAAGCGTGCTCCCAATAATAACCAGATAGTTTAGGAACAAGCGTGCTCCCAATAACAACCAAACAGCTTAGTAACAAGCATGCTCCCAATAATAACCAGACTGCTTAGGAACAAGCGTGCTCCCAATAATAACCAGATAGTTTAGGAACAAGCGTGCTCCCAATAACAACCAAACAGCTTAGTAACAAGCGTGCTCCCAATAATAACCAGATAGTTTAGGAACAAGCGTGCTCCCAATAATAACCAAACAGCTTAGTAACAAGCGTGCTCCCAATAATAACCAGATAGCTTAGGAACAAGCGTGCTCCCAATAACAACCAGATAGCTTAGGAACAAGCATGGTCTCAACAACCAGAATTAAGGCATATTGTCATTATGATCACATAAGCTTAGCACGAGCACTTCACTGAAAACAACTAAAGTCTAAGCAATACAGATAGCCTTAGCAAGCATGTTGCCAATAATCTAAGAGCATTAAAAAGGAACTTAGCTTAGCTTCCTGAAGACCTTCAGAGATCAATGGAGAACAAAACATATAGCCAGCTGGGACGTGGATGCTTGATCTCTTATCCTTCATGTGGGGAATGAAGATCTGACTCGTTCTTAGTCAGTCACATAACTAATGGAGTCCATATCAATAATATAAAAATGCGTGAAGCAATGCTAACTTCCGAATTAGGCATCAATACGCGAAAACTTGCACTTTCCCCACTGTCCCTTACTTATGGTTCGCCAGAGCGATCTTTCCCGGCGTAATGCACGTTACAACACCTGTGCGGGGCAGTGCCTATTATATCAAGTGAATAATGATGAGAAATATAATCAGCTTTGCCCTTTGTGGTAATACTGTTTTAGAATTTTTTGGGAAGTCGTTAATCCCTGAATGTGTGAGAAAGTCAAACACAAACTTAACCCCACTGCGAAAGCACACGGTCAAGTTACACTTGAATGAATCGAGGTGAAATCCATAAGGGGAAGGAATCCTCTCGCTAAATCCCCGATTGCACAATTCCTAGGTCAGATGCGAGTGTTCTTTAATTCTGCCATTAATTACTCACCCTCATGTCGTTCCAAACCTGTAAGACCTTCGTTCACCTTCAGAACACAAATTAAGATATTTTTGATGAAATCCGCGAGCTTTCTGACCCTCCATAGACAGCAAGGGAACTACCACGTTCCACGATGTCCTTACTACGTTTCTGGGCCTTGAATGTGTCAGTTGTGTTGCTGTCTATGGAGGGTCAGAGAGCTCTCGGATTTCATCAAAAATATCTTAATTTGTGTTCTGAAGGTGAACGAAGGTCTTATGGGTTTGGATCGACATGAGGGTGAGTAATTAATGACAGAATTAAATTTTTTGGGTGAACTATCACTTGAAAGGCATGTGAATGTTTCCATTTTGGAAAACGTCTCTTCTTGACATTCAGTAAGAACATTTGCGTCAAACAGATGGAGCGACTGACTAAAATATAATTTTTGCTAAAATATCTTGCATTCAAAAGTGTATACATCATTAGAGAAAGTTAATATATTTGGTTAAAGATTACAATGGCAAAAGAACAAACGTAAAAAGTAAAGTTTCATTACGTTTGTTCTTTTGCTATAATTCAAATGTTTTTGTCCTGCACTTGAGCCCTAATTTGGGTTTGTGGGAACTTTTTTTCACTTTGGCTTTAAAGATTACAATGGCAAATGAAACTGAAAACAAGTAATGATGTGCATGGATAAATCATTTATAATAGACACTAAAGAATTCAATTTTAAGAATTGTCCATTTTGATTTCATTGTAACTTTAAATGCTGTGTCTGCAGACACATCTCACTAGGTTTTGCAGCGTATGTGTTTTTATCAGTGTTAAAAACACAATATCTGTGATATTTTAGTATGTTTGAGTGTTTATCTGTAATTTATTTAGGTGGTTCTGTTGATGTGGGGATGCAGGAAGCCTTTTCTTCTGTGCATGAGAAATGAAGAGATGCGGAAGGGAGAGCAAATTATGACGACAAAGAGGAAGGACGAATTAGGTCGTGCCGTCATGCCCAGAGCAGAATATCACTTTTAGCAGCCCCAGCTGTTGGGTGTGGGGCAGAGACAGAGAGACAGAGGGGTTTTTAAAGGTCTTATCTTACCAGGAAAACACAGAAAAAAAAAATCACTAAATTACTGATGAATTAGTGAAGGGGGCAATTTGGGAGAGGGCCACCCTTGTCACGTCACTCTAACTAAATGTAGCGCTGCTAAAATAAGAGCTTGTGTGACACAGCTGTCTGAAATGAATATGCATAACCCTAAAAATCTAACAAATGTGCAAAAAATAAATATTTTTTTCTTTCTAAGAAATTACTTTTATTCAGCATTGTATGCCAGTTTCTGCCACTGAATAAAACAAGGTAATTGTGACTTTTTATCTCACAATTCTGACTTGTTTCTCACAATTGCATGTTTATATTACACCATTCTTAGAAAAATAAAATCTGTATTTTTTTTATCCAATGGCGTAAATAGGCTTCCATAGCAATGAATTGATCAAAAGTGATTGGGTAATTATATGGTTAGAAAAAGATTTTTATTTCTAATAAATGTTGTTATTTTAAGCTTTTTATTCACCAGAAAATCCAAATTGTTCAACACTGATAATAAGAAATTTTCTTGAGCAGCCAATCAGCCTATAAGAATGATTTCTGAAGGATCGTGTGACACTGAAGACTAGAGTAATGATGCTGAAAATTCAGCTTTGATCACAGAAATAAATTACATTTTAAAATATATTCAAAATGAAAACAGTTATTTTAAATTGTAATAATATTTTACAGTATTGCTGTTTTTGTGATCAAATAAATGCAGCCTTGGAGAGCAAAAGAGACTACTTTCAAAAACATTTCTCTTTCTTTTCTTGCTTTTTTGTATGAATACATGTGATGAAATATTAATAATACTAGATTATCAACAATATCACATGGCTGCACGCTGGTAGAGTGGTGTGAATGTCGCCACCAAGTGCTAAAGGTCAGATGTCAGTGAACATATATTCGGCTCGAGGCACGACAAGCTGACAGTGTGGACAAGCTCAAGTAGTTTGATCCTCATTGTGCTGTTTCAGCAGGCAGACCTCCTGGCAAACACCCAACCCCCAACCACAGGGGGTTTGTTAGCGGCACCCTCCGCTCCCGTAATCCCAATCTCCAATGTCCAATTTGCTGAACTTGTTTGTTTTTTGAATACTGTGCAGAATAATATATATATATATATATATATATATATATATATATATATATATATATATATATATATATATATATATATATATATATATAAATAAACACATACATACATTTAAATTAGGTATCTCTATAACAATATGTCTTTATAAATCAATTTAATGTGTCCTTTCAGAATAAAAATATTAATTTATTTAAAAGACTCTTACTGACCCCAGACTTTTGTACAGTAGTGTATTCATTATTGTTACTGTTATTATTGTTAATAATAATAAAAACAATGTTCTAACATTTTTTGCACCTCTTTTTATCCAATGGAAGTTGTCAAGCTCAAAACAGCACCAAAAAAGTACCATAAAAGTCATAACAATCATAAATTTAGCCCAAATTACTAATAATATTTCACAATATTACTATTTTACTGTATTTTAACTATTTTACTTTGTTGAGCATAAGCCCAAACAGTAGTGTATATTATTATTAACTGACAATTAAAATGGAGCATCTTCAAGAAATGATGCATCTTAGACCATAAATACAAGATTATATTTTCCGTAGAAATTTGTCATGCCCCAAAAAGGTTTTTAAAGAATCTTAAATAATAACAATCATAAATGTAGCAGTTATGACTTAAGACCTACCTTTGTGTAGAAAAAACAACGGGTTTGGTATAACACGAGGGCGAGTGAACAATGATATATTTATAATGAACTTTTTCTTTGAAATATATGATATGATTCAGATGTTGGTGAGTATGTGTGGGTGGGATAGGGAACAAGAAAGATGTGTGTAGAGAGAGAAAGAGAGAGACGAAGGTTTGTTTTGCATAACACCTGGCTGGTTAGCAGACTTGAGGCAGGTGGTGACCTAACTGACAGACAAACAGGTTAAACAGGATAGGGAAGAGAGACAGAGAGTCGAGAAAGTAAAAGAAAGAGAAACGCTGTCAGAAAGATACCAAGAGGGAAACACAGAAAGAGGAAGAGAGTAAAAAGAGAGAAACTGAGACCGAGTAACAGTATGAGAATTTGGGAAGGAGGCAGAGAGATGAAAATAAACCGCAGACGCTACTGTAAACACATGACAACAAATACTGAGGAAGAGCTGCACTAACGTTCACGCTCGTGTCCTCAGATCTGAGTGAGACGAGCAGAGACGGGATGTGTGAGAGGAAGAAGCCTCTCACACAAAAAAAGAAGACAGTTTTGGTCTAAATGAAACTGCAGTTCTGACAGGACTGTTTCTGAGGGGTCGTGCTAGGATTTCATGATATTCCCTCACCCCTGAGATTAGCAGAATGAGAAGAGATGCTTACCCATACTGCCTCTGGATCAGGGCTGGATGAACCTGCTGTACTCCAGTCGAGTATCCTGTGACGACAAGAGCAAAACAAGAGATTGAAATCTGCTTCTGAGAGTTAAAGAGACGGTTCACCCAGAAATGAGTTTTATTTCATCCCAAACCTATATGACTGACTTTATTTTGTGGAGCCCAAAAGAAGAATTTTTTAAAAAATGTGTTGTGAAAAGTCTTGTTTTGGATGCCATCTGCTTTTTTAGTACAACTACAATTCATATGTCAAGCTTTCCTCAAGCTGACACAAATTGCCACTTATATATATATATTTTTTTGTCCTTTTTGGATTTTGAAAGTTCACTATGAACTGTCGTACAGAAAATCATAATATTTTGGGGGGGTGAGCTATGACCCAGATTTAAAATTAAATTTCAACTCATCCTCCAGTTTGTAAAACAAACAAATATTATTTGAATATGGAAGTTTGTAATGGAAGATTAAGGGTCAAGACATTGCAAGGCATGTTAAAATACACACGATTTGGAAAATATAGCCACAAAACCTAATTATTATACGTGTTGTCATGAAACTATTCCATCCGTTCAAAATCTGACCACATAAAACCCAAGGACAGAACACAAAGGGGTTGTTATAAACAACATAACCGGAAATTCATCTGCCTGAAACAGTTCCACTACTAAAAGCATGATTCATTGAGCTTTATAGCAAAATGAACAAATTTTACATGGAAAAATGGATATTATCACAATATTAATATTAATACACCAAGGCAAATGTATCAGCATTAATTACTGGCATTGGCCGATTAGATTTTCGGTTTGGTCAAGTGTCAGAAACAGGACATTTATTTAGACATCCATGAGAACGTCTATTACAAATCTATTAAATTAAATATGTTTATTAAAATTAATAAATTATTGGACGGAAATGAAAAACAAAGTACGCTATGTGTTTGAAAAAGGATTACAAGTTTTTTTTTTATCAAGTTCAAATTTTTTCATATTGAACCATTTTCAAATTATTCATTAAATATTATGTAAAATATACAAATTTCATTGCAGCATGTTTTTTTTTAAATCTTTAAAATACATTTTCTGATTAATTACATTTTTATTTAAGAGTCCGTGTACATTAATCAACATTTATGATTGTAAATGCACCAACAGCTCATTTTCATTGGTGGTCCCTTGGCCTGATGTTATTGGCTATTGGCCACTGGCTAACCTGCTTCCTAAGATCAGTCATCAAAAAATTCAAATCGGTTGACCATTAATAAGTACAAATATACAAGCTGCACATTTCTGCTTTTAAACCCTGTCGAAAGTTTTGCCACATAGACTCCTATTTTAAGTCCAGTACTGTACATGTGCTTTTTGTTTGTTACAAACTAAGGGATGAGTCAATGCTGTCGACAGAGCTTCATTTAACATTTTAAACCCAGAACACCCTTTAAGACTTCTTGGCAATAAATGAAGGTTTATGGTTGTTAAGCAGCAGAAATTGAATGGAACAGATGACAAACGCTGCATAATTATTTGAATATCATCTCTGGACATTTGCTCTCTAACTGAGTCATTCATTCTCCAGTTTTCTGCTTGCCCTGTGTTTGATATTCATGATGCACATTTGTAATTCTGTGTCCTCCACAACCACACACTCTTTAGGTTTTAATTGGCACTCATTCTCTCCATTCACCCAATATGCACTTTTGTTTTTTTCTCTTTCCTCTCGTCCTGTCTGTACGATCACTCATGTGAAAAACTCCAGGCTGTCTGTTCTGCAGCGTAACAGTGTACCTGCCCGGACACAGATCAGAAAAATCTCTCGCCTGGATGCCCATTCAACACACACACACACACACACACACACACACACACACACACACACACACACACGCCTCTTCTGCAGTACTGCAGTATTTGCATAAGCACACTTTACCCTTTACACAAACCTTATGGTGAACATAATTCAACTTGTCTTTTTCTATGACTATCCTTTCTTCTCTCAGTTTTATGTTCATTATACATCGGGCAGTGACGTAACATTCATTTGTGTATGGTGGAGCAGTGTTATTCAAATACAGAAAATGACTGAGCATGTTTTTAATTTATGACTTCAATTTAAGTTAGAATTTTTTTTATCAAAAACGTAGAGGTGGTTCAAATATTTTAATAAATAATAATACAAATAATATATTAATAACCTGGAATTACTGGTATTAATAGCCTGAAATTATTGTGGAAAAGGCTTTGGGACCAGTATAGCTTGGCATAATTTGTAAATATAAATATAGTTTTTTAATTATTATTATAATTTGCAAAAATATTTATCTGCAAATCATTGTATAATGAATATCTGTTAACTAAAACTATTAGCTATTATTTAATAACTATTAATACTTTTATTTTAATTCTATTTTATTTAAACTGAAATAAAATATAAATATATATATATATATATATATATATATATATATATATATAAACAAACCAATTTAACTTAAAAAAATAGTCTTTATAATAAATTATATAACTGAAAATAGTCATTATAAAAATAATTTAACTAACTGAACTAATAACTAACTGAAATAAATCATTTGAAATACTAGAAATGACTACAACTAAAACAGGGATAGAAATAATATATTACTAATAATATATAGATTAATCGGCCGATAACTTTCTGAAGAGAGAACTACCTGGTAGCTCCCCAAGAAAACGGTAAGACTTAAGTTCTTATCCTTCGTTCTTAATCTAGCCTTGTATTTCTTTGGTTAATATGATGCTACTTTTGGAAAAAGAATGCGAGTAACTTTTTTAACTGTATAGTTAACGAGTCTTCAACGAGCTCTAGTTTAGGCTAACGTTGCATATAAGCACGGGTACCAAAACCTCGTAACGATCCGAGCGGCTAAATTATTATTGTAGCCTGCATTGTATCGATAAGCTCCGACGTTATCAATTCTGTTTCTGTACTGGAGAATTTCTCTCCCTCTGAGGCTGCGTGTGAGACGGAGACACTCATAGTCTGCAGCCATGCGGTGTTCACACACAACTTCAGCTAACGATGGCACATGAGCGCACACAGTTCAGCTTTGCTAATTTGACAATAATACAGCCTGTTCATTATCATAATAAAATACAGTCAGTCAAAAACATGGGAAAAAACACACTGCTCAGTTTAAACGTGTAGATATCTGTGCGTTATCACTGTACCCGTGATGTTATGCAAAACATTTTACGTGGATATTGGAACGCGAGTGAAGTACATAAATAATATTTTGTCATTCAAATACATCGCGAATACAGAAACATTTGATTTTGTGTCGAATGAGAGACCCAACGTTGGTTTCAGTTTCGTTTTAGCCTAAATTAATTCGTTTTGGCTTGTCGTTTATAGCTAGCTTCTTATATTTTTAATTCTTGTTCTTTTCTAAATACTGTTAATTGAAAGAATTTGTTGTGGAGTGAGGGGAACTAAAATAGCCTAGCTATGTTTACAGTGTTTATTATAATGTTTGTAAACATTTTGCGTCGGCATTAGGCCTATTTCTGAACTAAATAATAAAATGCTTATATTTAAGACTTATACGCAACGTTTTTTTCTCTCTCTCTCTCTCTCTCTCCATGCAACACACCTTTTGAAATATTTTGATAAATTACTGAAAAAAAAAGACTTTTAAACCCGTTTAACTGATTATATTAATCGATCAAAATTCTTACGGTCGGTTAGCGGTTAACTGGTTAATATGAACATCCCTGTGAAAGCAGTGGTGAGTTTCCAAAGAACTGTGACACGCTGTCACGTGGATTATGGAGCTCTCATCTCCGCGCTGTCAATATGTTTGAAATTACATTTTTAATTCTCATAAGCATACAACATTAGTGAATATTACAAAAGACAAGCAAATATGGAATTTAACCCAATAAAAAAAAGTTTAAATAATGTGTATAAAACAGAAGGCAACCAATTGCATTCAGCGAAACGCTTTATTGCATTCCTTGAATGGGCAGTCTTCATTGAAACTCATTCAACCTCCTACAGGGAGAGAAAGATTGCAGAAAGACTAAAAACTTAAAATAATGACAAGTAGCATCTGGTTATGGTCGCTATTAAGGTGTTTCTCACATGATCTAACTGCAATTACAGTATAATGGTCTATTATCTAACGATAAACATAAAGTAATGTGTTGAAATGTGAAAAGAATTGTGTAATTTCTTCTACATTCTGGAGAGTTTGCTTGAGAACTCTTTTATTATAGCAGTGTCTGTCAGTGTTACGAACCCCTGTTTAAGTTAGACGAGAAGGGGAACGCAACATAAAGGTGGACACGTGAAACCAAAATGTGTTCAGGTGTTAAATAGACTTAGTTACTGTGTCTAGGCATTACTGTTGCTTATGTGAGTTTACACATTTTTGTTTTTGTTGACTGTTATTGATCACTTGAGCAATTTGTTTTACTTTAAAATGATAATTAGAGTTTAGAGTCTGAACAAGTGTTCAAGTGAAGTTCAGGTGTTGTATAGTTTTGTTCACTTCAGACCAAAAATTAAGAAATGCTGCTGGGTGCTACTGTGTAACACTACTCTTGTTTATTTTATTTATTATATTATGTAAGTTTTTGTGCACAAAAAAAAATATTTTTTTCCTAGATTTTTGATTACCTGTTGTGTATTTATTATTTAATGTATACATTATTTTTTAATTTAAATTATACAAGAGTAACATGTAAGCCTGAAAAAAAACACACAAAAAACCCCAGTAAATCGAGGCGTGAGTCAACGATGGCTACAACGGCAGAGGAGAGAGAGAGAGAGCGACATGTTTGGACGAGAACAAGAGTCGGGGCCAAAATATCCACTTTTCCTGAGTGAATATGGTGTGTTAGGACAGGTGTACATGCTTTAGGTTCCCTCCACATTACCTTCCTCTTTCTGACATATCAGCCACAAAACACACACACAGAAATGCAATGTTGGAGGTCGAACGGACAGACAGACGTGCTGACTGAACATATATCACTTTCTGCCAATGCATTCACACACATGGCAGTAAATTCTTGACAGGCTTAACCCGTTAAAATAAGTGTGATAGTGTGTGTGTGGCAGCCAGAGAGAGTTGTGTGTTACACAAAATTATTATGATGCAGAGAGCATGATATGATGAAAACATACATTATTTTTTGCCAGTATGAATCATCCGAGGCGAAAGTGTCAACAAGAAAAAGCTGCAACAATTGCTTTTCCATATATGGCCAAAACAGCTTTAGAATTCTTAAAGGGGAAGTGTATAATTTATTCATCACAACAGAATTGAATGAACAGAATGAATCACTTTCAAAACACTGCTGTGCTTGTTTACATCCCCACCAGCCTGACACAGCAACATTATCTGAGTTTGGGACAGACTTATTTGTTTGACAGACCAATGGCAGATGGGGGAATGGTGAGAAAACCTGTTTGAAAACTCATTATTAAAAGTCATTATTTTTGCATTTCTGTACTTAAATTACACACTTCGCCTTTGAAAGTGACAGAACAATAGATAACTATAGGATTTAAAAGATAAGTACCCTATTTTGAGTAAGTGTAAAGCTTGTGTCTGGTATTTACCTGTCAGTGGGCTGCGTGGTTTGGCCCCGAGGTACGCCAGGTTGACATTAGCTTTGCGTCCATCAATAATAGGGTTTTGATCTTTACAAGCTCTCTCAGCTGCACTTTTATCTATCATAGTGACCTGAAGAAGAAAGAGACAAATGAAATACAGACACATTATGAACAAGTGTGATTTTTGTGGCCATTTGTTGAGCCATTTCATAAAACTTTTCTCACTTTTTGGGGATGCATGATATTATTGGACCGATATCGGAATCGGCCGATAATGGCTTTAAATGTACATATCGGCATCGGTCCGATATGAAAGATTATGCTGATATGTCTTGCCGATAAGAGGGATACATTAACTTACATGTGCTCAGGGTGTGCTAGTGATTAGATCACGTCAACCGTGTGGATCATTCTTGAAGCTAAGTTTTGCCTGAATGGTGATTAGATTCACTGCTTGGGAACGCTGCATTTAAACTGAGAACGCAAGTACAGAATGACGCCTTCGGTGTATGATAGAGTAAACAGTAATAGCACATGCAGCCTCCCCCGGGTGCCCGCTCAGTAACGAGTTTTAATTCCGTAGGGGGCACTGCTGGCCTACTTTTAATAAATTGAAAGTAAAATACAAAAAATAACATTTAAACTGTTTCTGATTAAATAAAGCAGTAATTGATGTCATAAAATCATGAGTATGTTTTAGTTTAAAGGTCAGAAGCTATAGCTTACATGAATAATAAAACTAAAAAAATCACAAACATGACACTTGTAAATTAAATAATTTTATATATACTGATTCATTCATTCATTTTTTTTTTAAAACAAATTATGAGCTCTAAAAGATTTTCAGAATTTTTACAACTCTTTTGCTTTAGACATCTACAAATGTTAAATCTTAAAATAAAATGTTGAGGTCACTACTGCATCTTTCTGAAAAAAAATGATATATAGATTATTTATAGTTATCTTCAAAGCTTCAATGCACTGACATTATAAAAGAACTTCATTATTGTTTATTTAATTCTAACAAACAAGTTCTTGTTAAAAACTAACCAAAATTAAAAATAATTTGCTTATAATTTCCACACAGGAGAGACTTGGTGTTGTTTCCAAACAAAAGGAAATATATCGGTATCGGCATCAGCGATTGGCCAAAAAGAGTTGAAAAATATTGGGATATCGGCAAAATCCAATATCGTGCATCCCTATACTTTTTGCATTATTTTTTATAATTCTATATGACTATAATAAGCATAGGGGGCATTTACATGGTTATTTTCAAATGAAATCTGAAAACCGTTGCATTTTGGCTTTTCATTTCCACAACAACAGTGTTTTGGGAGCCTGAAAATGCAAACTTCAAGTTCAAAAACTTTCAAAGTGCATGTTTTTGAAAACAATACCATTATCTTCTCAGTGTGAATTTGTGAAAACAGTTATGTCATGAAAAGTGTATTATGTGTTCAGTCTAGTGCTGTCAAACGATTAATCGCATCCAAAATAAAAGTTTTTGTTGACATAATATGTTGTGTAATTTATTATGTACATATAAATACACACATGCATGCATATATTTAAGACAAATATGTTATGTTTATATTTTAAATATATTTATATATAATATAAATTATATGAATATACATATATACATGTAAATATTTTCAAAATGTATACTGTATGTGTGTGTATTTATATATACATAATAAATGTACACAGTACACACACACATGTATTATGTAAACAAAAACTTTTGGATGCAATTAATTGTTTGACAGCACAAGTTAAGACTATAGGTATGTGCACAGACGCATAGTCGCCACCTACTGGCCTGGCATGAAAATACAGCATTTTTAGTCATTTTCTCAGATTTGTGTAAATGGGGATCGTTTTGGCAACATTGTCGTCTGTATGCACAACTTTTTAAAAAGAAGTCAAAACTTTTCCGTTTTTAGTACAATTGCTGACGTGTAAATGTACACTCCACTGTGCCTTTAAGAAACACCTCCTTCACATGTAAAATCAGTAACAGCACATAGTGATTGTCATGTCTGTAATGTTTAGTAAAACTCTTCTACCTGAATGTAACAAATTCATATTTGACAGCTTTTGAGATTTAGGGTTATCTCAATTGCTCTATATATACCGGTGTTGTGCAGTGGGGAGGCGAATTCCTGAATTTTTTATTTTTTTTAATCAAATGTAAATTTATTTAAATAAACATTAAATAAACATTGGTTACACTATCATATATGTTTTATATATTGTTATAAAAAAAAAAAAATTCTAAATATAGTTTTCTATTTGTTCTCTGTAAATATTGGTCACAGACCATGTTTTCATGCTATTTTAAGTCTCATTTTAATGTAACAAAGTGGTTATATCTAAGTGTGTGAGATGTTTACATTCTTTTAAAAATTTGTCTTCCTATTAACACCATCATATTGTTCATTCAGACTGATTTGCGAATGCGCACAAACACAAGAGGAAGGATTTACTGCATGAACCAATCACAGCCGAACAAGTCATATTGCGATGGAGGTGTTGCCTCCTCTCACATGACTTTCCCTCATTCATTCTCAATTACCCCCCACCAAACTCACCACATGCTTTAGTGGGTCTGTTAAAACTTAATGGTCTCAGGGGAGGCAAGAGAGTACTGACTCTCGCTGTATCTTTACCTGCTGGTGTCCCTGTTGGACAAAGTTTCTTCAGAAAAATTAGTGATTTATACACTTTCTAATGTTCTATTTTGTAATACTTAGTTTTATTTTTGTACAACAAATGTTTTTTTTTTTCTCATCCAGTATTTTGAGGAGACACTTCCTCCCTTGCCTCCTCAAAGGAAACGCCCAATATATATATATATATATATATATATATATATATATATATATATATATATATATATAGTTGTCTAATAAACCTAAACTTGTCTAATAAAAATGCATTTATTTCTTATTTTACTTATTTGCAACGGAAAAATAATAACAGTTTATTTTTCATTCCAATCTTCATGTTCACTTTGCCATTTCTCCCCAAATTTACAAACCCACTCAAATTAATTCAGCTCATGGATATTACACACTGACAAATATTATGTCATTCTTAAGTTGTAAGAATAAAAATAAACTATTTGCAATGATTTCATAAAACTGTAATAATAAACTGAGACATGATTTACCAGTATTTTGCACAATGCAGTTCCTCTTATCAGCTGATCAATTTATACAGTTGATGTTGCCAGAAATGAGTCTTTTTAACCCATTTAAGTTGGGTTTCATCTTAAAACTAATCTAACAAATACAAGCATGGCATTAATACCATGCCGGTTTGCTTAAGTAGAAGGGGTTTATGGTTATTTCTGTGAAGCGGTTAAGCAGCCTCAACTGCTGACTTGTTTTCACAGCTCGGCTCTCTGTGACAAATGCTATTCTAGTGCGCTGCAATATTAGGTTTGAGCTGCTCATGACTACACACACACACAAATGCCCCACCCTGTGGAGACCCAGTGGCAGCTGTGTTCCCCAGGGCTGGTGGAACGAGAAAGACAGCCAGAGCAGTAGCGGAGTGAGCGGTTAGGAGGAGAATTCATGGGATCTGGTTTCTGTCAGGTAAACACCAGAGTGTACGCTTCGTTTCTGTAGTGCCCTTGTGTGGAGAGTGTCTCAGACTGAACATGAACAAAACAAGCACACACACACACACCATGTTATTATCTCAGTAGTCACAAAACCAGGCTAGTAAATGAGGCGACAAGCCTCAGTGAACGTGTTGGGAAAACATTAGGGTTGTGTTGTAATCTTCTGGGAACTCTTCTGGTAACCCTCCCTCTTTTTCTTATTCCAGAATTCAGCTATTAAGACGAGGCCTCCCACAGAGGGAGTGTATCAGCCAGGATATTAAAGACTATCATTTACGACAAAACCCTCTTGTACGGTTTCTTTTAGTTCCTTCTGCCCCCCAGGACCCCCCACCGCCTCCTTCGGTTTATCTAATGTGCATGTTTACACCTTGGCAGATGACATACCAAAAAAAAAGCAAAAAAAAAAAAAAAGCATGAAGTGAAACTGTGCGGTCTTTATCTGTGCTTTCCAACTGCTTTTGAAGGCAAACCACGATACAGTTCTGTACCAGTGAACACAGACGCTAGGCGAGAAAAAGATATCTATATGAGCGAAACTCAAAAAACCTGTCAACACGTGTAGATCATATTCATCCCAAAACAAAAAATGTAAAAATATATTTGAATTTAGAACCATTAACACGTAATGAAGCCTGTTTCCGCCACAGAATGAAAAAAAGAAGGTATTTGCCACTTTTATCTCTCAATTTAGACTTTTTTCTTACAATTTTGAGACAATTCAAAATTGCGAGTATAAACTTGTAAATTCGTAGTTTTTCTTGCAGTCATTATATTATCTCACAATTATTTTTTTCCCCACCATAGAATAAAAAATATAAAGTAATGCAACTTTTTATCCCACAATTTCGATTTTTCTTATCAGAATTGCAAGAAAAAGAGTCAAAGTTCTGATATACCTTATTATTTTTTATTCCACAGTAGAAACTAGCTATGTATAATTATATAATTCTAGATTTAAAAAATAAAATAAAATAAACATCCCTGTAGACTTTAAAGCTGATTTACAGTAAATTAATAAATTACAGTACTTATTCCGTAATATACGGTGTGATTTGTTATGTGCCAAGGTGTTCTTTTTAATGCATATATATCAAAGTACCATGATATTACTGTTTGATAACATCACTTTACCATGTTATCACACGATAGCCGATGCAAAGAGGTCCAGTGAAAGCAAAATAATGAAAATACAGGGAAAGCCACTCATTTGATATTATAAACGCAGTCAGATGTGTTTGGCTGAACACTCATAGGGCCGTTCCTCCGGGCCCCTCATAACCTCCTTATTAAATGAGCAGAGGTTGGCCTTGCAGCATATCACAGCAGATAAACCCTTGGACCGAACCACACAATGCTTAAAAGAAGTATTTAAAAGAGGCCACTTCACAGAAATCTGAGACCCTGCTTTCAAACTTCATCCAAGAAGCTAAGAAGATAATTGATGACATGCTTTTTTAGAAATAATCCACTTATGGTCCCATATGTGACTCTCAACAACACACTTGTGGAGCAATGCGATGCAAGACCATATTGTGCTTCTGAAAAGCTCGCAATATCTAAGGATTACATTTAAGATCCTTCAGCACTCAATCGGACTAGGTGGAAAAATATTTAGGCCTATTAAACAGGCTCATAGTAAGCATACAGATCATCAATTGTGACTAGCATAGCTTTAAGGCAAATTAAAGGATTTTCTACTGTACATCTACTGGCTTTTGTTCTTCACAACTGTAACAAAGACGGCACGCGACGACTGCATTGTTACCTGCAGACCGCACGCGCGATTCATTCAAGTGAAGTTCGACACACTTCTGCGAATCGATTCTTTTGAACAGTTTGCTTCAAAGAAAATTTTATTTTTTTATATATCAACATGGTCCCTAGTTATAATATTAAAACCAGCTCTATTTTGTATGCGTGTTACTAAAAAGATATCATACTATAAAATTCGAGAACAAACATCTTTGTAACATTTCTGCTATTCAAGTTAGAATATGAGCTCAGCTCACTTGCATATCTTTAGCTCGGTTCAGTGAGTCAGTTGACCGGAGAACGATCCGACTCACTGCCGATTCGAACACCGCGCTCATGTCCACAACAGATATCGCGTTTGTTATTCTTTTGTACGTGTTTTCAAAACTTCTGTGATAGAGACAAACACGTCCGATTTACTACTTAAACGTTGCGCAAAGGACTTAGGTGTAAAAACCATCAAAAACAAAGTAACGGTATTGTTCTTCGCCTATAGAGATGTATATGAAAACAATTAACGCACGGTATGTTTTACTCACAAAGCCGTATCCTCTGGATTTGCCCGTCTGCCGGTCCGTTATCACCACGGCTTCATCGATGTCGCCGAAAGTCTCGAAGTGTTTCCGCAGCGACGCGTCCGTGGTGTGATACGGCAAACCTCCGACGAAGATCTTGGTGAAAGTCGTGTCTTTCTGAATACTGGGATACATCGTTTCCAACGTCCCATTCACGAACTGGTGTAAAAGCATCGGGACGCCAAATTCAGTGCAATGTAGATACGAAACGCGCGCGTTATAAATACATATAAATAAACATAAATAACGACCGACTCTTAAGCTACTCTACAGTGGTTGCGAAGGCAGCGAGGTAGATGGTGCTTTGGCTCTCCGTCACTAGTCCATGATCCGAGAAGCAGTGTCTGCAGGTGACTGACTCTCTCTCAGCTACAGCAGCTCGACACCTTCCTGCCTCCACATCCAATGCACCCCTCCTATCTGTGACGCTCACCCTTCCTCTGCCTCCTCACCTCGTCTCCAAACTGCACCTGTCTTTGTTCTGGGACTCCGAGGAAACTCTGGCTTTGAGGCTTGCGTATGCTTTTGATGGCAGACTACTGCATTAGTATTTATTTTTGCAGCTACCAACAGATTTATCCATTGAAACATGACCCATAGTCTATGTAAGCCACTCCTTTATGAAAATTAACCATGGTTTTATTATAGTAAACGTGTGATTATGTTTGTTTGGTGTACTGATAACTATTTGTATAACCACCAATTTGTGGTTACCTTGATTTAACTGTAGTAACCGTGGTATTTTGGTTTTATTTGTAGTGTAGGTTAATTTTCGTCAAATAGGTGTCGAATTATGTGTATTTAAATAGCTGATGTCAGTATCACTTTGAAAACCTGGAATTCAAAGTCTGTTTCTTGAATCGTGAAATTAATATAAATTATTATTGGAACGAATCATTTTTCAGATTTAGATTACAAGTATATTTTTTACTCGAGCACGATTTTGTTGATTTTAACATTTGTACTTTTGTAGCATTTCCACTGATTGTTTGTGTTTTGCGTATAAAAGCTTGGAAATTAAATGAATATTTAACAAATATTTACCAAAAAAAGTCTATTTGAAAAGCAAATATGCAATTATTCATGGAAAAGCTCGTTTGTGCTCAAAAAATATTTAGGCTGAAATGTAAGATTTATGTAATTTGAATTAATTATAAAATTTCCATTATTTTAAACAGTTTTAACACAATCTGATAAACTAAATGCATATTTGTCAGGCAAAAATAAATAGGGTCACATTTCTGCACTTGGCATCATTTATTATTAACTATTTGCATCTATTTGATTTTATTTAAATAATAAAACAAATGCATTTATTCAAATGGCTTGAACCAGCGTAAATTTGTTAATGGTGAAAATTACATTTAAACTGATAAAATACGGCTAGCTAGTATTTAATTAAAATGTGTAAGTTGTAAATAAATTATATATTTATTGATGATAAATATATAAATCTGGTTATTGCAATATTATTGCATACATATTACATTTACATTTAGTCATGTAGCAGACTCTTTTATCCAAAGCGACTTACAAATGAGGACATAATATGTATTCATTTATTACATCATATGTATTATATTGCACATATATTAATATATATTGCACATGTGTATCTACAACACATTCTGTTTATTAGTAATATTACAGAAATGTTACCTGCTACATCTGACAAATATACATCACATAAAGTTCATCAGTTAGTTCATGTTAAAACTGTTCAATGCAAATGGATGGAAATTTTTAAATGCATTTAAACCCTAACCCTTAAATATTTTTTTTGATTGTGTATATTTTGAAACTGTCACAAGGGGGAACTACTGCCCAGGATATCAGGTATGTGGGCACTGTTATCGGTGGATGCAGATAATCTGAAAATGGCCAAAAGCTGGCCTGTTAATCAGGCTGTGATAGGTGTGTCACTAATCTTAGTACTGTAGCAGATTTAACTCAGTCTTGGCCTGGCTGGTGGCAGCAGCGGGGGTCTGTACAGTATCGGCTCAGGATCGGGATCCGTCTGTGCCAGCAGATGACCTTCCAGCCACAAGTGAATGCAGGAAGTGACCCGCCAGCAGCAAGTGAACGCAGGAGGAGCAGGGGATGAAAACCTGCAACATCCACAGAGAAAACAACACACAATTATTACAGTTGATTTATGAATGTAGATTTTGGAAAGTACATAATTGTACATATATAGACCCAGATTTTGTGCCAGGGACATTGTTTCTTCATCTGCTAGGTGACAGTTTCATATGCTTGATCAAGGGTTCAGCATCAAAGAACTCAACACTAGTCTGTCAGTCACTTACATACTGTCATTTAAATTTACAGTGCAGCCTTATGTGGGAACATTAACACCCCTGACACGCTGCTCACAGGAACTACAGCTCTGGCCTGAAGGCTAGTGAGGGAAACGTTTCTCACGCCTGCAGCCTGCAAGTCTGAAGGGGTGGGCGATCAAAGAAAAAGGAACAAAAGTTTAAAGATAGTTGCAGGAAGGAAAGAAATGAGAGACCAGAAGCATCATTTTTCAGTTGTTCGTTTTAAACAATCACATTGTTGCATTCTGTATCTGTGCAAACACTCTTGTGATATCAGGAAGATGTTTTCTCTGCTGGTGGGTTGTGAGATGGTTTCAAGTCTGTTCAGACAGAAAAAAAAAACCCAATGCTAAATACATATAATGAAATAATCTTGGGATTATGTATGCGGTTCCTTTTGGGCAAAAGTACAGTGTTATTTTTTGTATTATTTATGCACTATTATGGTACTTATTCATATATTGAATTATATTTTATGTTTCAGTTTTAACAATTTTGTTATGTGCTTTTGACATTTTCATTTTTTGTCCTTACACTAATTTTATTTCAGTTAGTTGGCCACATTTCTAATTTTGTAAGTCCCTTTTTTAATCCAATATTTATATTTTTATTGTATTTCAGCTTGATTTCATTTAACAAAACATATTTTTAATTGTTTTCATTTTAGTTAACAACTGGAATTTTGAAAACGTAGATTTTGTGATGTTTTTATAAACCTGGAAAATTCATGAAAACTAATACATTTTCTTTTCATTAATTCATTTATAAATTAAATGAAATTCAATATTAAATATGGATTTTGTTTTTACTGGAAATTGCTGTTTGTAAGTATAAAAAATGATTAAAAATGGCTATGTGTAAGTAAAAAATATAATCACAAACTAAAAAAGTCATCTTACATTCATTGGTTATAAAAAAATTAAAACTATGAAGTACATTCAATTAATTGGAATTATGCCATTTAGCAACAACATCACTGCAAAATAATTTGTGCAAATTTATTTAAAATGTAACATCTGGATTAAAACCAGCTGCAATTCACTGATTTAATAAACACATTTTTACTTTTAAATCTTAAAGTGATTGTTCAATCAAAACTAAAAATTCTGTCATAATTTTTTCACCTCCATGTCGTTCCAAACCTGTGAAAAATGTTCTTTTGGACCCCGTTTTGAGGGAAAAACTAAAAAACTAAATCCTACTGGTTTGGAGAGACTGTGAGTAAAATGATGACAGCATTTTCATTTTTGGGTGAACTATCACTTTAACATAGCTTTTGCTGTGCGTTTACATCTCGTCCCCTCTATACATGTACATCAGAATAAACTTCACCCACAATGGCAAATGCCAGTGTCCAACACATCTATCAGTCTAATACGCCACAGCAACAATGGTGCAAGTCAGAGCGAGGCGCAGACAGGCTCCACAGCATCCCCTCTTCTGCCTCAGCAATTGTGTCTTACAGTCGAGTTTGACCTCAGTGCTCTTGAAGACGGACAGCACAACAAGTGAAACATCTTGAGATGTCCAGTACACAGTAAGACTGCTGGCAAATGTGTTGAGAATAACTAAGAAGAGCGAGACGCAGAATTGACTTTAGTAGCACATATTTGCCAAGTATTATGGCCTTGGTGTTGAGCACTGATGGAGACCTCACACCCTCTCCAGCCTCAAAGACTGCAACCTGCAGTTGTTCACACCTCTCAAACCTGAAAGACCCTTTGTCTGCAGACAAATGTCTCTATCCAATGACTTTAACCCCCATCTCAAAAGATCTTATTTTATTTTTCCACTGGTTGTAGAGTTGTTGACTTGTTTAGTACTGGACAATAATCATGTGAGGCCTGGCTGAATTGTTACTAGTCTTCTGGCATGGAGATTAGAATTTGTAATTAGATTTACATAATACTTGGAAGATTTGAGATAGATATCATTCATTACTTGTGAAACCTGTACTGTTTAGGCCCAACACCTTGGCTTTTTTAACACAGGAGATTTTGCTTCAACCCTGATAAAATGTACAGCATTCATTAATCTCAGTCATTCCACCATGTTATCAAAATTATAATTTTTTTTTTTTTAGCTGAACTGATCTTTTTTGTTGAAAATATACATTAATCAGCTTCATTATGTCAAATTTGCAACCCTGTCACCCATTTTTTGAAAATTTAAATTTGCTGAAAATGTACTCACCTTCAGGCCATCAAAGAGATGAGTTTGTTTCTTCTTGGGAGAACAGATTG
This sequence comes from Barbus barbus, assembly GCF_936440315.1. Classification (NCBI taxonomy): domain Eukaryota; kingdom Metazoa; phylum Chordata; class Actinopteri; order Cypriniformes; family Cyprinidae; genus Barbus; species Barbus barbus. The sequence continues at coordinate 6,426,771 of NC_136719.1, read as the reverse complement.
TGAGAAATATAGCATTATATCACTTGCTCACCAACGGATCCTCTGCAGTGAATGGGTGCCGTCAGAATGAGAGTCCAAACTGCTGATAAAAACATCACATTAATCCACAAATCCTCATCAGTTAACATCTTGTGAAGTGAAAAGCTGTGTTCATAAAAAATGCATCCATCAAGACTTTTTTACCTGCCAAATGTTGCTTTCATCTAAAACACGAGTCTGTAATTCATAATTATACTTCCTCTAGTGAAAAAATTGTCTCGTCTGAATCAGGAGAGAAATGTGCACAAGGACCGATTGCAAGCCAAAACAATTATAAACAAATATGTCAGTGGATTTTGATGCGAGGAGGACGACGGGATTTTCCACTGGACGAAGCGTTATTATATGGACTCACATATTAGTGCAAGAAAATAACAAAACCACTTAAATAAGAGATGTTTATATAATATTTAGCTTGAATCGTTTTGGTGGACAATCATGGTTTTCTGATCTTTTGATTTGAAAAGAGGGGAAAAAAGACTTTTGAAGACTTCCTTTAAGTGTTGCAGGCTTGATTTTGTTGCTTGCTTGTGCAAAGTGTCAGTTTCTTTATTCATCAGATCATTGGCTCAGGACCACAATGAGGAAGCTCCCAGGCACTGCAGTCGGACTGAGGCCAGACACATAATGTCATCTGGAGGACACGAAACTTCAACGTCCTAAAATTAATCAAATAGCATGCATCAATAATAAAAAAGGACGAAAGAGTATAAAGCATTCATGAAAAAAAATTCTGTAATTATTAAATAGCTGGTAAATTTTTTTTTTTCAAAAAGTCGTGGCCTAATGGTTAGAGTCAGACTCGTAATCCAAAGGTTGCAGGTTCAAGTCTCGGGCCGGCAGGGATTGTAGGTGGGGGGAGTGAATGTCTCTCCACCCTCAATACCACGACTGAGGTGCCCTTGAGCAAGGCACTGAACCCCCAACTGCTCCCCGGGCGCTGCAGCATAAATGGCTGCCCACTGCTCCGGGTGTGTGTTCACGGTGTGTGTGTGTTCACTGCTGTGTGTGTGTGTGTGTGTGTGTTCACTGCTGTGTGTGTGCACGTTGGATGGGTTAAATGCAGAGCACGAATTCAGAGTATGGGTCACCATACTTGGCCGTATGTCACTTCACTTCACTTCAGTGGACTGTGACTGTCACTGGTATTTGCTTAGACCTCACATCCTAAGCAGGATCGAAGGTGTTGTAAATGTGAGTAAACTGAGTAAACACCGCCCCCTGGCGCTGAACAAGAGTCATTAGGCTACCTTCCTGCAAAACAAAAATAAATAGATAAATATCAAAATAAATAAGGAATAAACCAATAAAAAAGTGTGACTCCAATGCCTCCATATTAAATACTGTCTTGCACTAATGTCATACACCAGCCATTGCAAAGTTGAATACTTTATTACTTAAATTAATTAGTCTGTTTCATAAAGAAGTTAGCAAAGAAAGAGTTAATTTATTTAGGTTATTCCATTGCATTCTATTCACAGCCAAAGCAAATATGTGACATTCCAGAGCAGTTTCAACACAACAGCTCAAAGGATTTATGGCATATTTTAGGTCATAACTCAGTCTATGGTGACGGGTATCTAACATAACAGCTCATCTAACATTCAGTAAGAACACACTGGAACATCCGCACAGTTTTCAATCATGCAATTCATGCAGAACACGCATATATAATCCAGCAGAGGGAAGCAGATGCTCATATCCAGCCTCCATAGCGCAGTTTATTTGGCAGGTAGACTCGAGTGAGGAAATGTGGGGCGATGGATGCCAGGGACTGTATCTCAGCTTTCTGCTTCAGTCTCTGCATTGTTTCTATCTGAGAAGTCACACAAACACACAGATTATATCACGCACATTCTTGGAACCTGCCAACACACTACTGTCACATTCTCAGAGAAAACATCTTTGGGCTTATCTTCTGTTGCTTTTGTGATATCTTAAAATGAGAAGCATGGCACAAGGCACCTCTCTCTCCCAGGCAGGTTGGCAGGTGATGTAGTCTCTGTTCCTCAAGCTGTTGATTTTGCTCTCGTCTGCTTGAGAAAATGGAATAAGCGTTTCCTCTGGGACTCTGTACCTGTGACAGCCATATGCATATACAGACACCATGAGAACTTATGCATTCATAATAATCTACACACAAACATGATCTAAGCATAATTACACTTAGACTACATACTCGCTGGCCACTTTATATAGTCCTAGAGTTCATCAAGGTAGACAGAGTCAAACAGAAAAGCATGTGCCTAGGAACTGAATGTAAAGTTAAGACACTTAACTGCAATTAAATGAAAATGTATTATAGTTTAAATGTAAATTAATTGCAGTTAGGTGAACTTTAGAATGCTTTTGACCCACTTAAGTAGGACTCTCAAATCTTTATATGCAATTTCATAATTACATCTATTGACTTAGAAATACACGTGTACTCCTGAATGTACTGACAAGCATTTATGGTAAAGTAAAATATACTTTAATGCCACTTCTTTTGAAACTTGTATGTATTTAGATATAACTACACATTTGTAATGATGAAGGTGCAATTTAGAATATATTAACTTTAAATGTTATATTTAATGACACTAGAGTTGAAACTATAATCAAGTGATTTAGTAACACATCAAAACAAGGGCACTTCTTTGAAGCACAACCAAATATGATTAAAACAATTATTTAAAATTTCTTTTGAAATCAAACATTTAACTTGACATTAGTACATATTATTAAGAACTTAACATAATGCACGTTTTAACTGTACACAGCGTGTTTTTATAAAATGATACGCTTCACTATTCTTCTTATACAGAAAGGGACAAATCAAAATTAGTTTTTGTGGTCATCATTCCTTTAAGCATTCAGACATGATCCTAAAGTGTAGCAGATGTTGAACAAAACATCCAAATTGGGAAGGCGTGTGAACTTGGATACACCATGTGCTGGTTCCCACATCTGAGAAACTACTGATGTGCTGAGATTTTCACATTTTAGAAGGCACAAATATTAAAATGTGCTCGCTTTACAATAGCATTGTGCTAAGACCAGGCCAGAATCAGTTCTGTTCATTTATCATACTGTGCGGTAGCAGATTAAAACTACTCATTAAATCCAATACATTTGTGCAGTAGAATCAGTATTTGGCCAAAACATCATGACATCAGTGTATTGCAAGCGTATGCACACGTGCAGGATCTCAGTCCAGTTGTGTTTCTGGGATGAGGTGGAGCAGGAAGCTGGCAGCACGAATGTGCTGATGCTGCTGGAATCAGAACGAAAATACCTGAGGATGTTTCCAGTGCTTATTTGAATGCATGCTGAATTCACTAAACAGCTGGCCATTTGTACTTTCAGTTTGTGCATCAGTACAAAAACTGCAATCCGATCACAATCCAGACTCTAAGCCATTCTTTTTACTGCACTTTCCAATGAAAATAAGGTTTATTATATAGATTCATCAAGGACTGTTTGCCAAAATTAATGTTGTGCTGGCAGAAAACAGAATTTTACTTGTAAATGTATATTTTCTATGGATCATGGCCGCAGTTCTTCATCAAATGATGACCTTCATTCAATTAAAATTATTAAATGAAGTGGTAATTGGGCATATATCAAATTAAGTGCACATAATTTGAAAGATCTGATTTAGTACATAGATGTTGTACAGATCCAGTAAACTATGCCAGATCGCGGTAATCTGCTGAATCCGGATCGGAAAATGGAAAATTGCACAATTATTGTTTAGTAGTGTGGCATTAATTACCAACTCCTTTTCTTTTAAAAGCACAAAAGAGATGAAAGCAAAACTAGAGAGTGTACCATGTAAAGTGGCCAGTGTTGAACGTATCATGTGCGTGGTGCCAACAACTGCAACTAAGACTTCTTTCTACTGTGTATTTCTAAAAAGAGGTTCTGATTTCTGAGGTCCATGACAGCCTTCAAGAGGAAGGAAATAAAAAACAGCAACAGCAACAAAAACCAAAACAAAAAAACCCAGAAAACGGAAACCAGAGCAAGCCCAGCCTCAATCATGAACCACAAAGCAGAGTAATGAGTTGACTTTCCCAAACCTCTGGATGTCTGAAGGCAGGAGGCCCAACCACAGCACACTGGGGACAGTCAGACTGTGGGCCTCGAAGGCCATTGCCTGAGGACAAATGACAGTTCGTAAAGCTGGACAGACTTCATTTCGGACATTAAATGAGCTTACATGATTTACTAAAGCAGTTGAGTATTGAAAAATTCACAACTAAGTAAAGCAAATTACAGTCAAACCAAAATTTATTCAGACAGCTTCAACATTTCTCACGTAATATCACAGTTTATTAGCTATAGTTTAGAAAATGGTAATAAAGTATGACAAGAACTCAGTTAAACTGTGTTAGAACAAATTTATCTTGATAATGTCAGTTTGATTGAAAGGTATGTAATGGATTACAATCAATCAAAAATTATTTAGCTGATAAATTTAAGTACACAATTAGATGATACCAATTTAGGTCAAACAATCACCAAGCAATGCTTACTTTTGATCAGTTTGTGGTGTAAAAAGGTCTCATTAGCAATTAAAGAAAAAACAGCCAGGTCAGGTCAAAGTGTCTGAATTTTTTTTTTTATCCCAAATTTTACTGGTAGTCTGAAGAAGTTTTGGGTATGTCACAGTTCACTTTATTTTGCTATGATTTTTGGTTTGACTCACTGTATATGATTTGTGACAGAACATATGAAATGCTAGTCACCACATTTATGTTTTCATGTGCTGAACACTGGCAAAAAATCATTTTCATTAAAAATATTGGTAACACTTTAGTATAGGGACCAAATTCTCTCTATTAACTATATTGGCTGTTTATTAGTACTCATAAAGCACATATTCTACATCCCTAACCCTCCCCAATACCTAAACTTAACAACTTAACTATTAATAAGCAGTAAATTAGGAGTTTATTGAGGCAAAAGTGGTAGTTAATGGTTTGTTAATAGTGGACATTAAAATAAAGTGTGCCCAAAATATCTAAACATCCTTAAACCAGGATATATTTAATTGAGATGCAAAATTATTACGTTTTTAGTTTAGTTAAGTTTAGTTCTTTCTTGTTTTGAATATAAATATCTCTAAATTTTGTAAAAAAAAAAAAAAACCTTCACTACTGTTTTAAAATTGTAGTAAAGTCAGATTTTTAATTAATACATTTATTTGGCCAAGATTAAATTAATTAAATCTTTTGAGCTTTCTAGTCATAAAAACATTTCTGAAAAGTCAAATGGTTTCCAAAAATATTAAGCTGCACACCTTTTTTATCATTGATAATAATCAAACATGTTTCTTGAGCAAATCAACATATTAGAATGATTTCTCACTAATATAGAAAAGACTTATTTTAAAATTATAATAATATTTTACAATAATATATATTTTTAACTGTAATTATTATAAAATAAATGCAGTCTTTGTGAACATAAGCCTTAAAAATTAAAAAAACATGAAAAAATTGTAGATTGTTTGAAAACTTATCTTGATTTTGATCTTACATAATACATAATATTGTTATATATAATATAAAAAGTATACATCTAAAAGTACACAATTAAAATAATTTAATATACTATTTCTTAAATTTATTTTTAATATGTTTTAGGATGCTTAGATAATTGTTTAGGAAATTACAAAAATATTCATTAAGACAATGATTTTTACAGTGAAGGATTCTGCATATGAAAGAGAGTTAAACAGCCAAACTGTTGCCACATACTCTGCAGATGTATCACACACATGTAGAAACGCTTTACTTTTTCCACAGGGTAAATTTTAAGTTCATGAATGAGTGCTTCCTCTTTTTTGTCTTGCCACAAAGAGAGAAGAATAATTACACGTCGCCGCAATGCAAAAGCCTCACTGGAAATTGCACAGAAATAGCAGGAAACAGGACTTACCCGTGAGCCGTACTTGTAGATGCACATGATCTCGATGCCTGGGAAAAAAAGAGAGAGACTGATTCTGCAATCACCACCATTCCCTTGCAATTATCCTTTGGGACAGATTAATTCACCCGAGAACAAAGTAAAGCATTACACATGCACAGAGAGCACTGGAGTCATTGATAATGACAGTGTCAGAAATAGCAGGGGCCTCAACGCTCCTCATGCTGAACTGTACTGGACCTGCCACAAATGAAAATCATGGCAGGGCTGGTTGTTCTCAAAGAAACGGTCAGCGCTGAGTGCGCCTGTGTTTGTTGTCTTTGCATTAAGTGCATGTGTGTTCATAGTTCATTGACTTTACTGAGTATAAATGACATTTCGCAGGGAACATGATGTTTGTGAAGTGACCTTAACACTGAATACTTTTCATTGAGACCTTGAGAGGTAGTCTGCTAAACCTAGTAAGCACGATTAAAGGAATGGTTCACTCAGAAATGAAAATTTGCTCAAAATGTGCTTACCCTCAGGCCATACCAGCCGTACATGAGTTTGTTTCTTCATCAGAACAGAGTTGGAGAAATGCAGCATTATACTGTATCACTTGTATCACCAATGCAGTGAATGGGTGCCGTGAATGGGCTCACCAATGCAGTGAATGGGTCTGCAGTGAATGGGCTCACTAATGCAGTGAATGGGTGCCGTGAATGGGCTCACCAATGCAGTGAATGGGTGCCATGAATGGGCTCACTAATGCAGTGAATGGGTGCCGTCAGAATGAGAGTCCAAACAGCTGATTTAAACATCACAATAATCCACAAGTAATCCACACCACTCCAGTCTATCAATTAACGGCTTGTGAAGTAAAAAAGTGCATGATCGTAAAAAAAAACAAATTAAGATGTTTTTAATTTCAAACTGGTTAAAATATGTGACCCTGCACCACAAAACCAGTCTTAATTCACTGGGGTATATTTGTAGCAATAGCCAAAATTACATTGTTTGGGTCAAAATTATCCATTTTTTTGTAATGCCAAAAATCATTAGGACATTAAGTAAAGATTAGGGCTGTGTATTGGCAAGAATCTGGTGATCCGATACGTATCATGATACAGGGGTTGCGATACATTGCGATACTGTAAGCAAGGCGATATATTGGGATATTTCTTATTTTAGGAATAGGATATATATTTTTTAGGAAAGCTGTCATTAAGAACACACCACCATATGCAAACCTTAGCAAAAAATAAATAAATAAAAATAGTTTGACCAGAACACACTGTAGAACACACTGGGATCTGCATTTGCAATAATCAGTCCCTATAACATTCAACATTATTGAACCACTTTTTGTGCAGAACGAGTAAAGGGGGAAATATTCAAGTGCTTGCATGATTCTTTAGTTAAATGTATGTATAAAATGCATTTTATAAAAAGATAAAAATATATATTTATACTCTACTTTAAAGGTTCACAGTTTAAGTTTACAATTGTGACATGCAATGTGATCTGATTTGATCTGAACAAAAAATGACATCTGCTTAATATCAATGAAAAATAAAGTGCTTGCAGGATTCCTGAAGAAAACAAAACAATTGTAAAACAATGAAATAAATACAGATGATAAACATTCTCAGAACTTTTCAACTTGGATTTCACAGGTTTTTCAGTTTGTATTTATGTTCCGTGTGGAATTGCCGAGACCGCGAAGCGAGCATCGCCCCAACAGCACAAAACTCCCCCGAATTACGAGAGAAAGCTGCAGCTGCACGGCGACTCCACCGCCCGCCGCGCAAAGGCTCTTCAACACGGGACTGTCACATGTCGGTTTTCCTTTCAGTTCTGTTTTGACCTTATTTGGTAGTTCCTGTTCTGATTTAGTTAATTAGTAATCATCATTTAGTCTTGTCACCTGTGTTTGATTAATTATCTAGTTTGCTCCTTTGTTTCCTGTTTCTTTATAAGCATTCAGTTTTGTCCCAATCCTTGTCGGATCTTAAGTTTGTAATGGTTATTCGTGTGTTGAAGCTAATAAATATACCTTTTGTTATTTGTCGTTGTGGGCGCCCTTACTACAACCACCAACCGTGACAGGGACGTGGCAAGCGGCAGGAGCGGACATTACCACAAAAGCCCAAATGTTTCCACACTTCAGCTTTGTACATCGAAACGAGAACTGGAACAATTCTTTCATCCTCCATTACTGGCAGCGAACTATATTAACGCTAACATTAGTGGAGTGCCCTGATGCTAGTATTTCCTGTCACTGTTTAAGTTCAGAGATGAAGACTAGCGGTCGGGATATGAACTCAAAACGAAACAACTGCCATGAATCTTGTATGATTTTATTTTTTTAATATTCCGTTTTGGAGAATCGATACAATATCGCCAAACAAAATATCGCGATACTCGCGTGTATTGATATTTTCTTACACCCCTAGTAAAGATCATGTTCCATGAAGATATTTGGTGAATTTCCTACCGTAAATATATCAAAACTTAATTTTTGATTAGTAATATGCATTGCTAAGAACTTCATTTGAACAACTTTAAAGGCGATTTTCTCAATATTTAGATTTTTTTGCACCCTCAGATTCCAGATTTTCAAATAGTTGTATCTCGGCCAAATATTGTCCAATCCTAACAAACCATACATCAATTGAAAGCTTATTTATTCAGCTTTCAGATGATGTATAAATCTCAATTTCGGGAAAATTGACACTCGTGACTGGTTTTGTGGTCCAGGGTCAAATATTATCTTCCTCCAGTGAAAGGTCTATCCCCTGTTGTCCTCTAATATCAAAATCTGACACATTTGATTAGAACTGTTGGAACATTGCTTGATCTGTGCATAGATTTTCTCCTGATTCAGACAACTTTTTCACTGGAGAAAGCAATATTATGAATAGAGGACTCATATTTTTGCACGAATCAACAGTTTGAAGTTAAAAACATCTTATATAATAGTTCATTTATTACAAACATGCAGCTTTTCACTTCACAGGCCAATATCTCATGGACTGGAGTGGTGTGGATTATTGTGATGCTTTTATCGGCTGTTTGGACTCTCATTCTGACGGCACCCATTCACTGCAGAGCATCGAGCAATTGATGTAATGTTACATTTCTCCAAATCTGTTCTGATGAAGAAACAAACTCATCTACATCAAGGATGACCTGAAGTTGAGTACAATTTCAGCAAATTTTTGGGTGGACTATTACTTTAACAATCGTCTCAGACCCTGTGCGGGTGTTTGTACCGTGAGGATCTGCATCCACCAGAGCAAAGACAGGGACGTGTAGCGTGTCCCACAGTTTCTTCACCATCAGTCTGCTGTTGACATCAGGCACCCCTTTACCCTGATGGACACACAAGAACAAACATTCAGGCCTTGAAAACACACAGTAGCACTGATCTAACAAATATGCTTACAGTTATGATGATGCAGGGAGAAAGTCTGGTGCAAAAGTCATCATCCAGTAGTCTCTGGAAAGTTGCATCCTTCTCCACTATCAGAATGAATTTCGCAGCTGATACAATGTCTTCACATTGCTGAGGAATGTAACGGATAATACAGCAGAGAGCATAATGATCACACAGTCTTTAAAATGGTAATATTTGTCTATATTAAAGTTTACAATCTGTTGTGGTTTCCAATGTTCTTCAAAAGCTCTTCTTTCATGTTCCATACAAGAAAAAAAAAAGTAATACAGGTTTGCAACATCACGAGGGTGAGTGAATGACAGAATTTATTTTCAGTGAACTATCCCTTTAAAAGCTCCCATTCATTTTGTGCAGCGTGACGTAACTTTAATATGAATCATTTAAAAAATCCTGTGATACAAGCTTCCATTGTGCCAAAAATCCACACATTAACGCACAGAACAACTGTAAGGCATTTGGCAATGGTCAGAAAATATTTCCAAAGTTCTGTCTCGTGTGCTGGGAGCAAAACGCATTTCTGATTCGGACAGGACGTCCCTCTGGAACACAATTACTGTCCAAATCAGTGTTGTTACTGTTAACTAAAACTGTTAAAAACTATTTTTCGTAATTGAAAAAAAAAGCTGAAATAAAATCTAATACAAATATTAGATGAAAACTTAAAAAGGTTAAAATTAGAAAAGCTGCCTTTGAAACTAACTAAAATAATAAAGTTTAAGTTGTACTAAAGTACTAAAACAAAAATAACAATGCTAAATAGAAATATATATATATATATATATATATATATATATATATATATATATATATATATATATATATATATATATATATATATATATATATATATATACAGGATGCGATTTGTAGGGGTGGATTTCCCTCCTCTGGTCTATGCACCCCTGCCTCTGCTGAATAATTTTTGATTATTGATTCGCGAAACGCGCTTTGAAGTCCCGTTCTGAATCAAATGATTCGCGATACGTGATCCAATTGGAGCGTTTCGAAACAGTGAATCATTTTGCGATGCAATGGTTTAACTGACTTTCAAAGTTTGACTTTGAGTTTCAAAAAGCTCCGTTGATAATGTTCTTTGTTCGCTTTCTCTATATAATTTATCCGTTGTTTGAATCAGCGGGAAAATGAAATCATTACAGTTAATAGGCCTAACTTAAAATGTTTTTATTAAATTGCGATCACGTTAATTTCCGTCGTATTAAAAACATTTCATGACGTGACACCCATTTACTTGCCTAAAAAGACGGATTTATGATGTGTGTTGTTAACAGATTACACTAACATTAGGTTAGACTATAACCTTACTCTGGAGAGAATTTTTTTTTCAAAAGCACCCCCCCCTTTTTCACAAATCGCACCCTGTATATATATATATATATATATATATTAGTGGTGTAAATCGATTCTTTTTTCTTTTTTTTTAATAATTAATCACCCATTTTTTTTCAAATTAATCACGATTAATCCCACCTAACATTACAGTTTTTAAATATACTTTTATATTGCAATAATTTCACATTCAATCTTCAAATTAATGTACAAACAACATATTTTTAATATTTGTTTAATGGCATATTTTTTATGACTGAAGGCCAGTATCACTGATACCAAGTAAAACTGATTTCCCTTTAAAAAAAATGTCCTCTGCTAAACGTGATGCTGATCTGACACGCATTGTATTTCCTCTCAATTCTCTTTATCTTTTCTGACCCATTTCAGTCTCTACTAATGAACTGACGAGTTGAATCGGGTGTGTAAGATGAGGGAAACAGTGCTAAGTTGCTCCAGGACAGATTTGATAACCATTTCAGAGACATGTTCTTAATGTAACTCATATATAACATATTAAATGCACGCACAGTTTTAAGGCAGCTTTAATCGCCTTTTTGGTAACTACATGCCTTAACTGACCACGACAGTGCATGCATGTAGTTTATTTTGCGCTTTGATATGAATAGATACAGGCTATAGTGCGCGCCGGTTACCGCGCCATTTGACTCGTGCCTGCCGCTGAAGTGAAGCTGGAGCGCGATTCTGAAACGTCTCCGGATTGATGTGATCGTGAAGACATTCTGCGACTGAAAAAATGCACTTTTTGTCAAGAAGAAACAGACAGAAACAGCAGTTATGAGTGGGGTGGCCAACCCTTTAAATAATTTTTAAATGAAAATGAATCGCCTGCGTTAACGCGCTAATTTTGACAGCACTTATATATCAGCCTGGTCTCATGTTTATACGTAGGTATTAATACGTAACATTTACAAGCACAAAACGTACATTTTTGTATTTTTAGCTAAAAACGTAAACATATTTATGCATCTTTTATATCATTAAGATTTTGGCCCCCTTCCTGATTTTTTATTTTTTTGCATGTTTGTCACACTTTAATGTTTCAGATCATCAAACAAATTTAAATATTAATCAAAGATAACACAAGTAAACACAACATACAGTTTTTGAATGAAGTTTTTTTTATTATGAAGGGAAAACAAAATCCAAACCAACATGGCCCTGTGTGAAAAAGTGCTTGCCCCCTAAACCTAATAACTGGTTGGGCCACCCTTAGCAGCAACAACTGCTATCAAGCGTTTGTGATAACTTGCAATGAGTCTGTTACAGCGCTGTGGAGGAATTTTGGCCCACTCATCCTGGCAGAATTGTTGTAATTCAGCCACATTGGAGGGTTTTTGAGCATGAATCGCCTTTTTAAGGTCATGCCACAGCATCTCAATAGGATTCAGGTCAGGACTTTGACTAGGCCACTCCAAAGTCTTCATTTTGTTTTTCTTCAGCCATTCAGAGGTGGATTTGCTGGTGTGTTTTGGATCATTGTCCTGCTGCAGAAACCAAGTTTGCTTCAGCTTGAGGTCACGAACAGATGGCCGGACATTGTCCTTCAGGATTTTTTGGTAGACAGCTGAATTCATGGTTCCATTTATCACAGCAAGTCTTCCAGGCCCTGAAGCAGCAAAACAGCCCCAGACCATCACACTACCACCACCATATTTTACTGTTCACCTTCAAAAAACACCTTCCAAAAAGTTCAGCTTTTGTCTTGTCAGTCCACAGAGTATTTTCCCAAAAGTCTTGGGGATCGTCAAGATGTTTTCTGGCAAAACTGAGAGGAGCCTTTATGTTCTTTTTGCTCAGCAGCGGTTTTCGTCTTGGAACTCTGCCATGCAGGCCATTTTTGCCCAGTCTCTTTCTTATGGTGGAATCATGAACACTGACCTTAACTGAGGCAAGTGATGCCTGCAGTTCTTTAAATGTTGTTGTGGGGTCTTTTGTGACCTCTTATATGAGTTGTCGCTGCGCTCTTGGGGTAATTTTGGTTGGCCTGTCACTCCTGGGAAGGTTCACCACTGTTCCATGTTTTCGCCATTTGTGGATAATGGCTCTCACTGTGGTTCGCTGGAGTCCCAAAACTTTAGAAATGGCTTTATAACCTTTTCCAGACTGATAGATCTCAATTACTTTCTTTCTCATTGGTTCCTGAATTTCTTTGGATCTCAACATGATGTGTAGCTTTTGAGGATCTTTTGGTCTACTTCACTTTGTCAGGCAGGTCCTATTTAAGTGATTTCTTGATTGCGAACAGGTGTGGCAGTAATCAGGCCTGGGTGTGGCTAGGAAACTGAACTCAGGTGTGATAAACCACAGTTATGTTTTAACGGGGGTATTAAAGGGGGTTAAACACTTTTTCACACAGGGCCATGTGGGTTTGGATTTTGTTTTCCCTTCATAAAAAAAAACCTTCATTTAAAAACTGCATGTTGTGTTTACTTGTGTTATCTTTGATTAATATTTAAATTTGTTTGATGATCTGAAACATTAAAGTGTGACAAACATGCAAAAAAATAAAAAATCAGGAAGGGGGCCAACACTTTTTCACACCACTGTATATGACAGAGCAAATTATCCCTCGGTCTGAAAACCCATTCCATTACTGGGCAGTGAACAAACTTTGTTTCCCTGCCCTTGCTGCTACTGCATCAGCCTTTCTCTCTGCCCCCTGTACCAGTGTTGAGAGTGAAAGACTGTTTAGCACTGCCTCCAACATTCTAGATGAAAGAAGGAACCGACAAAAAGCAGAGAGAGCAGAAATGCTAATATTCCTAAAAAAAAAAACCTGCCAATGGTTTTGAAAAAGCGGTATCGTTGCATCCCTAGTTGTTATCACAGACTGCCTCGCTGGGATGTTTCCTAAAGGAACCCCTTGTAATAGTAACCTCTTGTTCTTCCAAGGGCATAACATCTGGATACATCTTCATGTAACCCTCATCCTCACATGTCTGTCTACTTTGGGATGCAAGTTGGCACGGTTCACCCATCTTTGTAGCGGACGAGCACTGAGAAGACCTAGTGGAATCACAGTCGCTGCAGCTGCAATCATACCCAGCAACTGCTGGAACTGAATAAGCTTCTAGGAAATATTTCGAATAGAACCCAGTGAGCTGTTTGCTGGTGCTTATCTGAACAATTGCCTTTTTCTGCATTAGGGTTGTAATCTCGTTGGCCAAAATTTGTGCCTGGACTGAGTCTTTGACCATGGTCATATGGACTCCTGAAAAAGTAGGAGGACGCCGCCAGAACTGTATCCTGTATCCTTTCTTGATGATATCTAGGACCCAGGGATCTGATGTGCATTTCTCCCAACTGTCCAGGCGTAGTTGGGAGCATGCACCGACAACTCCTAAACCGCAGGAGACCTGCTAAATTAAAAGAAACCGAGCATAGTAGATTATTTTTCCCTGCTGTACCGAAATCGTATCGAACCATGACCACCGAACCGAGGTACGTACCGAACCGTGACATCTGTGTACTGTTCCACCCCTAATATTTTATATATATATATATATATATATATATATATATATATATATATATATATATATATATATACATACACATACACATACATACATACAGTGGGGCAAATAAGTATTTGATACACTGCCGATTTTTCAAGTTTTCCCACCAAAGAATGGAGAGATCTTTAATTTTCATCGTAGGTACACCTCAACTGTGAGAGACAGAATTTTTAAAAAATTCCAGAAATTCACATTGTATGATTTTTGAATAATTAACTTCCATTTTATTGCATGAAATAAGTATTTGATCACCTACCAACCAGCAAGAATTCTGGCTCTCACAGACCTGTTAGTTTGTCTTTAAGAAGCCCTCCTATCCTCCACTCATTACCTGTATTAATTGCACCTGTTTGAACTCGTTACCTGTATAAAAGACACCTGTTCACACACTCAACCAATCAGACTCCAACCTCTCCACCAAAGAGCTGTCTAAGGACACTAGGGACAAAATTGTAGACCTGCACAAGGGTGGGATGGGCTACAGGACAATAGGCAAACAGCTTGGTGAGAAGGCAACAACTGTTGGTGCAATTATTAGAAAATGGAAGAAATTCAAGATGACTGTCAATCTCCCTCGGACTGGGGCTCCATGCAAGATCTCGCCTCATGGAGTATCAATGATCCTGAGAAAGGTGAGGGATCAGCCTAGGACTACACGGGAGGACCTGGTCAATGACCTGAAGAGAGATGGGACCACAGTCTCAACTGCTACCATTAGTAACACACTACACCATCATGGATTAAAATCCTGCAGCGCATGCAAGGTCCCCCTGCTCAAGTCAGCACATGTCCAGGCCCGTCTGAAGTTTGCCAAAGACCATCTGGATGATCCAGATGAGGCATGGGAGAGGGTCATCAGAATCAGAATGAGCTTTATTGCCAGTAAATTTGTTTTAGTGACAGTAGCTCCACAGTGCGACAGAATGACAGCAACAGGACAGGACACAGATAATAAAAAATAAAATAAATAATGTACAAATATACAAAAATGGACAATGTGCCAAATAGCACAAACACAATATACAAAATAGACAAATCAGTATGTACAGGTATGTTAGGTGCAAATTTGAAATGTAATAAGTATGTGTGTAAAATAAAAATAAAAAAGTATGATAGTTTTGTGTGTTTCATGTTTATTGTTAATAGTTCAAGTGTTCATGAGATGGATTGCCTGAGGGAAGAAATTGTTTCTGTGTCTGGTCGTTCTGGTGCACAGAACTCTTCAGGACTTAATTTTCTCCTGAAGTCCACAATCATCTCCACAGTTTTGAGCGTGTTGAGCTCCAGGTTGTTAAGACTGCACCAGACAGCCAGCTCCTTAACCTCCTGTGTGTAAGCAGACTCGTCATCGTCCTGAATGAGGCCAATCAGTGTGGTGTCGTCTGCAAATTTCAGGAGCTTGACAGAGGCGTCTTTAGAGGTGTAGTCGTTCGTGTAGAGGGAGAAGAGCAGTGGGGAGAGAACGCAGCCCTGAGGAGCTCCAGTGCTGATGGTGCGGGTGCTGGATGTGTATTTTCCCAGCTTCACTAGCTGCTGCCTGTCTGTCAGGAAGCTGTGTTTCTGACAGACGGAGGTGGGCACGGAAAGCTGAGTTAGTTTGGGCAGGAGGAGGTCTGGAATGATAGTGTTAAAGGCTGAGCTGAAGTCCACAAACAGGATCCTCATATAAGTCCCTGGTCTGTCCAGGTGTTGCAGTGTGTAATGCAGTCCCATGTTGACTGCATCATCCACAGACCTGTTTGCTCTGTAGGAAAACTGCAGGGGGTCCAGTGATATCCTTCAGAAAAGCCAGAACTAGTTTTTCAAATGACTTCATGACCACAGATGTTAGAGCCACAGGTCTGTAGTCGTTAAGTCCTGTTATCTTGGGTCTCTTTGGGACGGGGATGATGGTGGAGCGTTTGAAGCATGAGGGGACTCCGCACAGCTCCAGTGATCTGTTGAAGATCTGTGTGAAGATGGGGGCCAGCTGGTCAGCACAGGATTTCAGACAGGCTGGTGTCACACCGTCTGGGCCTGGGGCCTTCCTTCTCTTGTTCTTTTTGAAGACCTGGCGCACGTCATCTTCACTTATCTGCAGTTCAGGTGTGAGGGAGAGGGGGGTTGCAGGAGGTGTGAATGGTGTTTTTTCAAACCTACAATAGAACTCATTAAGATCGTCTGCCAGTTGTTGATTCTCCACAGTGCTGGGGGATGGTGTCTTGTAATTGGTGATGTCTTTCAGACCTTTCCACACTGAAGCCGTGTCACTGGATGAGAATTGGATCCTTAACTTATCGGAATAATTCCTCTTTGTCACTCTGATCTCCTTTTCCAGTGTGTATTTGGCCTGTTTATACAAGACTCTGTCCCCATTCCTGTAAGCATCTTCTTTGGACTGACGGAGCTGTCTGAGTTTTGCAGTGAACCACGGTTTTTCGTTGTTATAAGTTAGATGAGTCCTGGTAGGAATGCACATATCCTAACAGAAATTGATATATGATGTCTCTGTGAGCTCGTCCAGATCATCAGCAGCTTCAAAAACACTCCAATCAGTAAGGTCGAGACAGGCTTGTAAAACCCACTCTGTCTCATTAGTCCATCTCTTTACAGTCCTTAATACAGGTTTAACAGATTTAAGTTTCTGCCTCTAGGTTGGAATAAGATGAACCAAAACAGTGATCAGAGAGTCCTAAAGCTGCTCGTGGAACAGAGTGATATGCGTCCTTTATCGCTGTGTAACAGTGGTCCAATATATTACTGTCTCTGGTGGGACATGTAACATGCTGTCTGTATTTTGGCAGCTCGCGGGAGAGATTTGCTTTATTAAAGTCCCCGAGAATGATTAAAACAGAGTCCGGGTGTTGTTGCTCACTCTCTATGATCATATCAGCGAGTTTCTGTAAAGCTGTGCTCACGTGCGCTTGCAGTGGAATGTAGACACTCACGAGAATGAACGAGCAGAACTCCCGCAGCGAGTAGAAGGGTTTACAGTTGATGAAAAGCGTTTCTAGATATGAACAGCACATCTTCTTTAACACAGTTACATCTGTACACCACCTCTCACTGATGTAGAAGCATTTCCCGCCGCCGTGCCATTTCCCCATTGATTCTGCGTCGCGATCTGCTCTGATCAGCTGGAAATTAGGCAGATGCAAGGCGCTGCCTGGAATGGTGTCGTTCAGCCAGGTTTCCGTGAAACACAGAGCAGCAGATTTTGAAAAGTCCTTGTTAAACCGGGAAAGCAGAAGAAGTTTGTCCGTTTTGTTGGGTAGAGAGCGGAGATTCGCCAGATGGATGCTAGACAATGGCATTCGAAATCCACGCTGTCTGAGCTTCACGAGCGTGCCCGCTCTCTTCCCCCGTCTGCGCGTCCTAAAGCCTGGAGAGCCAAGCACAATGGCTGCCATGCGCAGCGCCATCTTGTTTGTCATGTGGTCAGATGAGACCAAAATATAATTTTTTGGTATAAACTCTACTCGCCGTGTTTGGAGGAAGAAGGATGAGTACAATCCCAAGAACACCATCCCAACCGTGAAGCATGGGGGTGCTTTTCTGCAAAGGGGACAGGACGACTGCACCGTATTGAGGGGAGAATGGATGGGGCCATGTATCGCGAGATTTTGGGCAACAACCTCCTTCCCTCAGTAAGAGCATTGAAGATGGGTCGTGGCTGGGTCTTCCGGCATGACAATGACCCCAAACACACAGCAAGGGCACCTAAGGAGTGGCTCCGTAAGAAGCATTTCAAGGTCCTGGAGTGGCCTAGCCAGTCTCCAGACCTGAACACAATAGAAAATCTATGGAGAGAGCTGAAACTCCGTTTTGCCCAGCGACAGCCCCAAAACCTGAAAGATCTGGAGAAGACCTGTATGGAGGAGAGGGCCAAAATCACTGCTGCAGTGTGTGCAAACCTGGTCAAGAACTACAGGAAACGTCTGACCTCTGTAATTGTAAACAAAGGTTTCTGTACCAAATATTAAGTTCTATTTTTCTATTGCATCAAATACTTATTTCATTCAATAAAATGGAATTTAATTATTCAAAAATCATACGATCGATTTTCTGGATTTTTTTTTTTATTCTGTCTCTCACAGTTCAGGTGTACCTACAATGAAAATTACAGATCTCTCCATTCTTTGTAA
The DNA here is from genome assembly GCF_936440315.1 of Barbus barbus. Taxonomy (NCBI): domain Eukaryota; kingdom Metazoa; phylum Chordata; class Actinopteri; order Cypriniformes; family Cyprinidae; genus Barbus; species Barbus barbus. The sequence goes on along the minus strand of NC_136719.1, from coordinate 6,408,361 downwards.
GTGGGAAAACTTGAAAAATCTGCAGTGTATCAAATACTTATTTGCCCCACTGTATGTATGTATATATATATATATGTGTGTGTGTGTGTGTGTGTGTACATATCAGTGGTGTGCGGTGGTGTTTTAAAATGAGGAGGCAGTTATAAGTTTAGAGATTATTTCCTTCATTATTATTGAAAATACATGCCTTTCTGACGTGATATCTGATTTGAAAAGGTAGAAAAAAAAGTTTGGCAAAACGCGGATTCGAACCAAGGTCGATCGTGTCAAAAAGGACTTCAACACGTACTTCACCATCTGTGCCACTAGAGCTGTTACTTGACAACTGTCTTTAGTAATGTTTTCTAATCACACGTTGGTGGGCGGAGTTACTGTAAATAGCCACGGCCAACAAGGCGAGTTACATGCACTTATAAATAGACACTCTGTTTTTTATTTGTGAACTGATGCTCAGCTGTTTTTTTTTTTTTTTAATAGTCAACTTATTTTCGGGTCATCGTCATAAAAGCCCTGTCACAAACATTGTCACAGCCACGAAGATACATCTATCATTTCATCAAGGTGAATGCTCACTAAAAACTGACAGTCATTAAGCTTTCAAGCCATTTCATGTTTCATTTTGACGTGACACAAAGCAGTGATATCTAAGCGGGAGAGATGTTTACTTACTTTATAATTAGTCAATAACGCCATTATTTTCTTCATCCGGTGTCCTGCAGAGTTTAGCTCCAACTTGCCTCAACACACCTGCATGGAAGTTTCTAGTATGCCTAGTAAAGTAATTAGTCAATAACGCCATTATTTTCTTCATTTAGGCCGAGAGCTTGCACGAAAACAAGAGGCGAGCGTTACCGCAAGAACCAATCACATCCAATCATATCCAATTATAGCGCGATGGAGGCATTGCCTCCTCTCACGTGATTTTCCCCCATTCATTTCAATGAGCCTCCAGAAAAGTCATTGCACGCTTTGGGGTCTCTGTAGAACAGGGCTGTCCAAACTCGGTCCTGGAGGGCCGGTGTCCTGCAGAGTTCAGCTCCAACTTGCCTCAACACACCAGCATGGAAGTTTCTAGTATGCCTAGTAAGAGCTTGATTAGCTGCTTCAGGTGTGTTTGATTAGGGTTGGAGCTAAACTCTGCAGGACACCGGCCCTCCGGGACTGAGTTTGGACAGCCCTGCTGTAGAAAGTATATGGACCGAAGGGCGGCAAGCCTCCGCTGTAACTTTACCTGAGGGTGTCGCTGTTGAACAGTGTTACTTTATAAAAACGAGTGACTTTTAGACTTTTAATATCATATTTAGTCATATTTGCGCTGTTTTATTTTTGTAAAATCGATTATTTTCTCATCCAATTTGGAGAGGAGTCACTGCCTCCCTTGCCTCCTCGGAAGAAACGCCCCTGGTATGTATGCATGTATGTATGTATGTATGTATATATATATACACACACACACACACACACACACACACACACACACACACACATATAATATCTATAAAAGCACATAAAGTTACTAAAATTACAATGAAAAATGTCAATTTAAAAAATAAAAGATAAAAAAAAATATAATTTAAAATATTAATAAATACTATAACAGCATATAAATAATACTAAAACAACTGGCCCAAACACTAGTCCACACAGGGATTCAGAGACAAACAGAAAGATAGATTACCACAAGGGCGTAGGGTGGCATTCATTTAATGACATGGTTAAAGTAAACAGGAAGGATACTTCTGATCCCATTAACATTGGAAGACACCGGAACCGCCTAGGGAGAAACAAGAACAAAATTATAAAAACATTTTATATTTCACAGCAAAAATAGTCTTGTGTGGAAAAACAAACTCATAACTTCAGAGTAGCTTCAGAATGGTGTGTCAGACCAGTGGTAAAGTAGAACAGCAAACTGATGTGAATGTTTGACAGATAGTCTAAAAATGTTGCAAGTAGAATTATAGATGAATGCTTGAGGGCAGAAGGGGGATTATATAAATCATGTACTGGCATACAGTGAGCATTAAGTGAGTTTTACTGAAAGGTTGGCTGGCGATCTGGACTTACAGTGGAGCTGGAATTGCAGTCCACCTTTGTGCCATCTTCCTCCAAATAGCACAGATCACCTGAGATTAAGCCTTTGGATGTTGCAAACTGTGAGGATTATTAAAATAAATTATTTACTGTGAACACATTCTCTTTATTGCTTATAAAAAAAGCGGTGTATAAAAGTCTCAGAAATTCAAATCTCACACACATGCACGTACCACATGCAAACTCCTGCGAGGAACCTTGAGCATGCATGAAATGTCATCCAGGGCGGAATCCAAGGTCCTCTGTGACCCAAACAGCTGTGGATCATTATAGTATATGTCCCTGACGGAGAGAAAAGAAAACATTTCAGTGCACAGGTGCACTTGACAAATCACGTCATAAAAATCAAAGGTTCCACCTGCTCCCTATATCAAATGATTTATGATACTGTTTGCTGATTTATAATTAGATCATCACTTACATCCACAGGTGGTTTCAATGAAACGTCCGCAAAAGCTGACAAAAATGTTAAATATTTAGACACGAAACAGGCAATAACTAAAAGGCGCTAGAGTAAAACTTGCCAAAATATAGATCTTGGTAGCTGACATGAAATAGTTCTAAGTCCTGCAATACGACAAGCTAAACTCCATCTAAAACTATTTTAAACAGCATTTTACATTTTAAAAAATATTTTTTATGCAAGCAAATATGGAACATGGATTTTTTGTTCTTTAAAAAATGTATTTGTCTCGACACAAACCATATAAAGTGAACGATTGAAGGTTAACAGTTAATAAAAACTTAATAAATATAAACAGTGACCACGTTTTAACTTATAAAGTTTTTTATCGAATATACACTTACCTTTTAGTAGCATAGGAGTCACTTTGCACAAGTTTGTAAATGACAGACAAGAGCTTCAAAATCAGGGCTGTAAAACAGAAACATATCAGATACAGTCATTGCTACATTGACAACATTAGTTCAACTAGAATTTAAAAAATTTTGCCTGTGCAAAACTCACTATCACAATGCTATGTGCGCATGGTTGCCAGAGGGCTGCTGTATGGTTTCTTAAGCCTTATTCGGACTGTAATTGTTTCTCATGGGGAAGTTATTTTCACCATTTACAGGGGGTAGTCTGTGATTTCATTGCCACCTGAATCCAGAATGTCAGTGTTTTCCTCTCACCACCCGCGTAAAAATCCCCGGCCAAATTACCTACTGTTTTTTGACAAACACCAGGGTCGTATGGTAATTTAATTGCCGTACGAATCCACATTTTTAAGTTTACATAATTTCATTTATTACATAAATTTCAGTGTTTAAATCCTTTTTGACCACTGCCGAACACCGTAAGGTAACCGTTGTACATATTTATTTCAGAAATGCTGGAAAGTATTTACACTGCTTTACCACAGCGAGCGGGAGCAGAAAGAGAAGAGAAGAAAAGCACGTAAACATTCGAAATGGGTCTTTAAAATGGCAGAAGCAGGTATGCAATACAGTTTTAAAATGTATATTATATACAGTTATACAGGTGCATCTAAAAAAAAATAGAATATCGTGAAAAACTGCATTTTTTTGTAACTTATTATTTCAAAAAGTGAAACTTTCATATATATATATATATTTAGATTCATTACATGTAAAGCAAAGACTGTAAAAAAAGATGGACAACGCGTCTCGGCTTCCTTCCATTATAGAAAAGTGAAGCGAATACATCTCAGTATGGCCGCTGCCATTGTGAGTAAATGACGTCATTTGGAGCCAGAGTCTGCGCAGTAGAGATTCATTTGGAGCCAGAGTCTGCGCAGTAGAGATTCGTTTGGAGCCCGAGTCTGCGCAGTAGAGATTCGTTTGGAGCCAGAGTCTGCGCAGTAAAGATTCATTTGGAGCCAGAGTCTGCGCAGTAAAGATTCATTTGGAGCCAGAGTCTGCGCAGTAGAGATTCATTTGGAGCCCGAGTCTGCGCAGTAGAGATTCGTTTGGAGCCCGAGTCTGCGCAGTAGAGATTCATTTGGAGCCCGAGTCTGCGCAGTAGAGATTCGTTTGGAGCCAGAGTCTGCGCAGTAAAGATTCATTTGGAGCCAGAGTCTGCGCAGTAGAGATTCATTTGGAGCCAGAGTCTGCGCAGTAAAGATTCATTTGGAGCCAGAGTCTGCGCAGTAGAGATTCATTTGGAGCCCGAGTCTGCGCAGTAGAGATTCATTTGGAGCCCGAGTCTGCGCAGTAGAGATTCGTTTGGAGCCCGAGTCTGCACAGTAGAGATTCATTTGGAGCCCGAGTGAGTCTGCGCAGTAGAGATTCGTTTGCAGCCCGAGTCTGCGCAGTAGAGATTCGTTTGCAGCCCGAGTCTGCGCAGTAGAGATTCGTTTGCAGCCCGAGTCTGCGCAGTAGAGATTCGTTTGGAGCCAGAGTCTGCGCAGTAGAGATTTGTTTGGAGCCCGAGTCTGCGCAGTAGAGATTCGTTTGGAGCCCGAGTCTGTGCAGTAGAGATTTGTTTGGAGCCCGAGTCTGCGCAGTAGAGATTTGTTTGGAGCCCGAGTCTGCGCAGTAGAGATTCGTTTGCAGCCCGAGTCTGTGCAGTAGAGATTCGTTTGGAGCCCGAGTCTGCGCAGTAGAGATTCGTTTGCAGCCCGAGTCTGCGCAGTAGAGATTCGTTTGCAGCCAGAGTTTTTATAGCATCAAATTACTAGCTAAAATCAAACTTACCACAAAAACGAACAATTGAACATATATCAGCGTGATAACAACTACTTTAAATGACCAAAATCATATTTTGAAAAATTGTATTGGAAGTGTAATTAATTTTTTTGTTATGACTCAAGTCCCATTCGTTGAGTAGCCCCAGAGTGCACCTTGGACGAAGGGGCGGGGCGACACATTAAGGTGGCGAGACATTAACCCCCAATTTCATTGGCTTATGATACAGCAGAGCTTATTGGTGAAGACGTTTGCTCATGAGCATTCTTTTATATACATTTTTATGTATGATCTACGCTGTTTGGCTGTACTACAGAAATATTAAGTGCTAACAACAGCGATTTTAGTTAGAATCAATTAGCAAATGTGTTTTATTTATATTTTTTTACTTATGACGAATTAGTTAGAGTAAGTTCCTATCAAATGCTTGGTGGCGGCATCTCAGAGTATTCGGGCAGAACAGAGCTGTTTAATATGAGCGGCTCACGAATTAAGTCTTCAGAACAAATTCTTAATTCGTGGCCATGATATAGTTCTAATGTTTTTGTTTACTAAAAGAGCTGTTATTAAATCTGACCTACAGCAAATATTATTATTAATGTGCTTTAGTGCATATTTAAACAATACATGTTCATATATTTTCTCTGCAACATTTTTATTTATACTTTTATATATAGACTATATGCACAAATTAAATTACTGGTTTTGTGGCTCAATCCTTTAAAAAGAACCAATCACTGTACTATATTAGGCCTACAGATGTTAGATTTTTAGTAGCTATATAGTCTTTAATAAATACAAATATTAATCACAGAGAAGGTCTTTTATTAAAAGTGCTCACGCACCTTTTGCACAGATTCACAGTTATTTAATATTTGATATTTACGCAGGTCTATATGGCTACAATGATCAAGTGTTAATAACTGAATCTAAATTCATCCCGTACACAGATTAACACGCACACACAATGAGGGTGTGGATACAGAAATTATTGGATTTTTAATATTTGATGTCACGGACACTTATTTACTATAAGATAGGAAACTTTAAAAAACTGTAAGAGAATCGATATATGTTCAAATATTTTATTGAGATATAAACAAGGAAACATTGAGCTTCTCATGAAAATATTTATTTGCACTTTATAACCTACAAGTTTGTGACGCATTGAGCAACATATAGGCCAACTCATCTCTATAAATAACAAAAAAAAAAAAAACGGTTGTGCTTTAAAACATATAATTTCAAACATATTCGCGTTATATAACAAATTATATTTGTGTTTGTCCATGTCTAAAATACAGTAAATTATCACCATTTGCGTATAAAATCCCAATTTAGCGCTGATCCGTGGCCTTCCGATCCTCAAGGAAATATGAATGAAGCGCTATAACCTGAAGAACCCGGAGGTGGTGTCATCAAAAGTTTATTTTTAAATAATGACTTAATCTGACTAAAATTACTATGGTTTATTTATTTTGTCTAAACAGACAATATTAAAGCCTATGATTCTAGAGTTAGCACATATTTCTGTAGTATGTCCAAATCAATTTTACAAAATTGTACACAAAGGAATGCGCATGCTCGGGTCTACACCAATAAGGCTTGCCGTGTTATAAACCAATGAAATTGGGGGTGGGCGGGGCGACACGTATGTCGCCCCTCCCCATCGTCCAGACTGCACTCTGGAGTACTTGCATTCGTTTACATGGAGAGGGCGGGATTTATGACCTGTACTGCAGCCAGCCACCAGGGGGCGATCAAAGAGCCCGCAGCTTCAGTTTCCAGTATGAGTGAGACACACCCGATGTAAAGTAAGACATTTCAAAAGTTTTTTTTGTTTTAATTTTGATGATTAGAGATTACAGCTCATGAAAATCAAAATCCAGTATCTCAAAATATTAGAATATTTCCTAAAATCAATCAAAAAAAGGATTTGCAAAGCAGAAAAGTTCAAGTTCTTTAAAGGATGTTAATTTATGCACTCAATACTTGGTCAGGGCTCCTTTAGCACAAACTCCAGCATCAGTGAGGAATGGCATGGAAGCGATCAGCCTGTGGCTCTGCTGAGGCACTATTGAGCCTTCACCTCGTCTGGATTGTTGGATCGACTGTTTCTCATCATTCTCTTGAAAATATACCATATATTCTCTATGGGGTTCAGTTCAGCATTGACTCTGGACACCAGCAGACGTCACGGCACCCCAAATCATCACTGACTGTGGAAACTTCACACTGGTCTTCAAGCAGCTTGGATTCTGTGCCTCTCCACTCTTCCTCTAGACTCTGGGACCTTGATTTCCAAATGAAATGCAAAATTTAAATTTATCTGAAAAGAGGACTGTTGCCCAACAGCCCAGTTCTTTTTCTCCTTAGCCCAGGTAAGATGCTTCTGACGTTGTTTCTGGTTCAGAAGTGGCTTGGTAGCCCTTTTCCTGAAGACGTCTGAGCGTGGTGACTCTTGATGCACTGACTCCAGCTTCAATCCACTCCTTGTGAAGCTCTTCCAAGTGTTTGAATCAGCTTTGCTTGACAGTATCCTCAAGCTTGCGGTCATCCCTGTTGCTTGTGCACCTTTTCCTAACCAAATTCTTCCTTCCAGTCAACTTAACATTTAATATGCTTTGATACAGCACTCTGTGAACAGCCACACTTTCAGTAATGACCCTCTGTGACTTACCCTCTTTGTGGAGGGTGTCAATGTTTGTCTACTGGATCATTGCCAAGTCAGCAGTCTTCCCCATTATTCTGGTTTCAAAGAACAAGAGATACCCTGAATTTATACTGTAGAGATGGTCGTTTAATGAAACTCAAATATAAATATTCTAATATACTGAGATACTGGATTTTGACTTTCATGAGCCGTAAGCTCTAATCATCAAAATAAAAAAATATAAAAACTTTTGAAATGTCTTACTTTACATGTTATGAATGTAAAATATATATGAAAGTTTCACTTTTTGAAATAAGTTACAAAAAATTAAGTTTTTCATGATATTCAAATTTTTTGAGATGCACCTATATACATAACTATATCGCATATAAGTATATATTAGCGCATATAATATAGCACAAAGATAGATGCGCAAATTTAATAGCGCATCTATTTTCCTATTTTTAAACAGATTTAAATAATCAAATAATAAATAGGATTATATTCTAAAATATGCTTGGAATTATAAGAATACATTTAACATGAGTCATTTTTAAATACATTGGAAAAAATTGGTAAATAAAATTCATTGTATTTACAGCAGACAATCATGTGACTAGCCACGTGCGCAGCACATTCATGGGTTCGTAGGATGCTAGGATCACAGAACTCGCTTCTCCACGCGAGAAACAGTTACCGTCCGAATCGGGTTTAAGATGTTCTTAGTGGTTTTTGGTGTGTTGCTATGTAGTTGCTAGGATGTTGTGAGTGGTTACTTACTGGCCCAATCAAAAGAGCCTCTATGATACACTCCAAGAAAAGTCACAGTACAGTAACAACTAAAATTTTGAATATATCCACATAAAAAACAGATTTGCAGATTTTTGTGGTGATTATTTTTAAATGATCTGTAAATATGAATATGTAAAAGCAAGTAATCCAGGGTTATCTTACCAAATCTGGTGGCTGATAAAGGCCAGTCACATCGGAGAGCCGCCACAGGGACATCTGCCTTCCGTACCAAACCAACAGACTTGTGAAATCTGAAAGTAACAGGAACATCATTTTTACTCATTTCCATTTTCTCTTATTTATTTTCTGAAAATTAGTTTTTGTTGGCTAAGATCACTTAAGTCATAACATGCTCTGAAATATGCACAAAAAAATGAAGATGACTTCAGGAGTTACTTCATATGTTTGGGTGTACGAGTGAAATGTTTTGGGGAAAACATCTTGATGTCTCATCAAAAGAAATCTTATGATGATCATAACCAAATGCTGCTCTGGGAAAAAGTACTGTGAGGTTTTATTGTCGCGGATGATGGAATAATTCACTTAAATTAGTGTTTCGTTCTCATATCGGCTATTAAAACTATCAGTCATTTTGCTAGCCCAAAGGATACCTTTATAACAGCAATAAGGCAAAAGCCAAGTCATTCTCCAAGTTGTCAGGCCCCTGGCCTCAGAGGGGCCAAGATGAAACATGCTTTAAGCCTTAGGGAGGGTTGATGTAGATCTGACCAGACAGTTTTCTTTGTTCTGCACAAGAGCTATTACACAGCGTGCACAGTGAAAACATCTTCAGAGGAATTTAAATCTGTCTGTGTCCAAGAGAGAGAGAGAGGGTGAGGCGGGGTTAATCCTCTCATGAAATAACACCTATTTAGAGTCAGGAAGATATTTTATTTGAGGGGATAAAAGTTCAGACGAAATACTACAGACAGACTGATAGACAGACAGACAAATAAACAGATACAGATAGATAGATAGATAGATAGATAGATAGATAGATAGATAGATAATGAACAATATGATAGATAGATAGATAGATAGATAGATAGATAGATAGATAGATAGATAATGAACAATATAATGATAGATAGATAGATAGATAGATAGATAGATAGATAGATAATGAACAATATAATGATAGATAGATAGATAGATAGATAGATAGATAGATAGATAATGAACAATATAATGATAGATAGAGAGATAGATAGATAATGAACAATATAATGATAGATAGATAGATAGATAGATAGATAGATAGATAGATAGATAGATAGATAGATAGATAGATAGATAGATAGATAATGAACAATATAATGATAGATAGATAGATAGATAGATAGATAGATAGATAGATAGATAGATAATGAACAATATAATGATAGATAGATAGATAGATAGATAGATAGATAGATAGATAATGAACAATATAATGATAGATAGATAGATAGATAATGAACAATATAATGATAGATAGATAGATAGATAGATAGATAGATAGATAGATAGATAGATAATGAACAATATAATGATAGATAGATAGATAGATAGATAGATAGATAGATAGATAGATAGATAATGAACAATATAATGATAGATAGATAGATAGATAGATAGATAGATAATGAACAATATAATGATAGATAGATAGATAGATAATGAACAATATAATGATAGATAGATAGATAGATAGATAGATAGATAGATAGATAGATAGATAGATAGATAGATAGATAATGAACAATATAATGATAGATAGAGAGATAGATAGATAATGAACAATATAATGATAGATAGATAGATAGATAGATAGATAGATAGATAGATAGATAGATAATGAACAATATAATGATAGATAGATAGATAGATAGATAGATAGATAGATAGATAGATAGATAATGAACAATATAATGATAGATAGATAGATAATGAACAATATAATGATAGATAGATAGATAGATAGATAGATAGATAGATAGATAGATAGATAGATAATGAACAATATAATGATAGATAGATAGATAGATAGATAGATAGATAGATAGATAGATAGATAGATAATGAACAATATAATGATAGATAGATAGATAGATAGATAATGAACAATATAATGATAGATAGATAGATAGATAGATAGATAGATAGATAGATAGATAATGAACAATATAATGATAGATAGATAGATAGATAGATAATGAACAATATAATGATAGATAGATAGATAGATAGATAGATAGATAGATAATGAACAATATAATGATAGATAGATAGATAGATAGATAATGAACAATATAATGATAGATAGATAGATAATGAACAATATAATGATAGATAGATAGATAGATAATGAAAAATATATATAACAATATAACGACAGACAGACAAGATAGAAGGCTACTGCATGTTTTAATTAGGGTTTATAAATAAACGTGAGACACACACACACACACACACACACACCTGACACTGGACCAGTTGCATCTGTTCATCAATCTCAGCACAGGTGCTTCTCCTTTAGACACGCTGAAGACTATCGTCTGAATGACTCTCTCGATGCGCGTCAAAACATCCTGTCTGTGGATGGGGGAGAATACGATTATACTGACCAAACAGACCAGAGATGAGGTAAACTAGAAATAAAACCTGATATTTCTGCACCTGCTGATGTCCTCCTGGCGTTTGTCAGCCGTTTCCAGACTCTCCCGCAGAGTGTCTCTTAACTGATCTACCTCAATAAACTGCTCAGCCATTTAAATGAAGAATTAGAACCGTATCGAAATGGCTGCTAATGTTTAGTCTCGCTGTAGTTGTAGCTGTTGTTTGTTTGTAAACTGAAAACAGTTTAGTGGTTTGCAGCAGGTTAGCGGATTAGCATCAGAAGTGATGAAGCGATGTAAATCACCGGAAAGAGAGACACTTTATGGAAATGATCGCCTAAGTGAGAAAATAATCGAAGGTGAAACCACCGAATATGCTAAACGAGGTTTTGGTATGTATTTAGTTAAAATAATCTAATAATCGCGGACCGCTTCAGGACTGAGCAGATAACGGCTGTGCGCGCGCTGCACTGATATCTGCCGCGCGCCAGAATCGGAGCGATGCTAATTTAGCAGTTTTTTTTTTTGTTGTTGCTAGATTTAGAAACTTTTCAGACTAGCCTACCATAGCAACGTTTTATTATTATTATTATTAAAGCACCTTGCGACAAATTTAGCTTTTAAAATGTATTTATCAACTTTTGAAATGTGACTCAAATGCATGCGTTTTTCCTCTTAGCCCCACAAAAAGAAGAAATGATTGAACAGCTCTCTAGGCAAGCAGCACATCAGTTGGTAGAGAATTGGAGAGAGGTGCCTAACAGTTAGGGTTGCCATGCACCTGTCCCTTAAAATACGAAATCGTCCCGTATTTAAAGGTAAAATGATGCGTCCCGTATCAAGTCAATACGGGGCGCGATTTTTTACAAAGGCCAAACATATTTGAATAAATAAGTATTTTGCACTGTTTATAATAGTAATAGCAATTATAATTAAATCAAATTTCATAAGAAGTATTAGGGAAGGTAATTTTGTCGTCTTCGTTTCCATAGCGACGGAGTCTGCGCATTTCACACGAGCGCAGCAACATCTGGAGCTCACATCTGCCCTTTGAACACAAGATGTAGGGCTGAATGAGAAATGTTTTCGGTCCAATAACTAATGATGAACGCGCAGTTTGAAGAGAAGCATTTGCGGTCTGATTTAAAGGGATAGTCCAGCCAGCCAAAAATAATTTTGTAATTGTTTACACACAAGTTGTTCCAAACCTGTAATAAATATTTTTTTCTGTTCAACATAAAAGAAGATACTTTGAAGAATGTGGGTAACCAAACCCAATGACTCTGATAGTATTTTTTCTCTTCTATGGAAGGACCAGCAGCTGTTTAGTTACCCACATTCGTCAAAGCAGGCCTCTCTTCGTTTGTGTTCAACAGAAGACAGAATTGTTTGCAGGTTTCGAGCAACCTGGGTAAATTATGACAGAATTTGAACCATACCTTTAAAGTGACAGACACATCCGTGCTTCTAAAGGTATAGGCCTACTGTTTTATTAAGATCTGGTAGTCTGTTAATATAATATTCCATATCAGAGCTTGGTAGACATAATCATTTTATTTGTAGACATGATTAGACAGATGAATTAGTAGATTATAATTAATGTTAGACCCTATTTATTAATGTATCGTTTATATTAATCATAAATATATAGGCTGCGTAATAAATAATCATATGTCAAATACAATCTGGCATTATAAAAAGTAAAAAAAGCTACATTAGATAAAAATGGGTCAAATAATTACATAATGTAGTCTTAATTTAAGCAAATGAATAAAAAATAAATCATAAGAATTCATTCCATCCAGGTAACAGCTGCAGAACTGTGAAAAAAGACTAACAATAATTAATAATTGTAAATAATCAAATTTAAATTAAAAATATTAATGTGTTCTGTTGCAAGTTTGCATACTTGAACATGTTTTCTCAAAAATCGATCTTATCTATACTGTAATTTAAAATACAGGAGAAAAATTAATGCAGAAAATTCCTTCATATTAACACAGTACACTGTGTCCTATTTTGGACTTTTCTTGTGTAGCATTTAACTTACTGCCAATACACTCCTTAAAATGATAATTGATAATGTGTAGTTTTAGTTATTTAGAAAATACATAAGCTACAAATACAAAATAAAAAATATCACACAAATAATATTAAATGTTTATATTATTTTTATGAACAAATCTATATTTCAAATCATATTCTTTGCTGAGATTTTGAGTCATTTCAATGTGTTTTCTATGCAATAACACAGTTTTGTGTCGTAGTAACATAATGACGTCATCCAATGATGTCACAACCTCATTTAGAAACTTTAAGCAGCAAAACGACCTGCCTTCAGCAACTTTACATGAAAATTAGTTGCCAACACTGAGCGGAATGCAGTAGCGACTCAAAAAAAGTGACCCATATATGTTTACAATTTCACCTTTTTGTGTTCCACGGAGGAAAGAAAGTCGTAAGGAGGAAAGACTGCAGGTTGAGAACATCATTGTGAAAAAGTAGCTATAGTATAGATTTAAAAAATATATAGTAGGCTGCTTATTACGGAAATAACATACAAGAATCTACTTAAGTGTGAAGTAAATATAATGTTTTAGCACATTTAATGGCATGTTATTTGCATATAGAAGAAAATGCATTATAGCAAGAGCTGGGTAGATTGCTTACAAATTGTAGTCAGTTATATAGGTTGCTCCTTGTAGGTAATGTATTCTGACTACTTGATTTAAACTTATCATTAAACATACTGATATAGAGTAAAAAAAGGAAAGAGAAAGAAAATGTAAGAACTGCAGGGGGTTTGTGAGTTCATAAAAAGCTAATAATAAATTAAATCATAAAAATGTCAAATAAATCATTTAAACCCTTGAACACTAAAAATAGAAATATTTAATTTGCTTACTTGCATGCATGTGACCATTAAGCGACATCGAACTGTAAACATGCAAACGTGTTATTAAATTATGTTAATAACTTAAACAATACATGTCAAAGTGGTTTGGCTGACAAAAACATTTGGGAATCCCTAATTGCTTGAGAGGTGCTTTCTTAATAAATTAAGAATTATTTACTGCCATTGTGTGAATAATAAATATGTAATCCATAAAAAAGTAACTGTAATCTGATTATAAACATTATGAAATGAAATATACTCTAATACAAGTACTTGATTTTTGGAATCTAATTACATAATCCAGATTACATGTAATCCCAGCTACCCATCAATTTTGATTTAAAATGCAATTAGTTGAATTTGAGTGTTTTTGACCCACATACTGTAATCTGTTGCCGGTTGCATAAACTGCTTGACTAGTCCTAAAAGTTATACTCCAATTTTTTTTTTTTCTGCAAGACTGGTCATAACTTTAAAGTCAGTTACATACAAATTTAGAATGATCTCATTCGAATCTGAAAAGTAAGACTGATAACCACTTGGTTAACTGCTAGTTAGTCAAACTAGTTCTTAAGACACAGTCTTAACATGGTGACTATGTTTATGCAACTGCCCCCTGGACTCAAGGAGCTATATATATATGTAATTTCATAATTATTTCTATTGTCTTTAATTAGGGTTCAAATGTACTGCTGAATACTAACAGGCATTTATGGTAAAATTAAATTATTTGTTACTTCTGTTGGAACTTGTATGTAACACATTTGTAATGATAACTTAGTATATTTAAAATACTTTAAATGCAATATTTAATAGCACACTACAGTTAAAATTATAATCAAGTATTTTACGGCCCGGTTTCACAGACAGGTTAGACTAAACCAGGATTAGGCTATAATTTAAATTTAAGTAATTTTTATTAGCATGCCTAGAAAAAACATTACTGGTGTGCATCTCGAGACAAAACAAACGCACTGATATATTTTAAGATCAGTCAGTGCAAGCTTCTTTCAGTTAAAACAGCTCAGACTTGCACTTTAATCTGGGACTAGGTTTAAGCCTTGTCTGTGAAACCGCGGGTACATGTGTTTAGTCAACACATCACATCACATGTTTTTCACATCACATAAGATTTTTAAAACATAATGATTTAAAATGTACTTAAAAGTACTTTAAGTGGTATTTTATTATATTGAATAATTATAATAATGTATTCAGTTATTTGAATACAGCTGTTATTTCATGTTGTGCTGTTACTGAGCAATGTATGAAGCTAGTTTGAAATGAGTAGCAGAATTTTATGTTATTAGTATGTAAAGAGAGGGATCCGATCTTGTTGACAGTGTGTGAAAAAAAGTGAGACTAAAGGAGACAGAGGTCCTTGCCCCTGACCTGACCTTAAAACCTCCTTATGGCTCCTCGCTGAGCATCTGGGCATCTTCTCCTCTTTTCTTGAGTGACATTGACAAGCAGTTTCCGTAACACTTGAGTTTTATCTACAGATAATTGCTATCTCTCCAAAAACAACACAGCAACACCTCACATCCGGCTCTAATAGATTGTGAAATGGTACATAGAGAAAGACTATCTCTCTTCCTCTGGGCTGAACCTCACTTAGTGTGAGGCTTGTGTCTGAGGCTGAGTGTTTGCTTTGTTGGGCCGAAGTGCAGGGTTATAAGGCCACAGAAGGGGGAGTTTTTGAGACTTTTTGAAGGGAGGAGGGCACCGGCCTGCAGGTGATGAGGATTAGCTGAAGCCAGAGGCCCCTCTGAAACCAAATACAGATCTGTCAGTCTAATCCCCACAAACAGAAAACAGAGCTGCCTCGACTCTGCCTCGCTCTCCTTCTCATTTGGCACATACCCCACCACTTCTTCATTTCTTTCACATCTGCCCTTTGCCAAACACTGCTTGCCCTCAGCCTGTTAATAGGACCCAGAGAAGCATCCCAAAGGAGGAAGTGACTGATTGGCCCTGGCAGTAATGGACAGGTCTGCATAGCCTCACAGAGTGATGAGATAAAGAATGTGTGAGGGCTTTGTCATTAGCGATGAGAGTTGTGCAGCCCCTCAGGTCCTGGGCTCAGTAATCCTACTGTTTCCACTTTATATAATATAGTTGTGTACACCTTGCAGAATTTGTGAAATGTTAAAATTTTAACTAAATAAAAGTGTCTTTACGCAGCCAAGTTAAGGCTGCTCTATGCCTGCTCAAAATTCTGTGTAAAGACCTAAATCCTCATAAAAGCCAGACTAAATTGTGCTCGCTCTGACCCACCGTAGCCCTTAGTGTCACAGTTGTGATTACTTTGTAAATTCATTAATGCCACCTCTGAGTAAAGATACTTAAATGCCACTTTAGAAGCGCTTCTATGCCACCATTGTGGTGTAAAATTGGTGTATGAGGGATCATAAAAATTGCATATTGATCACTGTAATAAAATATCCTGTTAAATTTATGGTTAATATGTCTTTACACTGCTGAGTTAAGGCTGCTCTGTGCCTGCTCAAAATTTAGTGTAAAGATGCAATGCTGCACAAAAGCCAGACTCAATTATGCCTGCTCTGACCCACCTTAGCCATTAGTATCAAAGTATAATTGCTGTGTAAATGCATTCATGCCACTTCTGAGCAGCATTAAACAGTCTATGTGAAGACATCTAAATGCCACTTCTGAAACGCTTCTGTGCCGCCTTTGCATTGTTAATTTGCCATTTTAAACAGGCAGCTGTGGTTGACAATGTTTCTGCTATTACAACATTCCAGTAAATTTGGCTTATAAATTTATAACTGCATATTTCATTAAGTGATAACATACATTATTCCGCCTATTACATAGGTACTTGCCACATAAGTAGATAAATGGACATGAAATATCAACTGAAAATATTTTATTATCTCAAAACTAAAAGCTTCCATGAAGACAAAACCGTTCAGTTTGAGGCTAGACGAATTAACAAGTTCAAACAAGACAGACATTTAAGGTATAATGTACAGTACCACTTATTATGCATCTTAATAAATAATAATAAGGACATGAAATTTTGATTTGCATCGGAACTGTTTTAAAATCACATTGTTTTAAAATTGCGTTTAACTTGTTTAAAAACAGGTAAAATCTTACCAATATTTTTCTGTTAAAAAAAATCCAAATCATTTTTAACAGTGTATACCCTCAATAAGCTAATTCACACAACAGATGTTTACATGTAGTCTACAAGACAAAATAATAGCTGAATTTATATATATAGCAATATCACACTTGTAGCTGATATACAGCCATATTACACTGCTATGAGTATGATATAGCATTTTTACAACAGTTTGACGGCACGAGTGTGTAAATACATAAGAAACAACAACGGAGTGTCTTAAAAAACCCTCTCTTGGCCAGAACTACTTCCTTCCACCGCAAATTCAAACTTTCAAATAGACTTTATCTGTATTAACAAACTTCATATTTGAAGTCTAAACAAATACATTCTCGCATATAAACTCTTAAAACTACGTGACACAAAAACAGAATTATTTAATATTGTATTGTTATATACTATTTAATTATACTGATTTGGGCATCTGCCATGACACTCGCTGTGAGAAATACCACAAACAGAGTGATACAAACGGTGAAACGGTTGGAGTGCTGTTATCAATAGAATATCACACTCCTCTCAGCCAATAAGATTATATATGACTCCCGGCGAAAGCTGACATATGCTTGATTCTTAATGTGTTGTTACCTGGATAATCCATGACTGTTTTGGGATATTTGTTCATGAGTCCCTTTTTTGTCCTGAGCAGTTAAACTTCCCACTGTTCTTCAGGAACATCCTCTTGCACAATTTTTTGGTTTTCCAGCATCTTCAGCATATTGAACGCTTTCCAGCAGCGACTGTATGATTTTGAGATCTGTCTTTACACACTGAGGACAATTGATGGACTCATACAATCAAACTATACAAAAGGTCCAAGCATTCACAGATGCTCAAGAAGGCAACATGATGCATTCAACTATTGAAAATGATGAAGATGAATACATTTCTGTTTTTTTTTTTTTTTATTATATATATATATATAAAATTACATTTGGCAGGTTTAGTTCTATTAAAATGGGCCGAGACCAAAAAACCCAAAGAGAACCAAACTACAAGTGTGAACACACCCATAGTTTTAGTTGAGTGTTTGGGGAATAACTGGCTGATTGATTGATTCATTACTCTTACATTTATTAAAAAGCAATGTAAAAATGAGGAATGTTACAACATAATGTAAGTGATTTGTCATATAGAAGCAATGTTTAAAGAACTGCAAAACAAAGTAGGGCAGAAAGAGCTAAAAGTGCAGGGTTCAGACTCAAGGACAAGTATACAAAGTCCAAATCGTTTTGTAGAAACTGTCAAAGCATAAAAGTATGGCAAACTAAAGATCAGAGACCTAATGCAGTAACATACAAACACATGAGCGGAAACAAGAATCCCTCCAAGCTTTCAAACAGCTGCCTGAGTGGCCATCTTGCACAAATATGTATAACACACGGCAGAGATGCAGTGCTCCAGTTGTTGCATGTGAGAAACCCAAAGGACAGAGATCTGAAGCCTGTTTTCTTTTTTATTCCTTCCCCTTTTTCACAGCTGTGTCTCATATGTTCATGCGGCCTCTCGCGGTGTCAGCTTTGCTATCGTTCAGTCCCACTTGGCTGCCAGTGTTTTAACAGGCTGCCTTGATGCTGGGTGCTCACCTTCAGGGTGATCTAGACAGGACGTAACGGGTGGAGGAATGCGCTTTGCCCCGCTCGACCCTCCCCAAATCTCCACTGCTTTATTTGAGGGTCAGTTTACCCTGAAAGAGTTTTACTGTATCCTTCCCACTGTCTCCCATCCCGCTGCCTTCAAAAGGCCGCCCCCCGCCTTGAACCAGACAACATGCGAAATAAATATTACTCTGACCCATGTCTCCAACTCTTGGTGCCAGAGTCAAACAGAGCAAGTGAAAAGGAAAAAAAAGAAGAGAAGCTTCAGAAGGCGTTTGAGGTGGTGTGGGAGAGTGTGAACGCAAGCGAGTTTTTTCAGACTGGAATTAGCACATCTTTTGATTTCAGCGTCATGCTCCAACCTGCAGGAGCTAAAATGATTATAACTTAGGCAGACAGATTCAAAAGACAGAGGGATAGGTTTTGAAAGAAATTAATGCTTTATTCAGCAAGGATAAAGTAAGTGACAGTAAAGTCATTTATGATGTTACAAAATATTTCTAATTCAAATAAATGCGGTTCTTTTAAACTTTCTATTCATCAAAAGTATTGAAAAAACAAACGCATCACAGTTTCCACAAAAATATTAATCAGCACAACTGTTCTCAACACTGACAATAATTTTCTTGTGCAGCAAATCAATGAATTAAAATGATTTCTGAAGACTGGATTAATGATTTTAAATTGCAAAAAAAATGACACTATTACTATTTTTGATCAAATAATTTCTGTCTTTGTGAGCTTGGTGAGCCATCTTTCAAAAACATCTTACCGACCCCGAATTACCGAACTTTTGAACGTCATTGTATATTTGACTGCAAATGCTGCAATCTCACAGCTTAATATAAAATATATTTTAATTTATATTATATTTATTTATAATATTAAATATATTTTTCTGTTGCTGTGTGGTAGTGTTTCACGTCAACTGTGAAAAAGTGTCCTTCTTTCTTCACTTGATTACTCACATTTCTATCACTCAACAGTTTGCAGTGTGGTTTGAGCTTGTTTAGACTGAGAAGAACTGTGACCTTTTTTTATCTTGCATTTAAGACACGATGCAATGTCAGTCCTCCATAGTGTGTAAACAATCAGGAAAGCTTCATTATTTTCCTTTCATGTGATCAGGGTGGCTAAGTTACCCAGCATTTTCAGGAAAATGTTTTCTAACTAGAAGTAATCATTTTTGTTTTCTCCTCTAACAAGTCTCATTCGCATGCTCATTTAGAAAAGCTGGATCCAATCCCCAGCTATATACAGTATGTCTAAAATAGGAAAATCTTGTCATATCATTTTATCATTTTACTGCCATTTATTTACCTCCTATGCATTTCCAGCTGGCTGAGTTTACAACAAATGTGGGTGGTAACAACTTATATTCCTGAAGCCATTTGATAGCTTTGCATTAAGCACAGTTTGAAATTTAAGCTATTATTCAATTACAATCATGCACTCTGTTGTAGCTCTTGTATCTCATTTATGGCCGTGCTTTTCAAGCTTGCCATGTCACATTTCATCAAGTGACATGCAACAACCAATACCATTTTAATGAAATAAAACCTGGTGTGAAACCATGCTTTTGTCCCTTTTAGACTTTGGCAGTAAAACATAAAAATAACCATCAATACAACTTTCACTGCATTGAAAAGAGCTGCTCTGACGTTTGGCCAAACCGTTTTCTTTGGTGTTTTGCAGAACAAAGAAAACTGTACAGGGTCAGAACAAGTAAATTATGACAAAATTAATAGTTTAGGGCAAAGCCCAAAATGAAAAATCTCTCATCGTTTACTCTCATGCTGCCCAACATGACTTTCTTTCTTCAGATGAACACAAATGAAGGTTTTTAGAAGACGAATCCATCTCTGTCAATCTATATAATGCAAGTGGATAGTAACCAAAAAATGACAATGGTAATTTTAGATTACCTTTCAGATGTATTTAATCATAAAACCATTTATAATCTATGAAAACATCAACAACTTATGTCATATTTTCTGTAAACCTTCTTGTACATTAAGACAGGCATCTGCAATTCTGTCCAAATTAATGGTGTTTGAATTTGTACATCTTATAATATAATTATTATTAATGACCTCTTGAGTTTAATAAAAAGAATATATATATATAAAAACATTGATTAGTGAAATGAACTAATGATTTCATAAAATATTAGAATGATTGTCTCTCATTGGCCTGATTAGCTAAGCCCTCAAAAGACGTCTCATTTAGTGGTTCAGTATTGCATGATCTGTAGATTATATTTAATAGTTTACACTTTGCAAAAACGTTTTCAATTAGTTTTAAAAGGTAACATTATATTCTTAAGGACTCTACACTTATGTTTCTTTTCAGGAGCACTAGTGCTTCTACTTACAAAAATTTAAAAAAAAATTAGGAACACCTTCTGATCAATGACAGAAATTAAATTACTATTATAAGGTGATTTTTGACTCCTTAACGTATTTTTTTAACCTTTGTAATGCCATTTTTAACTTTATTAAATGTACGTCATATGTTGTGCTAAAAATAGATTTATTAACTTTTTGTAAAAAAAAATAAATAATTAAACAATAAATTAATTTAAAATAATAAGATAGAATCAGGAAGACCTGAAATCAGCATCAACAATAATCTTTGCACGGAACAGAAGAGCACAAATGTGGAATATTTACAGACTTTTTAACAAGACTCAGAGGTGGCATTAATACATTTAATAAAAACAATGCTATGAGATTGAATATAGCAACATTAAACAATTAAAATTTATACTTTAAAAATGAAACTCCCAGTAGGTGGCAGCAAGTCACTGTCTGTCACTGAATCATTCATCTAATCGATTCCTTCAAACTGCTGATTCATTAACGAATGAAGCAAGTGACTCTCTTTATGAATGGGTCATTGAATCATTAACTCACCAGATTTGTTCAAAAACAAAGATTCATTCATAATCGAAACAGCGATGTGTTTGCTTGGAGATGCGCAGCAGCTTTATTTCATCAACAAAATAGTTCTGAACAGATCAGACAAGTGTTCCAAAAATGTAAGTCGCTTTATATAAACTTTTGAATAAAATCAATAATGTATAAATCTGTTGTACAAATTCAATTTCACATTTGCAAACTCTTTATAATCATTAAGTTCATCGCGATCTCACAAACTTCTATTTTAGTGACTGAAGCTCTCTACACTGCACACTGAATCTATTATTTGCATCGTCTCTACACTTTGTTACAATGAATGACAAACTGCTGTCTACTTTCAGGATCTGTGCTGGGAGGAGCAGCAATAGAGAAGCATTTCCATTGGCTGGCCAATGAAAGACGGCATTGCCCGGCAAACCATAGACACAAATATCCCGCTACATTTGGTTTAGTCTGCACTGCACTATGGTTTATGCAGAACTGGGGTTGCTTTTGTAATCTTTTGAATGGATAAAATATAGAAATCACTTTAATTTTCAAATAAATCTAACCAGTTGGAAATGAAATGCCGCCCCCCTCGAAATTCACTCCCCGGACTCCGTGCTCCTGCCCCCCCCATTAGTCAATCTTGCTTTAAATGCTAGTGAGCTCTGCAGACTCCGCCCCTCTCTTCCGTGGAGTGACGAGCAGACCGTAGATATGTGTAGATTCTCTATTTGACCGCTCCAGGTACATAATAATCAATAAATATTCAAAGATATAACTTGCTGTTATATCTTTGAATACAACAGCAAGACGCACACAGTCAATGCGCTCAAAGATTCGCAGACTGTTCCAAAAATGGCCCATAGAAACAGTCCATAATGAGGAATCTAGGTATATATTTCTATGGAGCATACTATAAACTTCAGCTGCGAAACTGGCTAACTAGCACATTATTAGGAAAGGCGATTTGCAAAGATTCATAAAAACCCTTATACTCTTCTGTAGATAAAGCTGGATCACGAATGATTCGCGCGAACATAGATGCATTTATGTAGATCGGGGATCGGCGCATTCACTTCAAAGCGAAAGTAACGCTTCAACGGCCCGGATGTCGGGAGTAACTGACAACTGCTATATTCATTATCACATTCAACAACTGAACACTTCAATTGCTTAATCTGAGACATCTTGTCTTCCCCTGCACCGGAGGCGGACAGGTCTCAGCTCACTCAGGGCGGGTCTAAGGTAAGACAGTCTTGTCAATCAACTATTGTGGGAGCGGTTAAAGTTTTGAT
This sequence comes from Barbus barbus, assembly GCF_936440315.1. NCBI lineage: Eukaryota > Metazoa > Chordata > Actinopteri > Cypriniformes > Cyprinidae > Barbus > Barbus barbus. The sequence continues at coordinate 6,385,730 of NC_136719.1, read as the reverse complement.
TAAAGTTTTAACAGTTACAGTTCTTTTGGATGTTGGCTTTGTGGTTTTTGAGGAAACGTGTCTTCAAGGTGAATATTGAGGTTGGCTGTCTCTCTGCATCAGTAGTTCTGTGATGTTTGGACACAATCCTTTAGTGTTCAATGATCCTATATTATACATTTTCTCTTTTCGCCCACTACTACTTCTTTACCAGAACCGTCTTGCTAAGCTTTGTGTATGCAGTCAAAACTGTTGTTCCTAAAACACCAAAACATTGGACTGTTAAGGTTACAGACGTTACAGACATGATTTTTGGAAGTCTAACAAGTCATTTCACTCATGGCACTGCTGTATACAAGTACTACACTGATATACAAAAATCTAAAAGTTAAGTAAAAGATAATCGCAATGTTTGTTTTTCCACTGTATCCTACACAATTATATGAACCACTACAGGTGTTCGCATTATTTTGTCCAACCTATATCCCTACTATTCAGTACATGAGTGACGGTGCTCTTTTAACATACGCTTAAACACCCATGCATTGTTATTTTTTTATCCTCTCCTTTGCGTAAATGCCTGGCTTTTGTGTACATTCCCTGCTAATAAAAGTTTGTTTTCAAGAGGGTGAGTGCAGCTTACTTACTTACTTACTTACTTACTTTAGCTGAGAGAGAGAGAGAGATTGTGCTTGAAAGAGAGAGTCATTGGGAGATCTCAGGGTGCTGTTCTGCTTAACTTCCCCCGGTCAAAAGCTCCTCAGTGTGGCTATCCAGGCAAGCAAATCAGCCTGTGCCCGCTGTTTACTGTGCTGTTCACAAGGGCCACCGGAGCTGGAACAAAGGGGGGTCTGTTCCTATTGTCCTTCCCCAGAATGACAGCTCTCTGTTGGGCCGAGAGACGGACCGGGGGGCCCTGGCTCCCACATACAGGGACGGAGGACAGATTTAACAAACCATGTCTTTCACTTTTAAGCCCTCAATCAGACGCTGCCTCAATGTAAACACCTGCGGCCATTCACTGATTCTATCTGATGGAAGCGGAGAGCGCTGTTTACATGGTTCAGGCTGCTACTAACAGGCATTTAACACTGATCAAGGCATAAACGGATATTCGGTGCAGATTAAGCACATTTATTTTCATTGCAAATCAAAGGACTGAAAGTATTCTTAAATGAGAAATGCACACAATAAGGGGCGTAAAGCAAAGAGTGACTTTCTCTCCATCCATCTTCCCAAAACCTAAAACAAAGCAGCTGCTGTTCACATCTGGGACTGCCCTGTTCCCCTGGTACTGAAGCAACTTTAATGAGTGTACCTGACACCTGTGCTCAAGGAAAAGCTGTTGCAATATCTCTGTGACTGGGTCCTTTTACGCGTGGCTCTAAACTGTACAGAGCGTCTGGAGGTCAATGTGTTGGGGTGACAGAATAAACAGTTCAGGTGAGCTTCAGAAGCGGCGCATTAAACTGAGTGTTTAAGAGGTGCTGAGCCCTAAGGGGCAGGTGGGATTGGCCTTACACAACAGTTGTCCGCCATCTGAGTCCCTATATATCTGGCTGTTTCGGTCATTATGAGCATTTATATCAATCACAAAGGAGTTCTCTGTACACTCCAAAAAGTGCTAAGTTGACTTAACTTTAAAAAATTGAGGAAACCCCTTGCCTTAAAATTATCAAGTAAATAATAATTTAAAAAATTAAGCTAAGTGAATTATCAGGTTCACTTAACTTATTTTATTATTATTATTTACTTGATAATTTTAAGGCAAGGGGTTTCCTCAATTTTTTTAAGTTAAGTCAACTTAGCACTTTTTACAGTGTACCTTTCTCAGCCATGAGAATAAAAGCAGACTTTTGCTTAACCTTCCGCGTCTTATATTTCCCCTGAGAAAAAGACTATTGGTGAAGTTTACATGTTATGTTAAAGCAAGTTATTTTTGATCATGCGATCAACACATCTTCATGATTTATTTTTATGAGTTCATTTGTTAAAAAGATTTGAACCAAATTATGTAATATTCCTTAATTTCCTGTTTGTTTAAGCACAACACGAAGAGTGGTGAAACTAAACAAAACAGAGTACATTTTAGAAGAAAATACTATTTCAGTTTTTCTACTTTAAAATTTCGCATTTAATTCAAGGGGTTACTTAATTCCTTTGCAATTGTTTACTGGCAATTTATGAAAACTTATTTTTAAGTCAATCTTTTTTTTTCAGTGTAGCGACAGATATTTAATTCTGTATTGTGATGTAAATCTGCGTGTAGGATGGGACTTGGTTCTAGATTGTTGGATTTTGATATGTGGGCATTGCTTTTGCCAATTTGGGTATTTTGTAGTGACCTTCTCATTGTTGCTGAGACTTTTATTAATGTTTTGTGACAAGGAGCTATTTTGGTGATATTTAAATATAATTGGTAAGGCAGACATGCTGTCATTTGTAATGTTTTCTTTGTTCTCTTATTATCATTTTACATGTAAATACAGCTGAAGTAAACTTGTGTATGGTGATTTTGTCCAACGACGTCTGGATTTGAGCAGTGCAGAGCAGCAGATTGGAAGTGGCTGCATATAATGGGTCGCATTGTCTGATGACAGAAACATAAAAATATGTAGGCTAAATGAGAACAGTTTTATTGGGAATTTGAGTGTTAAAATAGGAATAAGACACGATGACGTAATGGATATGCTAATTAGTGCATGATGTCATGTAATGACATTTAGTAACTTTTCAAGCAGGCTTTAACTACTTTTCCTTGAAGGCATTTGGCAACACTTGTATTGCACTCAAAAGCAGCAGCAGATAAGCAAGAACTTGCAGGGGCAGGGTTTAAACAGCCTACATGAATGGAGATGTGCGGTATTCATCTTCATAGAGAATTAAGTCTGTCATTTTCACTGGAAGGTCCAGTTATGACATTATGACAGGGCAAATTTTCATTCCATGCCGGCTTTAAAGTCACAAAGAGGCAAAAGTTTTGCCATAACAATCTTAAGAGAAGAATCAGTTTTGCTATAGCGTCATCAATGAACCATTCAAATCAAAAATCTCCACCAGTCCAGTTTGTTTTACAGTATATGAATAAGGTGTTCCCACATTCTACATTCTAATGAGAAAGACAGAATGTGTTAAAGGGACCAGCAAAATAACCACTTTATTTTTACTTATCTGCTTATTAATTTATTCTATTTAGATGTTTAGGTTACTTATACACGTTTGAAACATGGGGTCAGACAAACCTCCCACAATTTAGCCTACAGCCAGCCTGAAACTAACGTTTTCTACTTGCTTTTGAGATGTTCTGATTGCAATCTCTACCCTTAGGTACGATCTCCAGCACTACAGATAATAACAGCAGTATAATACACTCTCCTTGACATGTTGCAATATCTTTACACGGCGAGACGCGCGTCGGGGCAACTTGTTGTCGCCGCAGGTGCATTTCTGAAAACGCGCATCCATGAAGCGCGTAAAGCAGCCTCCACCCATCATTACAGTTCAGAGACAAGCATCTGCGGAGATAACCCTGCCGTTATCAGTCGCCTGCGTTCTCATACCTCCCTCTCTCCGCTTTGTTAGCGGAGTTTATGCGGCTCAACTTCGCTCCTCCTCCAGTGTGCCTTCTGTAGGCTACTCAGAGCGCTGTGCGTCTACAGGTTGAGCGTCTCCAGGATTGGTTTAAAACAAATGCAACAGGTTAAAGTGCGTTAATGAATCCGAGAGCGTTCTAGAGTGGGCGAAATGTGGGAGCAAAATAACTAATTAAACCAGAGTTAACGTTTCAGTCATCACCTATTTGGATTGGCTCATTTATATTAGAGTGAAACTCTGCGCGAAAGTTCATCATGGTTTCTTTGCTGGATTTAAGCGCTCTTGTTCTGTCGCTCGTTTGGGGATATTGCGTCCTGGCGGACACGGTCTTTACAAACTTTACTCTGGACAACGAGGTCCACTCTAGTTTCATCCACCGGCGCTTGAAGAGCCAGGAGCGCCGGGAGATGCAGCGGGAGATCCTGTCAATCCTCGGGTTACCGCACCGGCCGCGGCCGCACCTCCACGGCAAGCACAACGCCGCGCCGATGTTCATGCTGGATCTGTACAATGCCATGTCCACTGAGGGAGACGAGGAGGGCTTCTCGTACCCGTACAAGCCCGTTTTCACCACTCAGGGACCGCCAATCGCGACCCTTCAGGACAACAACTTTCTGAACGACGCGGACATGGTCATGAGTTTTGTTAATCTAGGTAAGATGCACTGACAGTTGGGATGTCAAATGCCATAATTTAACCTGCCAACCTATGTTGCTTAAATCAAACCTATTTGAAACCAATTAATCTATAGGCTATTAAAATTCATACAGTGCACGCTCTTATTTGGTCATAATGTGAACTATGAAATAGTCATTAAATATTAATGGAGTTGACAAAATTGTCCATTTAATGAACTTTATTACAAGGCGCTCTGCAGTACTTGATTTTGATGTGTCAACTCATTAGTCAAAAATCTTTGTTTATAAAAGGTCTGTGCTTCTGATTGGTCAACTTGGCCATCCAGCTGTGTTATTTTCCACAATACAGTGAAACAGGCGAAACACCTGTTCACCAATCACAGCGTTTTATTGTACTTTGTTGAGGCCCCTACATGAATTTGCTTAATAAAAGTGAAAAGCGAACATTCTAGTAACAATTTGTGCCCTCAATATTTTTTTACGTAAGTAACCGTTTGATAAAATCAATAAGACCATGCTACGGTTATGAAGGAAAATCACATCCTGGGTGTATTATTCCCATTGTACCCTATCATTGAGAACATTATGTGGGTTAAAACTTAGAAAAACAACATATTTTGGGTCAAATTTGATTGATAGTTTTACAAGAAACTATTTCAAGCTGCATAACATGCATAACTGTGCTTTTTAGTGTTTGTTTAGATGTTCTTGACAGTGTCACAAAGTCTGGTTCCAAAAGCGAAACCGATGTGGTTTATTTTGGAAGACAAAGAGCGGCTAATGAAACTGCAGCACTTGAATGTGAAACATCATGATGGGATTGCATTTCTATCTGAAAGTCAGTTCAAATAAAAGGCAAAAATCAGATTGATCCTCTGCCTCTTCCATGTTTTGGCATCAACAGGAAAGACCTGATACAGATATCAGATAATAACAGGGCTGAGTGAATAATAACTGGCCTAAGAATTGGGATTTTCCCCCCGAGAGTCTTCGATGTTTTATTTGTTCCTGGGCCAAATAGCATGCATAGTTCTCTCCTTCATTGTTTGTTTGATTTTATTAGGCCACTTATCTGAGCAAAGTCTTAACCTTGGCGTGATTTCCAAGCTCCTGACGCTGGTGAACACAAACCTATATTTGCATTGTGTGTTTTGGGCAGTGATAATAAAGCGCTGTCGCATTCCCAAGCGTCTGCTGTCTCAGCACCAGCTGTGTCCTCCGCTAATGTTCAGGTGTTCAGAGTTGGCTGTCTGGGAGCTCAACGGTCTCTTTATCTTCAGTTTTTTTTGTTCTCTGCAGTAATGATATCAGCTGACAGAGGCACAAGTGTTTTGCTAAGTGCAAAGTACGCCTCATGACTCGTTTGCTTAACTGCAGTGAGAGATCCTATGGGGCCGCTCACGTATATTCTTGCATTCAAAAGCGACAATGAAATGACCCTTAACTATGGAAACCATAGTTTCTGCCAATAACATTTATTGTTGCTACTGTAAAACCATGACACATAATATATACATGCCTTTTCTTTAGCACCGTGGTAGCTATGGTTCACTGTTTTATTATAAAAACAATAAGTGTAATAACTTTGGTATTTTGGCAACACGTCTTGTATGAACGCTCCCAGGTCACCATTCAAGCAGCTTTTAGTCATCCACCTTTACCTCCACATTAAGTGTAATCTTTGACACCGCCTAACTTTGCCTGCTTTAATGTTAAGTACCTGACTTGTTATCACCAGGCCTGTCAGTTTCCTCATTAAAGCGTCATCATCTGCACGTAAGCACAACACTGCCATGCAAAGTGTGATTTATTGTCCGATAAAAGCAATTATGTTGTTAAGGGTGTGATTTGTATCGCTGTTGATTTTTTAAGATGGGTTGGATGTGATAGTTAAGTGAGGATCTGAATTCTTTTGAAGCTATAAAACCTTTATGACGTCTCAAACCTGTATGACTTTCTTTCTTCTGTGGACTCAAAAGAAGATATTTGGGCTGATTTAAAGGTTTGGAATGATATGAGGGTCAGGAAATGAGGACAGAATTAAAGTTTTTGGGTAAACTGGCCCTTTAAAAACTGATCAAGAATTACAAACATGTTTTGTTTATTATAATGAAAAGAAATGATTAATCTGAGAAAGGCTAATGTGTTTGTGTGTGTGTGTGTGTGTAAGTAAGTGTATGACTATAAGTAGGGAGGTGACTGTTTCTTATTCTGAAATGTGTAATTATCCAGAGGACTGCTGTATTGTGCCTATTTTGGACAAGCTCTGACACAGATGGATTTGACCACAGAGGCTCGCAGAATCAAGGGCCTCTCTCTCTTTCTGCTCCGCTTTCGCTCTTCCCGCCTGCTTTAAATGAAACAACCTGCTGTAGCCACTCTATTCAACCAAACTGAAGTGCCACAGCACACCTTTTATATTAAACACAGTGTCAACAGAGACTTTCCCCTTTGGCATTTTGCAGGAAGAATGTGTGCCTTAATTTTCACCTTGGTGGTTACGTAGTTGCTATATTGCATTAAGCCCGGAGAACACTGCATGGATGCCATACGATACGAGGGTTTTGCTTTCTTCACTGAATCTGCGATCCATAAACCTGACAGTTAATCATAACAAAGATGTTTTACATAAGCAAAATGAACACAAGGAAAACAAAAAGAGTTCGCACAGAAACCACATGCGATCCAATAACATCTAAAGATTTTTTAATGTTTACTGGAATATGATCTTCCACAAATCCCTTTAAATTATGAAATGCCCAATTATGTTTCCAATGGTTTTAAGAAGAAATGCATTATTTGAGCTGTTTTTTTTTTAACTTGATCCTTTCAGTGAAGGAAAGCTCCTGCATTCTGTTGCAGATTTCAAAGTTTAATTCAGATAAACCAATGTTTCAATCAAAAAAACCTTCTTCCTAAACCATTTTCCTAAAGACAAGAAAATCACACGTGAAATGAATGCCCTCATATCTGTGCCATGGCTTTAAAACAATGAGAGGAAAGCTGCTTTGTGAGTCCAATCTCTGAATCTTTTGAAAAATACACCGATTCATCTGGAGTATTTTGAGAACAAGTGAGTGATTTACAATTATGAACAAATTCCGTTTTCTAGTCTAGTCTATGTCTTTGCTCCCTTAGTACCGAGCCAGTCAGTGACTGGCAGCATTTTTGTACGAACGCCATCTCGTCTAATGATCTAGAACAAATTAAAATATTTTAGAGTTAATCAAACTGATATTTAACCCTACTGTTGTATTCGGGTCAATTTAACCAACACTCGATTTTCAAATTGGTCAAAATAGTGGTTAAACTATTTATTTCTTCTTGACATTTTGTGAACATTTCTCATTTAGGGTTATGAATGTGCTTGCAAAGTTTGGAGACAGATATGTTTTGGAATTTATTACAACTTTTGAGCACCATTGGTTTCCATGCAAACTGCTAAAAAGCAACACTTTGAAAAAAAAAAATGTTAAAAAATCAGGTAAAAAGCTGAAAACTTTTACCGCTGCTGTCATACGCCAAAATATGAAATACATGCAAACTTATGAAATGTAAGACTCAAAGTTTACTCGAAACTGAGGCTCATCTTTTGAATCATCTGGAAAAAAAACCCACTTTTCTCTATCAACCGATTTTGAAAGTCCAAAAATCTGTCAAAGGATGTTTTTAGTTGTTTCATTTGCAGCACTGAGGTGTGAGAAACCCATTTTACCCTCACAAGGGTATGAGAATAACAAAAAGGCAGATGAAGTACAAATAGTAGTAAATACTATAGGTACACTAAGTACAAATAATGTAAGATAATATACTCACTTGTAATTATTTGCACCTCAGTTCAAATATAGTCACTACAAGCTGTCATGAAAAAAGCTAATTTTGGACACACAGTATGTGGGTCAAATTGACCCGTAACACAATAGAAATAGGCTAACAATAAAAATAGAAGGGAATTGTTACATTTCTTACAAATGTCATATTTTGACAAGCTACATTAGAAGTTTTGTGTTTTAACATGAACCTTTAGTAGTTTTTATATTGCCAATTTTTGCTAAATTGCTGGCAGTTTGATTGACAGGCGATCTGACCAATCATAATGCAGAATCTGCCATTTTGTCTGACAAACAAACCAGACAGGAGAGTAGATTAACATCGGTGGACTTGAACTTGAAAAATGTTGTGTATTGACATCTTTCCGCGGTTGAAACGATACCTTCTGATGTTCATTCATGTTTATTTCATGCTATAACTAGTAAATATAAAGAGATGATCTGTTCATGTGGCTCTTTAATTCTTATTTTTCTCTGAAGAAATTTATTCATACAGTGCAAACTTTGCGAATAATATAATAAACTGAATAGACATTTTAAAACAGATTTACTTCTTTTACCTGCTCCTTTTCAACAGCAGGTCTTACTGTCTTCTTACCTACGTATACTATCTGAAGCTTTTTCAACTTTTCAGACATATAGTACTTTCAGATGAAGCGATCTAAGTGTTTCTCATTTCTGATGAAAAGAAAGTGTACTTCTTGTGCCCTCCATCTGGATGACTTGTACTCTTTCCTCCTGAATGAAGCTGGGTGGCATTCGCTGCTTCTAAAATATTATGACAACACTTGTGGATCTGATTTCACAGATACTCCTCTAAAGCACGGTGGGGAGGTCTGCTGAACGACAGGCTCTAAAGAAGCTTTGTTTGGCATGGCCGGACCCTCTTCATTCCTACAAATGTTTCATAAGGCCGGGGCACAATTTACGATGGACATGTGGGTGTCTTGCTGTTCCAAGAGAATGAATCTTTCCGTCTGTCAGATGAAGTGTGTTTCAATTCCAGCACAGGTGTGACTCACTAAAACTGTTTGTAGTAGATCAGGAGGCAATGGCTTTGTACTTGAGTTGAAAGTTTTATAGAGCCATCTGTTTCTGAGTTATGATATGTTTAGGATATAGCGTAGCTTTGATGATATTCAGTGACTCTTTTTATGTAATTCGTTTTAATATTGAGTTAATATCCCAGTTCTGGTTGTGTCATTCAGATATGTCATGTCATTCTGCCCCTTAAAGGGTCTTATTTTGTTAGGTTTAATGATAACATAGATGTTATGCCCGTGTGTAGAGTAAGTGGGTGGGTCTCTGATTTCTTTGGACCCCGGGGCACCGGGACATTTTGTCTCTGAGTCACCTTAGTAAAAAGCCCAGCTGTGTAAATGGCTTACGGCATGTATGTAAAATGTAAACGCAACACCCCGCACGCAACACAAGTCAACACTGCGGAGGGCGTGTGAACGCTCCAGGGATCTAGAACATGCTTTTCAGTGTGTGAAATGCAGACACTCAGCAAGATACTACTCAAATAAAACCACATGAAGGAGGAATACTAATCATTGTTGATTCCTAGCTGAATGTTTAGGCTGCTCTATTCCATATAGTTACAGTGGATGGTGACCATCAAGAACCTTAAAGGACAAAACGTTTTCAGGCACTTAATTGCATGTTAATTGCAATTTAATTTAAATGTAGGTTAAATTTCTATTAAATGCAATTAGTTGAACTTAAAAGTGCTTTTTTGACCAACTTAAAGGAACAGTTCATGCCAAATTTGAAATTCTTTCATTTACTCATGCTCAAGTTATTCTAAACCTGTATGAGTTTCACTCTTCTGTTGAGCACAAAGGAAGATATGTTTTTGATCAAAGAAGTCAATGGAAGCCAATAATGGCTTTATGCTTGTACAACCTGAATCTCGGAAATGTTGGCCACATGAGACAATATTTTATTTACAATAGAACATAGAGAACATAACTAAATGTTTAAATGGAGAAATTTTACACTTTTATCCACTAAATGAGCTCATTTCAAATTTGATGCCTGCTACAGGTCTCAAAAAAGTTGGCACAGGGGCAATAAAGGGCTGAAAAGACAAGACATTTTGAAAATATTCAGCTGGGCAACATCTAGCAACTAATTAAGTTAATTTACATCAGGTCTGTCACATGATTAGCTATAAAAGGGATGTTTTAGAGAGGCAGAGTCTCTCAGAAGTAAAGATGGGCAGAGGCTCTCCAATCTGTGAAAGAGTGCGTAAAAAGGTTAGAATACTTTAAAAACAACATTCCTCAACGTCAAATTACAAAGGCTTTGCAAGTCTCATCATCTACAGTGCATAACATCATCAAAAGATTCAGAGAAACTGGAGAAATCACTGTGCGTAAGGGACAAGCCTGAAGACCTTGGTTAGATGCCCGTGTTCTTCAGGCCCTCAGATGACACTGCATCACTCATCGGCATGATTCTGTCATTTACATTACTAAATGGGCCCAGGAATACTTCCAGAAACCACTGTCGGTAAACACAATCCGCCATGCCATCTGCAAATGCCAGCTAAAGCTCTATCATGCAAAAAGGAAGTCATATGTGAACATGGTCCAGAAGCGCCATCGTGTCCTGTGGGCCAAGGCTCATTTAAAATGGACTGTTTCAAAGTGGAAAAGTGTTCTATGGTCAGACGAGTCCAAGTTTGACATTCTTGTTGGAAATCATGGACGCCGTGTCTTCCGGGCTAAAGAGGAGGGAGACCTTCCAGTGTGTTATCAGCATTCAGTTCAAAAGCCAGCATCTCTGATGGTATGGGGGTGCATAAGTGCATACGGTATGGGCAGCTTGCATGTTTTGGAAGGCACTATGAATGCTGAAAGGTATATAAAGGTTTAGCAATTATTCTGGGGATATTAGAGACTTATTTTACATCTTGTAAAAAGGAGCATAATAGGTTCCCTTTAATAATAATAATATTAATACACATTTTATTTATTTTTTAATTCATAAAAAATAAAATACGTTGATAAGTATTTTTATCTGTGCTGGGCAACGATAATCGTGATTAATCGCATCCAAAATAAAAGTTTTATTTTATATAATATATGTGTGTGCTGTGTATATTTATTATGTATATATAAAGACACAAACATAAAGTATATATTTTGAAAATATTTACATGTATATATTTACATTCATATAATTTAACTTATATATAAATATATTTAACATATAAACATAACATATTTTTCTTAATATATACATGCATGTGTGTGTATTTATATATACATAATAAATATACACAGTACACACATATATTATGTAAACAAAAACTTTTATTTAGGATGCGATTAATCGTTGCCCGGCACTAAATTGTATTTAACTAACTATATATGTAGATATATAAGATTATATAGATAATTATAATTATATATATTGAAATATATCTTATAGATACACAAATATATTTTAATAATGATAAAAAAACATTCTACATATTATTCACAAAACAATACACTACAATACATTAATAACTACTTACAATAACCCTCATTTGAATAATAAACAGCAGGGTAGAGATGCACAACATTTTGTGCATCTGATGGAAATTTTCTGTCAGTATATTGTCTGTGCATTTAAGCACACTACTTTTTCACAAGAGTTCATGAAAAGCAGGGCAGATATCAAGGTCTTTGAGTCAGACCACTTTGTGATTCCTTTCTTTAAAGTCAGAGTTACATTTTTTGGTGAGATGTCCCCATCCTAGCATGTCAGGACACATACAAACATGTCCAAAGAGATAACTATAATTCTGGCCACTACAAGATCTATTCACCTTATGTGGGAGCCGAGCAACAAAAAAGCCACGAAAATGAGGCATTGGAAGAAAAGATGTGCAGAAAATGGGTGGTAGAGCTAAACACGAGGTGCTTCTGATTGAAATGCATGACTGAGTGGAAGAGGGACTTGCTGTGTAGTCATTCGATATGTTTTGTTTCTTTGTATGTTGTGACAGCCCATATTCTGGTCTTCATCTATGTGGATGTAAACAAGCGCAGACAACTCTTTATTTTTGTACAGGGTCACTAAAACTCCAGAGCTATATAGCAATAACAAAGAGAATGTGAAGAAGGTCTGCTCCAAAAACTAGTGAGCTGACTTAATGCCTAAATCTAAGCAATCTTATCTGAAATGGATCTTCATAAATCACTGATTGCAAAGTCTAAAAGCCCTGTTCACACCAACACATGTAGCATAAAAATGCAGTCTGACTATAGAGTACAGACTAGTGTCGGTTCTGGATTCTTCTTCAAGGTGCTATTCTATTTAGCAAACTAGCCTGTTTGTGAGTGCCACTAAGTCATTATTTTATGTAACAACAGCGGATCTTGACATGTGACCTAAAGTGCAAATCGTATTGCATACCTCTCAGTACAAAATCTGCTGTATTTTCTGCATATGAATATTAATGACAGTCTAAACAGACGCTTTAAGAGCTGTTTATTCAAATGAAAATTTGGTCACACTTCAATTTGGGGTGTTCACTACTAACTAACTATTAACTACAATGTTTACCTCAATGAACTCCTAATTTGCTGCTTATTAATAGTTGGTAGTGTAGTTGTTAAGTTTAGGTATGGGGTAGGGTTAAGGAATGTACAATATAGCCATTCAGAATAAAGCATTAATATATGCTATATAAGTGCTAATAAACAATCAATATGCTAGTAATATGCATGCTAGTTAATAGTGAGAATTAGTCACTATAACTAAAGTGTTTAGTTATAGTCACAAAATTTTAAGCACACTAGGAAACTTCAGCACACTTCCAAGGGGGAAGCAGAAAGATTAAATGAACATTTTAATGAATACATGAACATTAATGTATTAAAATAATCAAACTCTAATTGTGGCAGCAGGAGACTAAACATATATATTTAAATTAATAAATTATTATTAAAATATTAAAATAATATAACTAATCTGGGGAAGTATGACTCAATTAATATTTGAATGAATACAATTTAATTAATCATTTAAAATAAGTAAAATATAATCTAGAAAATTAAAATGCTGAATAAAAATCAAGATGTGTCCTGAAATTATATTTCTTAAACATTTTATTGGAATACGAGGATCCTTCGAGACAAAAAGATTAAGAGCCACTGAAAAAAAAAAAAAAAATATATATATATATATATTTTTTTTTTTTATGATTATTATTTTTAATTTATAATTTTTTTTTTTTCCAGTGTGTTGAAGATTTCTTTGGAAAATTGTGTGCTAGAATTCTCAACTACAATCACATTAAGAAGCAGTTCACCAAAAAATTACTATGTCTGCTCACGTTCACTGCTTGAAACATTCATGATTTAATAAATATTGGCTAAAATAGTGCATTTTTAACTACATTAAACTATTTTCACACTTATTTTCTCTAAAAGACATACACAAATTTGATGTGCGTCCAGGTGCATTTGAACAGTTCAGTCAACACCAGACTTCAAGCAGGAATTAGTCCTGATGATCTGACAGGATCTCGTCTATTACGAATGAAACTTCTCTCTCTGAGTGCTCAGACTCAGTCTGAGAGTAAGATGGAGAAGGGTGAAATGAGTTTGACCTGACCTGACCCCCGCTGTTAGCTCAACCGCACCCCAACACTTTCCACACACCGGCCGACCCGTGCTGAGAGTCCCGTTGGCTGAGGAAATGGCCTGTCTGCTACCTGCCACGAGAACGAGACGTCATTACCCCATCAATTTTTTTATGGGTCTGTTTTCCGTCTCTCAGCCTCGCTAATGCGCTATTGAGAGCATTAGTCACAGCTCGCTCTCATGCGATCCTCTGGCTAGCATGCGAGTGGAATCTCTGATAGATAGATAGATGAGAGGAAGAAAGACTAAATACCACACGTTTGCAGGGCTTCTTAGTTATTAAGCCTCTAATTGATTCCTGTTCTTGTAATAGGTCACATTTACATCACAGTCCCTGGAGGATTCATAAAAATGAAACAGCCCTCCTGGCATCATGAGCCACACATACGAACATGGTGAATAAAGGTGAATGAACTTGTGTGCGCTATCATTAATACTTAGCAGATGTTTAGAGGAAACAGACAATGGTGATTAAGAAATAGTCAAGTCACATTTATTTAAATAGGGCATTATTTCATAGCAGATTCATAGTAATAAACAAGAAAATAACAGCATTAATGTTACAGCATTCCAATAATGTCCTTATTCAGCTCAAGTCAGTTCAGTGTTCATCTGTTATGAAACAAAGCTCTACACAAAACAACTCATTATTATTATCCTGCTCAATGTTTGTTTGCATCTAATAGTGTGAGTGCCATCAAATTGATAATATTACTGAACATTAACAAAAACAAAAAATACAATGCAATTAAAAGTATGTTTCAACCAATAATGAAAATTATCACCTACTTATTGTCATGACGTGAATTTTTTTTCTAACAAATGTAATGATAAAAGTATTTTTTTTTTTCAAGAGAACGTCTCTTTAAATGTCATTTGGTGTAATCGTCAAGTAAAAATTAATCAAACATTTCCCCACACCATAAATGTTTTTGTTACCGTTAATAATGATGATAATAATAATAATAATAATTATTATTATCATATTATTTTTAAATGTTTTGAAACAAATATAATATAAACAAATATAATAAATGATTAATTCACAAAATTTTGAAGAGTTGCACCACATGACATAATACAAGCTAAATAAACATAAAAAGATGACATTTTCAGTTATTTTAAGAAACTTGATGACTTTCACACACATCCATGAAGGTCTACATGAATGAAGGCCATCTCTGTAAAATAATTTCATGTTTAAGTTTGTTTCTCATGGTTTCAAATGAATTTTAAAATATTAATAATCAGCGAATAAGGTTGTTAAAATGTTATTATTATTATTATTAGTAGTAGTATTTGCTATAACAAATAAAATATTTTACCATCAGATTATATGATTTTTAACTGCTTAAGTTTTTTTTGTATTATTTAGTCACACCACAACATTTTACAATGTAAAAATTTTGAACATAAAAATTCTGATATTTGAAGAAACATATTGACTTTGACCTTATTATTATTATTATTATTCATAATAATAATAATCATTATAATTATTATTATAGTTTGGTATAACAAAATAAAGATTATTACTTAATAACTACTTAACAAGGTTTTGTTTTTATTCTTTTAGTTAGGTTTTTTTCTTCATTATGATATCAGGACATTTGTATCAGTTATATTATTAACACTTTAACTTTATGCCCTAAAATAACACACACACACACACACACACACACACACACACACATACACACACACACACACACACACACACACACGTAAGAGATGATCATAAAAGAGATGTATACAAGTCATTCTAAGAATTAATTATATGCACTTTTGAATAAATTATAAGTCGGGACATTCTACTACATAACAGTCCTCTTTTTTGGGTGAACTGTCCCTTTAACCTTTTGTTGTGAGTCTGCCAGAGCTGCTGTCTCCTGAGGTTTGCTGAAAGCAGACGCGTGTCTGTGTTTGTGTGTGTGTTTATATATATATATATATATCAGTGAGCCTCTCGTTAGTGCACAAACTCTCTGGAGTCTCTCTACAACAATGGGTAATCCACATGGACATTGCTTTCTGCCTCCACACACACACACACACACACACACACACACACACACACACACACACAGATCTCTTTGGACACTCAGGCTCATGGCTGGCAGTCAGTAATGTTTTATAGTGGCTAGGTAATAAGGAGCTTAGTAGGGGAAGCATGATGTAATAGATAAATTTGTTAGGATTAGTAATGTGTTGTCATGAAAAGGCGTCGGACTCAATGCACATTCACAAGCTAACACATCATACCGTTGTTTTGCTGTTTTTACATGGTGTGTTTGCATTTTGGAGGGATAAACTTGTATATATCATTTGTCCTGGACTATAATCAGTGTCTGTCATGGAAAGTAAATGATGCCCCATTCAGGAGGGATTGTAGGATTTCGGTCCAATGGAGGCCGTAGTCCTAAAGTGATCATGAGCCGATGTGGCATAGAGAGATGTCACAAATTTGAATCTCACTTGAATGACAATTGCCTTTAAATGAACTAATTGCCTCACCTGACATGTCAGTTTTTGCAACCGTCATTATTTACTCATTTCATGTTATTTTAAACCCATTTGACCTTCTTGCGTGGGGCACAAAAGGAGATGTTGTCTGAGCTGCTCTTTTCTACAGAGTGAAAATGAAAGTTGATTCATACTGTTGAGCTTCAAAAGGTGCAAGATTTCTAAAGCGACACAGATCTCTGAGAGAAGGCTGAAATGATTTACTTCAATTCTTCCTATAAAACGGAACGTCATGAGGGAAAGTAATTAATGACAGAATTTTCTTTTTTCTTTAAGCATCTGAAAACTTTATATTCAGTATTTTAAATTACATTATTTCCATAATAAGTACTCTTTTTATAAAGTATGTTAAAGTGTACTTATTTGTTAAGGGAAGGGTTGCATGTTTGAATCAATTGTGTGTCAATAAGTAAAGATTCCAGACTAACAGATCCATATTTAGTTCAATAATTGCTCATGTGTCTAAAGCTCCACAGCGAGACAAACCACTGACACTGAAATGTAGGACACTTTCAGCACAGAATCACGTGGGACCATTTATATGTGATTTTCCATTTATCCACTTAAAAGGATTACAAATGTTTTTAACCCAAGCACACCAGACAGAACTGTAAAATGCATCACTGTTATATCAGGCCAGTCGGATACGTCCCGTCCAGTCTTCACCGGTCAGCTGGCTCACCGTGTGCTCATAAATGTTCAGAGAAATTCTTAAGGTGCCATGGCATAGCTGTTGTTGCTAAATGCTAAAATATCAAGCATAGTGTCTTTCTTTCTAATTTCTTTCTTCTTTGGGCCTCTTTTCCGTGTCTTTCTGTTGTTTCTCCGTCTCTGGGTCCGTGGAAGGGCCTTCCTAGCATTCCTGCTCTCAGCAGGCTGCCCTTGGGACACTGCCAGAGGTTAATACAGATGTTTCTGTGCATCTGCTGGCCAAAGCAGCTGTGTGGGGAACTTTATCTGCTTAAAGTCCAAACATACACACACACACTCTTACCCCCTACCTCCTTCTGTCCTTGTTTCCTCACACACACACACACACACACACACACACACACACACACACACTCTAATTTGCAGCACTGTTTTTCCAAACACTCTTTTCTAAGCGTACAAACTGTAGGTCTAGACATGTCAGTTCCTTCTGTGCAGAGCTTTTTTGCTGGTTGTTGATGTGACTGGTGCAGATGGACAAGTCTTGGAAGTTATAACAAACAATAGAGAGTGAGTGAGAGGAAGATTACCTCTTATTAGGAGAAAATTTTCCCATCGGCTTGCTTGGCACCAAATAAAAGGAAAGTTTTTGACAGAATTTGTTTCCTCTTGTTGAGTTTGATTAGTACTCTTGCCTTGACATGTTGTCTTGTGTAACCGAAGTGTTACTTTTCTACCACTTGGAGATCATAATCGCTGCTTTCTATTTAATGTATTTCTTTTTGTTTTTGTTTTTTGTTGCTTTTCCTCTTTTCTTGTCTCTTTGTGAGGAAAATCAAGCACAACCTGCCTGTTTGTTGTTGGTCCAAGTGCAGTTTTTTTCTTACCCCTCACACAGCTCCAGAGCATCAACATTGTGTAACATTGTTACAGAGAAGCAGGCCGCAGATCTTGCTGTGCTGGGAAATATCAGAAAAAGCACAACAAAAAATTCCTCAGCTGTTTTCTTTAGTCCAATTGACACAATATAATAAAGGACAGGGAGATTGTGGAGAACAACCAAGAGGAATATCAGAGCATTGATGGCTGTTTTGAAATTCATTGTTCCCTAACCCTCAAATAACTGCAAAATTAAAATAATTAAATACTATAAACAGAATACTAGAACACAGACATACGCTTAAATAAAATAGAAATCAAACAAACAAAACACTGTCTTGTAACTTTATATATATTTATATATATATTAACACTTTTTACAAAACATAAATTTGTATTGGAGCCTATCATGCTTGGGTAAATCATAATAATTTTTTAATTAATTACTTGATATGTTGGGGCTACCAAATGTATGGAAGACCATTAACATAAAACAAAAAAACAAACATACATACTTTTGGTTAATAACTGAGATAAAAACACAAAATTATGAGATACATTATTATGAGATAAGTTATTAAGTAAAAATTATATATATATATATTTTTTTAAATTAAGATACCAAGTCACAATCATGCAATAAACGTAAAATTTCCTGACATAAAATGTTGCATTTTTTTGTCATAATTATGATTTTTTTTTATCTCATAATTCAACTTTTAATAATTAGAATATCCTTCACTTTTTGTCAAAAGTATAGTTTTATCTTTTAATTGTTACTTGTCATAATTTAGACTTTTCATGTCATAAATGTAACTTTTCTTATCTCATAAGCCTGACTTATATGGTAGCCTAAAACTTTGACTTTTTATCTCATAATTGAATTAGCATCACAATATTGACTTTTTACTCATCATTATGACATAGCATCCCATAATTTAGATTTTTTTAACCATAATATTGACTTTATTTCACAATTATGACTTAGTATCTCATAATTCTTTTACTTTTTTATAATAATATTTGACTACTTATCTCATAATTATTTAGCTCATAATTTATACTTTTTTATCTTAGAATTATAAGCCAAAGCATAATTCTTTTTCCTTATGTGGTGCTAAATGAGCTTCCATACATTTGGTATCATATAATTAATTTGAATATTTTTTCAAACAGCTCTACTGAAAAATAAAAAGTAAATTCAGGGAAAATATTATATAATTATATTTTATTTTATAATTTGAGCAAAGAATGCTGCAAATGCACAAAATTTACCTTAAAAATAAACAGAAATGAGATATTTGGCTCAGCCTGACATGGGCTCCTTTAGTTTCTAAACAGATTGGCAGGCTTAAGACTCACTCAACACTGCAGAGAGTCCTGAAGACGGCTAAAACCCAGCCAGTGACCCGATAACCGATCACAGGCATTTCAAAAAATAACACACACACACACACACACACACACACACACACACACACACACACACACACACACACACACACACACACACATGTTGGTTTTTGTGGTTTATGGGGACTCTCCATAGGCGTAATGGTTTTTATACTGAACAAACTGTGTGTGCTATTGCCCTACACCAACCCTACACCTAAACTTAGCCCTCACAGGAGACTTTGTGCATTTTTAGATTTTCAAAAAAACACCATTTAGTATGTTTTTTTAAGCCTTTTGAATTACGGGGACATAGGCAGTGTCCTCATAAACCACCTTCATATTGTAATACCTCTGTCATACCCATGTCATTATACAAATTTGTGTCCTCATAAACCACATAAACATGCACACACACACACACACACACACACACTCATACATAACTCTTGGACTCTTCACAGCTGAGAGGAGCAGAGAGCCAGAGATAAAGGATGTATTAGTAGCACTTTTTGTGCTCAGATGCCTGCCTCCTTGAAATGATGCCAAACCAAACCCTGAGATCTGCACTTCATTTAGAAGAATTAACTTTTTTTAAATGAAAATACTTCCACAAAGAGAACCTTTGTTATACCATCAGCACCAAAACACAAGAAAAAAACTAAAAAACCCAACCTATAACAAAGTCTGTGTGATATTTTGTGGCAGATTATGTGTGTATTTGCGTGTATTTCTGCATGTGTGTGTGGATTTGTTGTACACAGAACCCCATAATGAATCACAGGACGTTAGCACATGCTTATGAGCCAAATGAAAGCCCATTACTTTGAGGCTAAGCAATAACTGCAAACCATTGTTTATGAGGACCTGAAACGTGTGTCAAATTACGCTGAAATGAAACCGGCAAATATTACATGTTTATTTAGCAAATGCTTAAACTGCAGGCAGCTTGGAGCTAAACGGGATTCTTTCATTAATTCACTTAGAGTTTCTGGATCTAATTAAACTAAATGAACAACAGTGCAATAGTACAATGCAAACAGACTGTGATGTGTGTGATGGGGCCTTTGCTAATGCGGATTGTTGTTTATTTTGCATTTCTGTGCTTATGTTATTTATCTATACATTTGTGTGCATATTAATGTATCGGCTATTGGTGGTCTCCAGGCAATGTTTTGGTCTCAGAAAAGCACCTGCTGGTTTTTAGAATGTAATTATTGTAACTATTTATTCATTCAGAGCTTGATCTGTAAGGTGTTTGACTAAAGTGATTTCAGTGGCTGTGGCATGGATGTTCTTCAGTGATCTTCTCTGTTGATGATATATCTGTCTATCATTCATTAGGTGTTACCTTACATCTTTTATAATTATTTACAAGCTAATGAGCCAAAATTTTATATCAGTGCAACCCCAGTCTGAAAAGCCTCACTGATGAGTTTGAATTTGGAACCTAATTGATTAGATGAGATTTGGGATAAACAATGAGTTTAGTGGCAGAGTCTAACATACAGCTCTGCAAGAGGGACAAACAAGAGCAGATGGATGTAACATGGATAGTGTAAAGGACTGAAGGACAGTGAAGCTGAGAAAGAAAGAGTGAAGGATGGAGGAGAAGATGTTTTCAGGTGTCCTGCTGAGAAGAGGAAGAACACCGGTTGGGGCGGTGGGTGTGAAGCGGGTGACAGGCGTGTGCACTAATCTGTTGTGTCACTCGGCCTCTCCTCTCATCCTGCCTCAGAGGTGTTAACCTCCTGAAACGTGTCACACTTTGACAAGGCCCCTTTTTGACCCTCTTACTCCATGGCCCACAATGCTTTGCTACAAATAAACCACTCACTTGTTCCCCTAGTCGTTCTTAATGCTTTTGGAAAGCTCTAATGATCAAAAATACAATAAAATTAAAATAACTGTTTTCTGTTTGAATATATTTTAAAATGCCATTTATTCTTGTGATCAAAGCTAAATTTTCAACATCTTTAATCCAGTCTTCAGTGTCACATGATCCTTCAGAAATAATTCTAATATGTTGTTCAAAAAAGTCTCTTTATTATCGATTTTGAGGACAGTTGTGCTATTTTTGTGGAAACTCTGATACTTCTTTGATTAATAGAAAGTTGAAAAGAATAGTGTTTATTTGAAATAGAAATCTTTTATAACATTGCACATATTTTTACTGTTACTTTTGACCAGTTTAATGCATCCTTGCTAAATAAAAGTATTAATTTCTTATAATTTCTTATCAAAAGTGTTATAAAAAATGTGAATGACTTGTATAAGCACACAATTTGTTTCCTTATTAGCACAGATTTGGAGAAACGCTCACCAATAGATCCTCTGCTGTGAATGGGTGCCGTCAGAATGAGAGTCCAAATAGCTGAAAAATACATCACAATAATCCACAAGCAATCCACACCACTCCAGTCAACATCCCGTGAAGCAAAAAGCTGTGTGTTTGGAAGAAACAAATTCATCATTAACCGTCGCTTCTGGACAAAATACGAGTCCATAATCCATGATAATGCTTCACCCAGCGAAAAAGACCATCTCTTGTTATCCTATTGTATATTTGTTTAGAAATGTTTTGGACTGTTTTCACTTGTATACAGAGCTTGACCTGTGCATATTTCTCTCCTGAATAACTTTGCCACTGGAGAAAGCAATATTGTGGATAGAGGTCTTGTATTTTAGCATGAAGTAAAATAAATGTCTTGATGAATTTTCTTCTTACAGACAAAAGACAGAGTTCTGGCATGAAACTCTAGATAGTTCTAACTCAATCTGATCTAATGACATCGTTATCACATGGCACAGCTGATTGGTTCTTTCCTGTATTGGTAGCCAATGAGCTCTCTGCTCAACATTAAAATATATGACTAGTGCTTGCTGTAGCAGTTTGCTTCAGAAACCCTCCACCTTCCCCAGCTCCACCTGTATAGATCTGGTACAAGGTGATTCATGTATGCTATATGGGGGTTATTTCATGTATGTTATATTTGCAGCAGCAGTATTACTTACATGCTCACAGCAGTATGTTGTGGATGTATCGGCAGTAGCAAGTCTCGGTACTTGCTCTGCCACAGCAGCAGATTTATTCTGCCAAAACCAAATACATTAACATTGTCATGTACATTACCATACCAATCCCTCCGAGAGTTGTCATGACAGAACAGCTTTTCACTTCTAAAGATGTTAACTGATGGACTGGAGTGGTGTGGATTACTTGTGGATTATTGTGATGTTTTTATCAGCTGTTTGGACTCTCATTCTGACGGCACCTATTCAATGCAGAGGATCCATTGCTGAACAAATGATGTAATGCTAAATCTGTTCGGATGAAGAAATAAAGGTAACACTTTACAATAAGGTGTCATTTGTTAACATTAGTTAACTAACATAAACAAACAATAAGCAATGCATTTATTACACTATTTATTAATCTTTGTAAATGTAAGTTAATGAAAATACAGTTGTTCATTGTTTATACAGTGCATTAACTAATGATAATAAACAAAACTTGTGATTTTAATAATGCATTAGTAAATGCAAAAATTAACATGAACTAAGATTAATAAATCCTGTAGAAGAATTGTTGATTCTTAGTTCATGTTTACTAATGTTGTTAACCAATGAACCTTATTGTAAAGTGTTTCCGAAAAAACATCTACATCTTGGGTGAGTAATCTTTCAGCAAATTTTAATTTCTGCATAAATTATTCTTGAAATTCAGCATGCATTATGGGTGAAAAGTGTAGTATACAGCGAAATAAAATGTTATAAAATAGCTGAACGATATAAGGACCCAGCACAGATGTGACTGCCCCAGAATGCCTTGTTACGAAATGGATTTGAAATACGGGGTGTTTTCGAGCGATCAGGAGGATGTTGGTGAGCTGTTTGGTGTAGGTTGTAAGTGATGAAGAGTGACATCATCTCTGCGGTTATTCTGTGTGTGTGTGTGTGTGTGTATCAAGAGCAGCTGCGCTCAGTTTAAATGTGAGAGGTCTGCTCATAATCCCACAACTAAACAGGGTGTGTGTGTGTGGAGGAAGTGCTTGGTGAGATGCTCAACAGCTCCAGCTTCTTTCCTGTGGCCAACACATGTGAGAGACCGAGAGTGCCTGCCAAATTGAGCGTTTTGAGCATGTGCCCTTTAGAACAGCTTATTATGGCAGAAAAAACACAGACAGGAAATGTACCTCATACTTTATAAAACAAAAACATTGTAGCGACAGTAATTTAATAATAACAATGAGGGGAATGTAAGTCTGTGTATGAGAAAGAGACAAAGAGAATAAGAAAGACACGAGGGATAAATAAAGCATGTTTTCATTTGTCTACGTTTGACAGTGTGTTTCCAATTAGAGGTCACATTCATCTCATAATGGCTTTGCGCGCACACACACACACACACACACACAGTGTGTGATGAATCAGTGGGTTTTGGTCTGGCTGTATTGATGTGGTTCAGTGGAGGAAGGAAAGCTTGATTTCTATAGTAATTAAATGCAGCACATTACAGGAAAATTTAATTTGTAACATAAAACAGAAATAAATTGTTTTCTGTTACTTACAGATTTTCTCTTCAGTACACTGAAAACGAACGAAAGTCATTGCATTAGTAGACATCCGGGTACTTTTGGTCTACTGAAAACGAAAATTAATTTGGATATAGTATGTTCACATCCTGTTTTTTGCCCTCTGTATAGTTAGTTCCAGTCCTCAAATTTGATTGGCTGAGCTGGTTCCAGACGTGCTGTAAATTTGTGCATGAGTTGTGGGGATTTTCAGTAATTATTTATGCAGGTTATATACATCGATACACCAGTAGTGGTGACAATAGAGTATATAATGAACGAGTCATTGAATCATTCACTCAAAAATTCATGCCAACATATTGATTCATTCAGGAACGAAGCCCCAATACTGTTTACTCCAAGGCAGATTATTTGATTCTTCGTTGATTTTGTTTCAATCTGTTTTTCTGCAAAGAAAAAATAGTTAACGAAACTGACAGTGTTGTATCTAAAATTTAAGTTATTATTTGAATATTAAAACACCTATGAAAAAATCAGTATGGAAAGTTCCTTCATATTAACACAGTAAATAATATGAAGATATAAATAAAAAAATAAAGATATAAATAAATTATAGATATACTGTTTATTTGTTTTTCCCAAAATAAGGTGTTGAACACTTTGTGGTTGTCAAACGATCATTTAACATGCTCCGTGTTAACTTGAGGAGAACTGACTTCAGACATCTACTAAAAATGAACGAGTTGATTATACGTCATGTTGAAAATGTGTTGCTAAAGATAAGTTATGGCATCTTCACACAGCTGAGTTAAGACTGCTCTGTGCCTGCTCAAAGTTTAGAGTCCGATCAAAGACAGACTAAATTATGCCTGCTCTGATCCACCTCAGCCACTTGTATCAAAGTATACAGTTGTAATTGCTGTGTAAATGCATTCATGCCACGTCTAAGCAGCATTAGACAGTCTGTGTGAAGACACCTAAATGCCACTTCAGAAGCGCTTCTGTGCCTCCTTTGCATTGTAAATTTGGCTATAGTTGGGTGAAAAGCTGTAGCATTGTTTGTGTTTTTGATACAAGTTTGTTTCTTTTTTAATCTAGTATGACAAATTAAAGCCCCGTTTACACCCAAAATTATGATTACAACCCAAATTCCGGAAATGTTGGGACGTTTTTTTACATTTGAATAAAATGAAACGGGGGCATGTTTACCATGGTGTAGCATCTCCTCTTCTTTTCAAAACAGTTTGAAGACGTCTGGGCATCAAGGTTATGAGTTTCTGGAGTTTTGCTGTTGGAATTTGGTCCCATTCTTGCCTGATATAGGTTTCCAGCAACTGAAGAGTTTGTTGTCATCTTTGACATATTTTTCGTTTAATGATGCACCAAATGTTCTCTATAGGTGAAAGATCTGGACTGCAGGCAGGCCAATTCAGCACCCAAACTCTTCTACTACGAAGCCATGCTGTTGTAATAGCTGCAGTATGTGGTTTTGTATTGTCCTGCTGAAATACACGTCGTCTGGAGGGGAGCATATGTTGCTCTAAAAACTTTATATACCTTTCAGCATTCATAGTGCCTTCCAAAACATGCAAGCTGCCCATACTGTATGCACTTATGTACCCCCATACCATCAGAGATGCTGGCTTTTGAACTGAACGCTGATAACACGCTGGAAGGCCTCCCTCCTCTTTAGGGACACAGCGTCCGTGATTTCCAACAAGAATGTCAAATTTGGACTCGTCTGACCATAGAATACTTTTCCACTTTGAAACAGTCCATTTTAAATGAGCCTTGGCCAACAGGACACAACGACGCTTCTGGACCATGTTCACATATGACTTCCTTTTTGCATGATAGAGCTTTAGCTGGCATCTGCAGATGGCACGACAGATTATGTTTACCGACAGTGGTTTCTAGAAGTATTCCTGGGCCCATTTAGTAATATCATTGACAGAAACATGCAGATAAGTGATGCAGTGTCATCTGAGGGCCCGTCTTCGGGTTTGTCCCTTACACACAGAGATTTCTTCAGTTTCTCTGAATCTTTTGATGATGTTATGTACTGTAGATGATGAGATCTACAAAGCCTTTGCAACTTGACATTGAGGAACGTTGTTTTTAAAGTATCCCACAATCTTTTTACGCACTCTTTCACAGATTGGAGAGCCTCTGTCCATCTTTACTTCTGAGAGACTCTGCCTCTCTAAGACATCCCTTTTATAGCTAATCATGTTACAGACCTGATGTCAATTAACTTAATTAGTTGCTAGATGTTCTCTCAGCTGAATTTTTTCAAAATGTCTTGCTTTTTCAGCCCTTTATTGCCCCTGTGCCAACTTTTTTGAGACCTGTAGCAGGCATCAAATTTGAAATGAGCTCATTTAGTGGATAAAAGTGTCAAATTTCTCCGTTTAAACATTTGTTATGTTCTCTATGTTCTATTGTGAATAAAATATTGGCTCATTTGATTTGAAAGTCTTTTAGTTTTAATTTTATTCAAATTAAAAAACGTCCCAACATTTCCGCAATTCGGGTTGTATAAAGATAACTATAAAGATAACGATATTAGCATCCACACCAGCGGACAATATCGTCTGTTATTTCTAATTGCACGCTCGTCTGCCGCTTTAATTTCTGGAGCTCATGATAGCAGGATTGATTCTGATTGGGTGCCAATGCTTTTATCGTTCATCAACGTGAAAAATCCTTCTGAAAGTGTTTCCAACAATATCGTTTCTCTGTGCCTTTATCGTTATAGTTGTGGTGTGGACTCTGCTATTCTTTAACATTGAGAACGAGTTTTAGAACTATATCTTTATCGGTATCTTTATGGTTATCGTGCTTGGTGTGAACGGGCCTTTACCCTACAAAGGTGGAATTTACCTTCTGAAATAGAATTTAGGTGTCTGTCTACAGTTTGTTTTATGCTGCTCAGAGGTGGCATGAATGCATTTACACAGCAATTACAACTGTATACTGTATACTATGGGCTAAAGTGGGTCAGACCAGGCATAATTCAGTCTGGCTTTAATCTAGCATTGCATCTTAACACTGAATTTTGTGCAGGCACAGATGACCTAAAGATGTATTATTAAAATAAACAGTCGTAACAGTAGTCTACTCTTTCTAGTCCAAAGAGTATAGACAAATCAATAAATCACAACTTTTTCATTTGTGACTATCGCTGACATTTACAATGACAGAATTATGAAACCATATCCACAAATATTACTTTTACAGAACTACGCAGGACTTTTACAGTGCTCTTTAGGTATGAAACGTATAAATGTTATAGGTAAGGAGCACATGCGCTCAATCTGCAGAGCTCCAGGTGGGCGACAGGTTCAGCAGGCCTGCAGGATCACCATCATTACCTCGCATGCAAACACTGCGTATGCTGTGCACGTGTGTGCGTCTGCAGAAGCAGGAGTGATGCAGGCCATGAGTGCTAATGGGATTGTTTGTGTGTTTGCGTGTATTGGGATGAAAAGGAAAATCAGTGGAAACAGGCAGCTGTTCAGATGCCTGTGGATTGAGTTTCCCTAGCTGCTCATATAAACGCTGTCTCTCTCTCTTTCTCTCTCTCTCAGTAATGTTTATTTAACACAGGTAGGGCAAACATGCCGTTAGCCACTTGTTTCCTCCCAGAGGAAGTCATAAATGTGCTCGCTTGGGTTTAACTGCGCCCAGCCCCGCTGCTAATGACTGCCATATATGTGTAGAGGAAGAGAGATGGAGAAAGAGATGGAAATGGAGGGATGATAAACATGAAGAGGTGATGTTTTGGAAGCTGCTGCCATCATGGAAACGTGAGGAGATTATTCACAGGGATTTGTTCTGGTCTCCATCCAGAAACAACATGAGGTTTTGAACCAGTTTCTCATCCAGACTCTTTACCTTTTCTACAGGAATTTGAGAACTTTGCCCAGTTCACAAAAAAGCATTCATTTTACCTTAGGCAGAAGAATCATGCTTGCTAGATGGAGAAGACACTTAAGGCAAAGTGAAATTGAATGCATGATATAATTTTTAACAAAATCTGGCCAAAATGAAGGCACTTTTGAGTTCGCTTCTGTGGTTTGAAACTGCATGCAAGTGCAAACTTTCTGAAATCTCAAGGTAATCTCCAGATCTTTATGTAATGTTTTGTAGCTCTGAATTAGCACCTGTAACCAAAGGTTAAAGTTTATCAAAAGGTCAATGCATGGATCAAAATCTGACTGGTTAAACCCAGATTATACTTAGTTTTTTATGTGTACAGTAAGGTATACATACAGTGCTTGTGAAGTAAATTTCATCATAGTACACACACACTGTATTGGAACATCCAGATTTTTCTGAAGCAGCAATTAGGGTTTTTGTTGCAGTTCCATCTCTTCCATCTTATTCCATAGTACACATATGTGGACCGCCTGTATTCACACATTGAATGTGTGAATGGAATATACTTTCAAAGATTATGCATTTGCATCAAAACTGAAGTATACTTTAGGAATTTAGCATAGCCCTATTAGCCACTGCTGGCAGATGTTGTAACAGCATTCTCAGTTGAAGCTCACATAAAATTTGCAGTTCATTCTGATTAGATTCTGAAAGTATTTAGCATTATATTATAGGGTTTGTTAACACTTGGTTGGATTGGTTAGATTAAATCGAGCTCTGGTGCAATTGCTCTGTTAGTGCGGTTCATTTGAATGAGTGTGAAAGCAGCCATCTGAACCTTGATGCACATCAAACTAGTGGACCAAGACCCACCTTTTCGGGGCTAGTTAAATTAATAAGCCTCAGGCCGAAGGAAGTGCCTCTGGAGCTCACTACCAATTTCTCTCAACACTGGGACAGGAAAGATATCAATGAATAAATGGAAAAAAGTAACGTCATTGTAAATTTAAAAGTACTAGTTACTTGAAAAAAGTAATTTGATTACATAACTCGTGTTACTGGTATTGGTTCTCCCCCCCCCAACACTGGGTCTCAGTCCACTTCCATATGAACTCTGGTGCAGTTTGACTGATATATGAATGCAACACAGACCAAAGACATTTAAACAAACCAAAAATAAAATGTGATGTCACAAGATGCAACCCTAAAGGACAGAATGCTAAAGCATATCTGGTTCTTTTGATTATAGGAGTATGTTGCCCATTACAGTTAGTACAGGCATCTGAATAACTGTGTCTTTGCAGCAGATCTCTGTGAGCAACAGTCATCATTTACTCCCGACATCTGAGCAGCTGAAGCAGAGGATTAACGTTACTTTCGCTTTGAAGTGAATGCGCCAATCCCCAATCTGCCTAAATGCCTATATGCTAAATGTTCGTGTGAATCATTTGTGATCCAGCTACAGAAGAAGTGAGTATAATGTTTTTTTTTTTTTTATGAATCTTTGCAAATCGCCTTTCCTAATATGTGCTAGATAGCCAGTTTTGCGGCTCAAGTAAACAGTACTGCTCGTCACTCCACGGAAGAGAGGTGCGGGGTCAGCAGAGTCATGAGCATTTAAAGGGACATGGACTAAAAAAACGGCGTGCTGAAAACAGAGCTGATTTTGACAGGGTAAAGAAAGTGTGTTTTTATACTACCATTGAGAAATTTTAACCAAAATTAACCTTTTCATTAAGACCCTAAAGAATCATATCAGCTTGTGGAAAATGGGCATCCGATGACCCTATAAAAGCCGTCTGTTAAGGCTGTGACTGTATCCTTAAGCCAAGACCAAATCCATTAAGTTTTGTATCTTTAGGTTTGGTGTTAAAATGACAGTGTGAATGGTAAGCGAACCAGGAATAAATGTATAATTTTCTCTTTTGGTTCAAACCAAAGTAACTAAGAGAATCTGCAAAGTGTGCACACACCCTTAGTCAATATTTTATGAAATTGACCATTTTTAATTCTGCTGCTTTTGATGTTAATTTACAGACTTTAAAAATGATGCAAAACAGCATCACAGGACTTCTGTGAAAGAATTGAAGACTGAAGGAGGCTGGAGAAGAGGCTGTTTCACATCTGCTCCATAAAGTCCTCTTTAATGTGGAAGCCTTGACAGAGAGATTAAGAGCCTGCCGCAGCCCAAGCTCAGGGAGGGTGCATTTGTCTGCAGTGGGAGCGCACCTGCGCTGGGACACGTGTTTGGGGTACAGGCTGGATTTTAGCTTTTGAGGGCTTTATGGATGGGCGACGCACGCTTACTTGTGTCATCACTTCTGGCTGCTCTGAGTCTGGAGATCTTATTTATTGGTTACAGGGTGGAACAGAACAACTGCTGCAATCATTCACTCTGTGTGTGCGTCCACGTTTGCAGATGTTTCTTAGAGTAGATTTGCCATGATGTATCTGTAGCCACGTGCATTGTGTTTGTAGCCATGTGTTGTTTTGAGTGGATGTGTTTTGAGCCTCACATGTACGCAGACAAGGACACCAAATGAACTAGGGGAAAAATGTGAAGAGGCTCTTATTAAATAGCTCAACTATGACACTCCTCTGGACTCGCTCTGCTGATGCCATTGATGAACAGGTGGCCGTTTGAATCATTTGTTTCTGGTTCGGTCGAAAGCATTCAGAACGCTGTGTAATTTTGAAGACACAGCCAAATTGCCGTCACCTAGATTCCAATTCTCATGGGATCTTCTCTAGAAATGCATAAACACAGTGGATCCAAAATGCATTTGGCCACACTAGAAATCAATAGAATTAGATGACAAAATGTGGCATCTGCAAATGATTTTCAGAATTAATGTCATATTCTCCAGCTGGTTTTGTTAGAGGATGTATGAAGTCAGTTCTCCACAAGTTCACACAGGTGTCCTAGTAGTTATGTTGCCTTCACATTTTATCAGAATTATTGTAAATAGTTTCCTAGTCAGAAATTGGACCTGAACAGCCTCTCAGTTCGTATTTATGACTGGGAAACTCATTTTGAGTTCCAAGAGAACTAAGTTTAGTTTTATTCGTTTTTAACATAGCTTTCTCTTGCCATTACACTCACAACCCCATGTCACAAGAAAACGTAAACGTATTATTTTGTGAGGTGTCGATTTTGTATGAAATCGTACAATGTTTTATGTACAAAAAAGTAATGAGTGAGATCATACAAATTTGTATGAATTAGTCACCAATTCTGCAAAACTTAAAAAAGTTACAAACTTTATTGAGATTGTGTTAGTCATGTATATTTATGTATACAAATAACCATATTGTATATTGAAAGCCATAATGTATTTTTCAGCGAAAACAGCATTAATTTAACCAAAATTCCAGATGCGACAAATGTATACAATAGCACAGGTAACATTTATATGGTTGTCAACAAAAAGGATTCTATTGTGCATTTCATTTAAAATACATTGGATATTGACTAAATATCTTCTGTGCATTTAGGTCTATTCTTTCGGACAACAAAGCACTTGGATGTGATAGACTTGTAATTATGACTTCAAAAGTGGGAAGCAGGAAATAACAGAAGGGAGCATTAGTTATAATAAATATGTTCCACAACTTTTTGTGTTAGTTTTGAACAATATATTTAGCATTTTGTCATTCAGATTTAAACTTATTTTTTACCATTTAAATGTTTTTTTGTTTTTTTTTAATCTGTGAAATCCACTTCAAATCATATTTTTAATTGTGGTTTAAGTGTGTTACAGTGGGGTGATTGTATTGGTGTACACATGCATGCAACATGCTGCACTCAATGGGTGTTTGTGCTCTGGTCTACATTATCAGGAGTGTGTGTGTGTGTGTGTGTGCATGTTTATATGGTTTATGAGGACACAAATTTGTATAATGACATGGGTATGACAGAGGTATTACAATATGAAGGTGGTTTATGAGGACACTGCCTATGTCCCCGTAATTCAAAAGGCTTAAAAAATATACTAAATGGTGTTTTTTTGAAAATCTAAAAATGCACAAAGTCTCCTGTGAGGGCTAAGTTTAGGTGTAGGGTTGGTGTAGGGCAATAGCACACACAGTTTGTTCAGTATAAAAACCATTACGCCTATGGAGAGTCCCCATAAACCACAAAAACCAACGTGTGTGTGTGTGTGTGTGTGTCTTTTGTTTAAGCACATTCCTGGAGGTATGTTTAAATGGTGTAAAAGTGAAGCAATGACAGCTTTGTACACGTCATCCATTAAAATCTACAGAGAAATGGAAAAGCACTTAGAGCAAACTGTTTGATCTTCCCAGACAGAAGTACAGAAAGACTCAGGGAGAGACAGAGAGAGCAAAACAGGAAGTGAGAGATGTGTGTGTGAGAGAGATAGAGTTGTTAAAAAAAGTGTTGCTTTAATACAAAAAAACTTTAACGTGGACTTCAGAAGGGAATAAAGAAGGCAAGAAGAAAGGGAAGAAGCTCTGTAAATGAACTATACTTTTACTTTTGAATACACAAGCCATATTTATCTGCTCCTCAGTTGGTTAAAGGGATGCTTAAATCTGCATGCACTTACTAGATCTGTATAGCCTTATATGAGCAAAGTGATTTCAGATTTAGAAACATTTTTTGATCCCATTTCTCCCTCTTAAATTGGCCAGCGTCTGTTGTTGGCTTAGCAGTAAACACATGTGTTCCAAAATGCATGTTAGTGAGTTTGAATCTAGCAAGCAATCATTTATGATGTTTTATTAGCAAGGTTCGGGAGGAGCACGATCAGATAATCAACTAATTTGGCGCAGGTGCAACTCGTTTAGCTAACTATCCTAACGAGCACAATACGTATATGGGAAGTCGTGGCCTAATGGTTAGAGAGTCGGACTCGTAATCCAAAGGTTGCGGGTTCGAGTCTCCGGCCGGCAGGGATTGTAGGTGGGGGGAGTGAATGTCCAGCGCTCTCTCCACCCTCAAAACCACGACTGAGGTGCCCTTGAGCAAGGCACCGAACCCCCAACTGCTCCCCGGGCGCTGCAGCATAAAATGGCTGCCCACTGCTCCGGGTGTGTGTTCACGGTGTGTGTGTGTGTTCACTGCTGTGTGTGTGTGTGCACTTTTGCACTTTGGACGAATTCCGAGTATGGGTCACCATACTTGGCTGAATGTCACTTCACTCACTTCACGTATATATATATATGCAGCCTGCCTACCACTGTCCAATGACAGTTTTCCGGCATCCCTCATCCACCTCAACTCCTCACCCCTAATCTATTTTTATCCCATATTAGGGATAGGGGGAGTTCTCCGAGTTCGGGCCAAAACATGCTTACTATTCTTACTATTCTACTATTACTATTCTAGATGATCGACAAAGTACAAAGCCAGTTACAAAGCCAGAAGAATACTTTTTGCGCAAAGAAAACAAAACAAAAATTTTATTCCACATTTTCGTCTGAACCGTTTTCTCTTGTGGACGCGTGTTTACAACAGTACAGCTGATCCAGATTCAGCGTGATTATGTTGAACACGCGGCGTCATCACGCTGGATCTGGATCAGCGCTTGCGCCATGTACTGCCGTGAACGTGCGTCCACAAGAGAAACAGTACAGACGAAAATGTGGAATAAAAATGATCGTGGTAGGATCCTTGCTGTCTATGGGAAGGTCTGAGAGCTCTCAGATTCCATCAAAAATATCTTCATTTGTATTCTGAAGATGAACGGAGGTCTTACGGGTTTGGAACGGCATGAGGGTGAGTAATTAATGACAGAATTTTCATTTTTGTGTGAACTATCCCTTTAAGCATTTCATGTTGACTTCAACATGAAACATTAGCTTATTGCCTGCCCACTTGTTGCCACTAGGTGCAGCTTTTGGAGCTTAAAAATAATAGTTTCCCTGGTAACGGCTGTACACAAATCAGCACTGCTCACAATCACAAACACTGCTTTACATGAAATCGACCAATCGGACCAATCACCGCAGATTAGCGTCACGCAAAGGAGGGGTTTGGAAAAATGAATCGTTGAGCGAATCGTTTGGGAGTCGTTGAGCAAATAAGGTAAAAGTAAATGCATATTATAAGAAAATGAAAGTGTTTTTTGACCTTGCATGCATGTCAACCTGTTGTTGGGGACTCCCAAAAAAAAAAATGAACCTTTCATTACCCATAATAGGGGCACTTTAAGTAAAAAAGATAAGAACATAGAAGTGTATTTGGAAACACAAAATCGTGTACTTTTTTTTTTTAAAGAAATTAGCAGTTAACAGGGATTTTATTCGCATTCACGCCATTGGAGGATAATGTTCTGTAGCCTATACCCCTTTTTGCTTTAAAGTCAGTTGCCAATGTTTGTATCGTTGATTAGCTAAAACAAAAAAGTGTTAACGTTAAATGTCAAAGTTGTTAACGTTTTATTTATTAAGATCATGTGCTAAAGTTATGTCATCTGCCACCTTAACCCTACATTTTTGTTTAGTTATTTTGACCCGGAGATAATTTTTTTCTCGAAAATGCTTGTAAAGGTTATCACATTGGTTACACTTGTGGTGTTCCCTGTCAGAAATAACTGACCTACAAAAAATTGCTTATAAATTTCTTGTTAAGCTATTACCAAATACAGATTTACAAGTATATTTTACAAGGCAGGTCATTTTTGACACCAAATTATGTAATAGTTAGTTTCAACAACACAAGGGTTAAATGCTTGAGCTTTGATTGGTCAGTGTTTTTAACTTTATTATTATAGTTATTGCCCTTGGTGTGAACGGGCCTTTAGAATGATTTATGAAACTTTTTGTAGGTGTGAACTGATGAGCTATGGGAACTGTGTAAATCCAATTCCTTGGAATCCATTTCAGCATGTGTTGAATGATACAGGTTAGTGCAGCTGTCAGATGTGCAATAACTCTATAGTGTTTATTTTCTTCTGGCTTTGAACCCATAAAGTATTGCATAATAAGAAAGAGCCATCATTGTTTTGGAGCCTTAGAGCTGCTGTAGAGGTCTGTGCGTCTCTGTGAGAGGCGTCGCTGTGTGCCAAGCGGGCACAGGTGGCCCTGGTGTTGCATCTGCCCTGTGAGGGGGCACCCAGGGGGTTCAATGGAAGGGCAGCTCTGAATTAGAACGGTGTAAACAATTCCAGTCTTCTGAGAAGAGCGGGACAATGAGACACGGAATGCCCCCTGCTAATCGTCACTGCTGGGTAACTGGATCCATGCGCGCTCTGCCTCGCTCTCTTTCACCTTACTGCACAGTAGGGCCTTTGTGCTGTTTGCTGCTGTTCTAAAGGCGCTATGAAAGGAGGATGAGGACAGGTAGTGGTGGACGGAGAGGGCAAAGGATGGGTGGAAAAGATGATGAAAGGATCTGGAGGAGGAGATGAGAGAAAGGGATGCAGGGATAGAAAGTCAATGAGGATAAATGAGGTGAGCAGGGAATAGTGCTACACAACTGGAGGGTGTTCTGTCAGGGACATTAGGGAAATGGCAATCCGAAATGCAAATAAACTGCAGCAATAAATAAATGGATACATAGGATAGCAAACTATACAAAAGGAGAAAACATTTATCATGTTTTGTTTTTGATATCAAAGGCTTTGTGTGTACTACGATAACCTCAATTTGTTTTAGTGTTTTTTTTTTCTGTCAAAGATGTTTCATTCATTTTTATTATTAAAATTATATGTAAATGTCAGTGTGTTTAGATTTGATAAATGGGTCAAATCTTTTATTTTAACATTTTAACAAACGACATTGTAACAAAACTTCTTCATTGCAAGTTCTTCACAAGTGGTGCAACCAACAAAGTCATGCTCAAACACAAAGTTGACCAACATGCAGAAAAATACAGAAAACAAACAGGACATTTTATTTTATATATAATATATGATATAAATAATACAACCCCTGCAGACCCTTATTACTGTGTCAAAGTCAATAAATGAATACAAAGAGCACATTTCTAAGAACTATAAAAGATATATTCTTTTAATCATGAACTGTCTTGTATGTCATTGACACAACTCATTTTGGTACTGTGCTGGGTCACACTCCTGATCCTGAAGCAAAGGCAGTTGAGAACCACCAGAATAGATCCCACTCTGGAACTGTCTAAAGAGAAACATACAGCTTCATTTTCACACAGTGGAGTCTCTTCAGACCATGATTCACGGCTCTCAGTAGAGGTATGAGGATGACAGCTGCTCTCACTGGCTCTGATGCACTGACTGAAGAGTCAACAAGGCTGCTATTGTCTCTCTGTGTGCGTGTGTGTGTGTGTGTGTGTGTAGCACTCTCACACAGTGATAAAAGACAGAACAAGAGCCAGAGAGACACAGAGAGCTATCTTCAGTTCCTGACAGAGCTTATCAATCACTGAAAAGTGAGAGTTCAACACATTGTATACATAAACATGTTCTTCATACATCATCTTATCATACGATACATGTATCTGAAATATTACTGTGCACATACACAGTGAACAACACATTGCACACCAAATACATTAAGCCTGTACAGTATATCAAGCTGTAAAGTTCATTATGTGCAACCAGTAGAAAATAATAACAATAATAATAAAAACTTGACATTCACTGAAAGGCAGGTTCTTTGGGAAACCAAAAATGTTTTTTTTCTATGGCATCACTGCAAAACCCCACTTTTGGGACTTTTATTTTTAAGTGTACAGTGTTGGTAAAGTAAAGAAAGTGTAAATCAGTAATGATTCAGTTTTAAAGGGAACGGCCACTCAAAAATGAAAATTCTGTCAGTTATTATCATGGTATTCCAAATGTGGAGCTGCAGTTATGGAGGCGAAAATAAAAATAAAAATCAGTGACTAATTAGCCATTAACTGAAAGAAAGAGATTTTTACAAGACTTGTCAGGCTTTCTGTTTACTGTAAGCTTGTATATGGAAAGATGAACATTCCTCAAAACATCTTCTTTTGTCTTCAAGAGAAGAAGGAAGATCATTCAGGTTTATAAACACATGAGTGTGAGTGAATGATGACAGCATTTTCATTTTGGGTTGAATGATCCCTTTAATTCCAGTTCTTTGGCTACCAAAACACTCTAGGCTCAATGTCAGAATCTGCCCTCTTTGCGAAAAACATTCGGACAGTTTTCAAGACGATAAAATGTAAACACAATTTGGTCAGCCAGTTTGAATCAAGTCCCAAGCTCGCAAAATGTGAGAGATGCCTCCTGCCTCATAGAGTCCAGATGATGGAGGCAGTAGTGAAAAAGGGCTTGAGAATAAGAGACACATAAAGCTGTCTGCAGGACTATGTCTCAATCAGTGGCTCTGGAGAGTTCAAACATCTGTCTAGAAATGTGCTCTGTGTTTATGCATGAAAAACCAGAAAGGGGCGGCTTGACTTGCCCTGCAGGCGGCAATAGTGCAAATGAAGGTGACATTTGAGTTAACGGTGTAAATGTCAAGCTAACCTTTCACTGAACGTTTTGACACTGTTTTGAAGTGCTGATATAAAACGGACGCATCTCTTTCACTGTTTGTTTTATACAGTTGAACATGATAAGGAGTTTTTGCCTGTGAGGCGCCATCACAGAGAATTCCGATTTGACCTGTCCAAGATTCCGGATTGTGAAGCAGTGACTGCTGCAGAGTTCCGCATCTACAAGGACTTTGTTCCAGAACGCTTTGATAATGAGACCTTCCGCATCAGCGTCTACCAGGTGCTGGAAGAACATTCAGACAGGTACATCTACAAAATATACCATGGATATTAAGTATCAGTTATATTTAAGGCTCTTAGGCAAGCAAACACACATCTGTCAAACACTAGGTGGCGCTATAATAAGGTCCTTTGCATATTCTATTTTAACTCCATGAGGTCTAGAATCTATTTTCTTTAGGGACAAAATCTAAAAATAATGTTCTTGATTCATTCCCTGCTAAAAAAAATTGTATGCTATTGTTTGCGATTTAGAGTGTTTTTTTCATCCAGGCTGTTAATCCAATCCTCACCAAATTTTGCATTGAACAGCTAGGAACATTGCTGGCAAGAAGATCTCACTAATTTTTTACAAACAGACCATTATCTCCTGAATGCAATGTCCAAACTTTTTTCAAAATTTTATGAGCATAAACCAGAAGGCATTGAGGACGCACATAACAAGTAAACTTTTCGGCCATTGAGTTTTTTTGAAAAGGCAAGGCTATTTATTTCTAAAGAACAATTTAAAGCAACAATACGTTGACCAATGTGCTGTACAGATTCTAAGAAAATAAATAAACATACAAAACACACACATAGGTTATACAACATATACATCCGACAAAAACAACAGGTTCTAACAACAAGCCACTGAGCAGCATTCTGCAAAAAAGCCTGGGAAAAAAGACTGAAATGACACCAATATAGAGGCAGTTCTTGGATCACTGCAAAAGCATGGTCCCCCCACAGTCACCCTAGGAACAATCAAGAGTTTCTGGTCAGAGGACCCGAGTGATCTTGATGGTGAGTTAGGTTGTAACAAATCAGAAAGATAAGATTGTACAAGGCCATTTAAAGATTTAAATCAAACAGTAAAATTTTAAAATCAATTCTATAACAGGCCAATGTAAAGATGACAAAATGGGAGTAATATGGTGCCATTTCGAACAACCTGTCAACAATCTAGCAGTAGTATTCTGGACAATCTGTAATCATGCCAGCATGGACTGACTAATCCCTACATACAGGGTATTACAGTAGTCCAGGCGAGAAGACACAAAAGCACGCATCACCCTTTCAAAATCACAAAAGGATAAAAATGGCTTGACTTTTGCTTAGTTAAAAAAACTGATCTGACAACACCATTAATCTGTTTGTCAAATTTCAAGGCGTCATCAAAAATTACACCTACATTTTTTTTTTTTTTACCATAAATAGATAAAGGGCCTAAATCAATATTAATGGACCCAGATACATTGGAGGGTGCAAAAACAATAGTCACAGTTTTACATTCATTTAGGTGCAGAACATTCATAGCCAACCATGTTTTCAAGTCCTTTAAAGCATCCAAGAAGAGTCCCTAAAGGAGTTGCCTTCATTCTTTACTGTTACATATATTTGCATATCATTGGCAATGAAACAATATTCCGTGTTTACTAAATATAGACCCAATCGGAAGCATGTACAATAAAAAAAAAGGGTCTCATAATAAATCCTTGAGGGATCCCACATTTAAGAGAGGCCGACGAAAAGGTTTTTCTATCCTGTCCTACACTAGGCCAATGATCTGATTTGCTCAAAACTTGGTGCGTATCATTTAGACATGCTCCTGACAAAAATGTATCAAAAGAATTTGGATTCACTTAACTGTTTAGCAGATATAGGCCGATATGTTTATAGGTGAGGCTCACAATGACTTATTAGCCTATATCTTGTGATCATATTGTCCAAACATCAGAAAACTTTATACATATGGACAAAAAAAATCATTGTGAGGAAACATTCCTGTCAAGTATCTACTATAAAAGACCAAATGCCAAAAGTCTAGGTTAGTTTTTCTGCCACCTTGTGTAGGTTTGTTCATTTATTATGAGGATGCAGACAAACCACTCGGCCTGTCCACTTCTACCAAGTGACAGTTGAATTTGCACTAGAAAAAGTGATTGGACTTACAACCTTTGACCTCAACAACAAAATTCTGCAGATTTCCCCCCAAATCAGCATCAAAAATATGGAAAATGTCTGCAGTTTTCATGTAGGTCTGGACATACTTTACTATTTTTTATGGTGTGTGTTTCTTGCCTGTGACTTTTTTCCAAGGAAAATCCTTTCCTCTTGAGGGCTGTAATGCTCTCAACCCCCCTGGTCTGTAAATGCTGGACACTTTTGATTTGTGTTTCCTTTCCGTCTATTTCTTTTTGCCGCACACACAGTGCTCACTCTATCTAAGCATCCCAATGCAAACTTTACTTTTTCACCACACCATGTTTCCTATTCCGACTCAGCGGCTCTCCTCTCAAAGAATCAGTTGTGCGCCACAGGGCTTCCCTTCACCGCACGTTTGGGACCTTCTAGAATATCGGCGTGACCCACTCTGTGAATTGGGTTCAAGAACGTCTGGCTCCTCCTACGCGCTGCTCGACCCCTCCTGAAGGCCTCAGTTGCCTCGACAGGTCTGTGGGGAACAACACACCCCATTGTGCTCCCATCAGGGAGAGAAAAGAGACAAAAATGGAGGGATAAATGAGACTGGATTAGGCTGAGGCGGCAAATGTTTAGAAGAACAGGTGTTTGGATCACACACACTGAGCACCTGAACTGCTCTGAATCTTTGAAACATCTGAAGTGTGTTCATGTGTTTCCAGTTGCTGTGCTTTCTCTCTCTGCAGCGGTTCCCTTGTCTTTTGTTGTATACTGCATTTCAGTCTTGTTCTTACGCTGTCGTCTTGTCTTGCTCTAAATTCCTCTGTTTGATTTAGTGCAGGGCAGCCACACTGTGAGATCAACAGCCGTTTATAAAGCCATTATTGTCAATTAAGGAAATGAAGTGCTCCCCAGGGTCTTACCATCTGGAGCGAGCGCTCTGTTTCTCGCTCTCCCATTTCTCCACTTAATTCACTTTTTTCCCTCTGTTTCACTTTATCTGCCACCTTCTCAGTCTCTTTCACTGTAAGGGTAATTCAAATCAGTGCCTTGAAAATAATTAGATTTTCAGTTATCAGTGGTTAAATGTACAACATCAACAGTTCATGAAAATTGGTTAATGCAGTAAGGTGAAGCTTGAAACATTTAATAATTTTTGCAGTTCATCAACATTTCAGACCTGGATAAATTTGCCTTGACACAGTAATTAATTTCAGTTGTGGTAAGACATTGTGTTATTACTGCATGGAAGTCGCCAGATGTTTTTCACAGCTATAGTATAATATAATACATATAATATAATATAATATATAATAACTAATTATATAATGTGAATTAAATATTATAATAGTATTGTCCACTAAAAGCTAAAAATATATTCAGTAAAAATAATTACTAAATATTTGTTTTTATATATCCATACATTTTTTTCTAATTACAATGTGAAAATGTGTTAATGCAGCCAGTTGAAGTTGTATAATATAATAAACTAAATATAAGATGAACTCATAAAAAGGTAGAAGTGTTCACATCCTGACAGAATGAGAATGAAGTTTTAGGTTTTTAATTTACACAACTGAAAATCATTTGATGCAGAACCTGTGAATATAACTTTTAAATAAAATATTATGTAAATTATAATAATATATTATTAATAATTATATAATGTCAATTAAATATTATAACATGATTATCCAGTAAAGGCTAAAAATAGATTTAGTGAAAATAGATACAAAAAAAAAGTTTTCATCTTGATATAAATATTTCTTCGAGGCCTAATTAAAATATGAAAATTTATTAAAAGGTGAAAACAATTGTAAGGTGAAGTCTGAAATATTTCATAATTTTTTGCAGTTCATCAGCATGCATCATATATGTTTTTAGACCTGGATAAATTTGCTTTGACACTTCTATTTGTAGTAAGACTTCGTGGCGTTACTGTATGAAGTCACCAGATGTTATTCACAGTTAATATGAGAGTAGAAAAGGAGTTTGACTGTATTCTTTGTTCCTACAAACAGTATTGAAGATGTTGTATAAACAGGATCATTCAAATGTCACACCTTTATATCATTCAAAGAATCAGGATGCCACTGATTGTATTTTTCTTGTGGTTCACTACATTTGCCCTCCATCTCTGGACCTCTTACGTCTTTGATTGGATACACATCTGTCACTGTGATTTGTTTGTATGTTTTAGTTTGAATTTTGTTGTTTTTATGGGTTTAGTTTTAGTTTTACATCAGTAATAACTCTATTTCTGACACTGCTAAACAACTGAAACCCCACATCTTCATTTAAAAGTAAAGAAATAAAACATAAAATATGCTACTTTTCTCTTGTGCAAACAGCTGTATATGAGATGTATGATAGGCTGGTGTTTTCAGCAGGCTCATATGCTCTCTCTCTCTCTCTCTCTCCATCAGGGACTCAGATCTGTTCCTGCTGGACTCGCGGGTGATCTGGGCAGCAGAAGAGGGCTGGCTGGTGTTCGACATCACAGCCACCAGTAACCACTGGGTGCTGAACCCAGGCGGGAATCTGGGCCTGCAGCTCGCTTTGGAAAGTTTGGACGGTAAGTGGATGTGCACATGCCGCAGGTCACAGAGGTCAAAATATGAAACATCATGTTGCATCACAGACAGAGACTGCAGAAATGAAACCGGTTCTGAGGCCACACTGCAGAGCACTCGTTAAGTTCAATGCAGTTCAGTTCGGTAAATGTTTACAGTGTCTTTGAAGGGCAATTTATTATTATGCATTTACAGGCCATTCAAAGAAAACCCAAAAGTCTGAGACCAGGAGAGGAATGCTACTATTATTACTACTACTATTTAAGATCCAAAGAGCATTAGATTGTGAAAAAGCAGGGCACTTTAGTATAATAATAATAAAAAAGAGCTATTACAGAAATAATGTACTATTATAGGCCTACTTGGGTGAGAATTTAATGTAATGTATTAAATGTAATTGGCTTTAGAGTGCTTGTCTGAGCCACTTAAGTAGGATTTAAGTACATCTTTATATGTAATTGCTTCTATTAATAATTACTGTATTTCTGTCATCTTTGAAATATGGTTAAAGTGAACTGCTGAATGCACTGACAAGCTTTGATGAATTAAAATGTACTTTAGTGTCATTTTTGTGAGATCTACATTGCAAATATATTTCAGTTGCAGTTTAGTACATTTAAAATGTATGTACTTTAACTTTAATACCAAATAACACACAGCAGTTCAAAATATAATCATTTGCTTTAGTGTGTTAGCCAACACATCAAAACAAGTATTCTTTACAGCATGACAAAAGATTGCTAAAACATGATGATTTAAAATGTACTTTGAAGTAAAACTGTTAATTTGACATTCTCACAAAGTGCACTTTTTAAAAGTGTCTTTCAGTGTGTTGAGAAACAGTCATGATATTGACACCTCTTTAAGTACACTTAAGTGGCCTTTTATTTCATTCATATTTTACATTGGATTATTCAATACTAAATTTGGAATTCAATTTGATTTTCGATGTAGTCTCAAACATTTAGAGCCAGCTATATATATATATATAATCTTAAAAAAGAAGATCCAGTCAAATGTGATCAGTGCTTGGTCTGGATGTCCTAAATGCGTTCTAACTAATGCAGAATTGAACCTACTGTTTTTCACTCACATACTTTATTACCAGCCGCAGTGGGAGTGTGTTTTGTACCATATCTGCGTGAGTAGGACGGTGTGTGTGTGTACAGGATGTTACAGGTTTTAAGTGTTAGTAAGAAAACAGGTGCAGTGTATTATGGGGCTTGCGTAGATCAGCGAGCTTGTCGAGACATGCTTGCGGGACGCCTACCCTGTCGCCGTAGGCAACCCGGCTTTACCTCGGCGCGGAGACAGAGAGAGCATTCCTTCCTTTTTGTAAGAAACACACGCACACACACACATTAAAGCCGGTGTGTAGGTAAAAGGAGTCCAGAATGGCACAGAGACAGAAACGGATGTAAGTGTACGAATTTTCTGAGTAAACAGCGAACTAAAAGCGCTCTTGAGAGCGAGAGAGATTACACAAAATAAACATCAGAAGTTGCATATTC
Organism: Barbus barbus; assembly: GCF_936440315.1. Classification (NCBI taxonomy): domain Eukaryota; kingdom Metazoa; phylum Chordata; class Actinopteri; order Cypriniformes; family Cyprinidae; genus Barbus; species Barbus barbus. The sequence continues at coordinate 6,342,508 of NC_136719.1, read as the reverse complement.
TTGGAGAACACACACACGCACACTCTCTCTTACACAATTCTCTTGATTTATAAGACTGTGACTGGCAAAAACTGATTATTATATAATGCATATTACATGATTTATTAGGCCACAGGGCTCTGACAAAATAAAAGATTCCTAAACTGTCCAGTAAACTGTCACAGAAACATAAACGGAAAAATCTCCTGCTACATAGGTGAAAAACGTCTTTCAAGAGGCCTGTATAACTTCTCTTCTGGGATTTGTACCTGTCAGCATTTCCACTAACAATGTATTCCTTTCCTCTCAGATCTCAGTAAAGAGTAATTAATTGTAAATGAATGCTACACTGTGTCTTTGTATGCGCTGAAGTCTCTCTGTCTCCCCCTGCAGGTCAGAGCGTGAACCCATGGGTGGCGGGGCTGGTCGGTCGCAGCGGCCCCCAGAGCAAACAACCCTTCATGGTGGCCTTCTTCAAAGTCACGGAGGTCCACATCCGCAGCATCCGCTCCGCACAGGGCGGCAACAAGCAGCGCAATCCCAACCGCTCCAAAACCACCAAGGGCCAGGAGGCACTGCGTGTTGCCAATATCGCAGGTGTGTGTTTTCAATATATTGAGCACAGAAGTGGGAAGACAGGTGAAGAAAGACAAATGCAAGGATAGAAATAATAAATCAGAAAGAAAGGTACTTAAAAGAATACCGTCTGTCCATGTTAAACTTACTATGGCTCCATGTCCAAAAAACATGGAAATACCATGATCATTTTTGCTTGATGATTTCATTATTAGAAATCCCTTGTAAAAAAGAAGTGCAATTAATTACATTGCACTTTTCAAATCTTAAAAGTATATTATTTAAGAAAAAAGCTGTACTTGCACATAATACAATATAAATTAAATAAAAGGCCACTTAAGTGTACTTAAAGAGAGCACACTCATATCACTGTTTCTTTAAAAAGTGCTGTTTGTAATAATGCCAAGTTTTACTTTAAAGTCCATTTTGAGACATTGTTTTAATATTTTTATTTTAAAGAAGTACACTTATTTTGATGTTTTGACCAACATCATGTGAAGTACTTGATTAAAATTTCAACTTTAGTGTTAATTTTAATATTACAATAAATTACAACTTCATCATTACAAATGTGTCATTACAAATATTTTAACTACATGCAATAAAAGTTTCTCTAGAAATGACATTAAAGTATTTAGTTCATCATAAATGCTTGTCAGTACATTCAGCAGTTCACATTGTATACATTGTGTACAGTGTATACACACACTTATCTGTGTGTGTGTGTGTGTGTGTGTATATATATATATATGTATATGTGTGTGTACACATACAGTAAATACATGTATATACACACACACACACACACACACACACATATATATATATATATATATATATATATATATATATATATATATATATATATATATAATAAAAATATTGTCCAGTACACAATATATGTATTGTACTTCTAATCTACAATTTTAATATGCAATGGCATTATAATATACAGTAGCAAACATGGCAAAAAAAATCATATGCTTCTAATATCACCCAAATCAGATTAATAATTAAGTGGTGATGATGATGATGAACATTTGAAGTGGATCAAAACCTTTCATCAAAGTTGTCCTAAAACAAAAAAAATACCGTTCTTTCCTTAGGACAACTTTGATTAACTTTTTTGATCCACTGCAAATGTTGAGTACTATATATATATATATATATATATATATTAGGGGTGACCCCGAATAGTCGAAGATTCGATGCTTCGATAGGTGAAGCCTGATTCGAATCCCAATCTCAGTCGAATATTCGCGGGGTGTTAGGATCATGCCATTTTGGCTATATGGGGGTGCTCAAATGTCTGATTTCACATAGAACTACTGGTTTTCTCCCAATAAGTTAATATACAGCCTATTATGATAATGCTGTAAATAAGAATTTGTAAAGAAAGAAGCTTTAAATAAATATTTTAACGTGCGTGAATAAATCCAACCACATAGATTTAAGTTAAGTTTCACTTTCCATAATCCGTGACCGACAGAGAAGCATTTTGGCGGCAGGGATTTAAAACTTTAACAAGACTCAAACCGACACAGGCAGAGTTAAAGACTGGATTTTTTTGATCAGGTGGGGTATAAGTGATGGCATGGCAGCTGGATTATATATTGTGTATTATTTTGTCTTGCATAAGATGCATCGCGCAGAAGTAAAACGCTTCATTGTACAGTGATTATCAACGAGGAGCGCGAGCAGTACAAACAACAATGCATAATATTAATAACTATAACTGGGACTGTAATATACATAACATTATAATGAGAACACTATTATAATAAAACGCTGTGAATTTTTTTAGTTTAGTTGCCCTGTTTCTGCATGTTGTTGCATGAAGAACACGTCCACAAAAGGAGTTCATTCAGAGCCGCGCAGACACGTTCACTTCTGCATTCGGGGAATTTTGTGCAGATAGCCTGTAAGTCGTAATATTAACGTTATGTTTTATAAATAACAAAGCGTATTCTATATTAGATAAACAAGTTAAATCCCACTGATTAAAAAACTGCTGTCAAATTCATTATTTCATTAATACAACCTGAATTCCGGAAATGTTGGGACACTTTTTAAATTTGAATAAAATGAAAACTAAAAGAATTTCAAATCACATGAGCCAATATTTTATTCACAATAGAACATAGATAATATAACAAATGTTTAAACTGGGAAATGTTTAAATTTTATGCACAAAATGGGCTCATTTCAAATTTGATGCCTGCTACAGGTCTCAAAATAGTTGGGAAGGGGGCATGTTTACCATGGTGTAGCATCTCCTCTTCTTTTCAAAACAGTTTGAAGACGTCTGGGCATCGAGGTTACGAGTTTCTGGAGTTTTGGTTTTGGATTTGGTCCCATTCTTGCCTGATATAGGTTTCCAGCAGCTGAAGAGTTTGTGGTCATCTTTGATGATCCCCGGCCGGGGAAGTCGTGGCCTAATGGTTAGAGAGTCGGACTAGTAATCGAAAGGTTGCGAGTTCGAGCCCCCGGCCGGCAGGAATTGTAGGTGGGGGGAGGGAATGTCCAGCGCTCTCTCCACCCTCAATACCACGACTGAGGTGCCCTTGAGCAAGGCACCGAACCCCCAATTGCTCCCCGGGCGCTGCAGCATGGCTGCCCACTGCTCCGGGTGTGTGTTCACGGTGTGTGTGTGTGTGTGTGTGTGGATTTGTTCACTACTCACTGCTGTGTGTGTGCACTTGGATGGGTTAAACGCAGAGCACCAATTTCGAGTATGGGTCACCATACTTGACAATACGTCACGACTTTAAAAAAAAAAAAAAAAAAAATGTATTTTTCGTTTAATGATGCGCCAAATGTTCCTTATAGGTGAACTCTTCTACTACGAAGCCATGCTGTTGTAATAGCTGCAGTATGTGGTTTTGCATTATCCTGCTGAAATACACAAGGCCTTCCTTGAAATACACGTCGTGTGGAGGGGAGCATATGTTGCTTTAAAACCTTTAGATATCTTTCAGCATTCATAGTGCCTTCCAAAACATGCAAGCTGCCCATACCGTATGCACTTATGCACCCCCATACCATCAGAGATGCTGGCTTTTGAACTGAACGCTGATAACACACTGGAAGATCTCCCTCCTCTTTAGCCCGGAGGACACGGCGTCCGCGATTTCCAACAAGAATGTCAAACTTGGACTCGTCTGACGATAGAACACTTTTCCACTTTGAAACAGTCCATTTTAAATAAGCCTTGGCCCACAGGACACGACGGTGCTTCTGGATCATGTTCACATATGACTTCCTTTTTTGCATGATAGAGCTTTAGTTGGCATCTACAGACGGCATGGCGGATTGTGTTTACTGACAGTGGTTTCTGGAAGTATTCCTGGGCCCATTTAGTAATGTCAATGACATAATCATGCCTATGTGTGATACAATGTCGTCCGAGGGCCTGAAGACCACGGGCATCCAACAAAGTTCTTCAGCCTTGTCCCTAACGCACAGAGATTTCTCCAGTTTCTCTGAAACTTTTAATGATGTTATGCACTGCAGATGATGATATTTGCAAAGCCTTTGCAATTTGACGTTGAGGAACGTTGTTTTTAAAGTATTCCACAATCTTTTTACGCACTCTTTCACAGATTGGAGAGCCTCCCATCTTTACTTCTGAGAGACTCTGGCATCAGGTCTGTAACATAAAAGGGATGTCTTAGAGAGGCAATTAACTTAATTAGTTGCTAGATGTTCTCCCAGCTGAATCTTTTAAAAATTTCTTGGTTTTTCAGCCCTTTGTTACCTCCGTGCAAACTTTTTTGAGACCTGTAGCCAGCATCAAATTTGAAATGAGCATATTTAGTGGATAAAAGCGTAAAATCTCTCCATTTAAACATTTATGTTATCTATGTTCTATTGTGAATACAATATTGGCTCATGTGATTTGAAAGTATTTGTTTTCATTTTATTCAAATTTAAAAAACGTCCCAACATTTCCGGAATTCCGGTTGTAGATTATCTTATCACTAACCAAAACTGTAAGGGCTACTCTGACATAAAAGTGAGCTCAGAATTTTAACAGGATAGTTCACCCAAAAATGTAAATTCTGTCAGTATTTACTTACCCTCATGTCATTCTAAACCTGCATGCTGACACGTTTTCCATGCAAATAAAACACAAAATCTCAAATTATTAAGAATAATCACAGCTCAAGATCAATTAAAAAGTCCAAAGGAGACAATTAAACAGTCCAAGATAAAACTTAACAGCATGCAGGCTTGGACCAGACATGATCTGAGTAAACGATGACTGAATTTTCATTTTAAGGTGAACTATCCCTTTAAGGCAAAGGCAAACCACAGCTAAAATGTATGTGCGTCAGTGTATGTGTTCATGTGGTTCCTATTACTGTGTAATTCTCTGCAGGTCATTTTGCACAGTAATAGCATTACAGTGTTAAATGGATATTAAATCAATCTGGGTCAATGTTCTGCTTAGGTATGAGGGTTATAATGATTCCAGGCAACTTCAATGACCTATTCCTCATTTTTCTCCATGTCACTCACAGTTTAGCATTAGTTTCAACACCCCTTCACACATTTTAAAAGTTAGACAGTGGCCATATTTGAAATAATGTTTGAGCAGAAAATGTCTGTGTAAAACATTCTTCTAACAGCAACGACAGTATGTCACCAGCATGCGGACTATACATCCCGTATTGTTAAAATATCAAATAGCCTTTAGTTTATGTCACAGCCATGAGCCATGATTTGCAACTTGCTATTGCCAGTTGGTGACACGTAGTATTAGGAGAAGGGGACGTTCTCATTTTAGAGAATATTTATTAAAAAACAATCAAAATGTTTAATTCTAAATTAATATTATAATATTAAAAAGTATTTTATCACAAATATTCATAATACTAATTTATTCTAATAATTTAATATACACTCCTCTAGACAAGGTGACTTATTAATACGTAACCCTGGTTCATTTTTAATGCGCATATCTGCTAAATGTATATTTTGTCAACACTCAACAGTAGGTGGACACTAGCATAGTGTTTTTTTTTTTCTCTTTCCGTTTTTTAGTCAAATTATTATTGTTGGAAGATCACTGCACTCGCATATGACCTTAAAACTGACAGACATAGATCTAATCATGCAAACTTTTGATTTCATTGCATTCTAAACATCATCACAAGGGATTATCATTACAGCAATTCTCTCTCTCTCTTTGTTTTTAGAGAACAGCAGTGCGGATCAGAAGCAAGCCTGTAAGAAACATGAGTTGTATGTTAGTTTTCGAGACCTTGGATGGCAGGTGTGTTATTCTTCACCCCTTCATCTCTCTTTTTTCTCTTCTCTCATCTCTCTTTTTTGTTAGTCATCTCTCTCATTCTTATTTTCTGCTTTTTAAAAAATCCTTTCCCCTCATTTAAACGAAGTTCTGTCATGAAACTCTAGATGGCACTGGCCGATATTTTCTAACATCATCATTCACACAGCGCAGCTGCTTGATTTCTTTTTTTCGCATCAGTAGCCAGTGATCTTACTATTCAACATTCAAATACTCAGCTAGTGCTTGCTGTAGCAGTTGCAGTGCACTTTAGAAACCCTCCACCTCCCCAGTTCCACCTGTTTAGATCTGCTATGGGATAATTTCATGTATGCTATATATGGGAGTTATTTCATATATGTTATCTGTACAGCAGAAGTATTTCTACATGCTTACAGCAGCATGTTGTGGATGTATTGGCAGTAGCAAGTTCAGTCAATCTGCTTAGGACGAATAAACCACTAGCCCAGAACCAATAAAAAAACAGCTGAAATGTTCCAAAAACCAGCTTGCTGGTCTTAATCAGGTTTAACCTGATTTTTTTTCCATTAGGTTTCCTCTCTCAGCTCTGTTTCTTCTCTTTCACACTCGACATTCCACTTTATCTCTCACTGTGTTTATGGCTCAAACCGTTTTATGAGTCTGTGTAGCTCAAGTCAGTCTCTCCATTAGGCTGCATTACCTCAAGAGTACAAGCACCAGCAGTCAAGCAGAGATAACAGAGCCTCGTTTCTGTTTACACACCCATAGTCTTGCCACCTGTAGCATATCTGTCTCTCCTACTGGATCATAGCAAATAAACACTCACTCAGAGCAGCTGGCGAGCACTCTGAGAACCTGGCTCTTGCATGTGGGTTTATATTACCCTCAAATTCCCTTTTGAATCATAATATTTTACACATACTTTAACACGAGGGCAGAATACGATTACGCTTTATCGTGATCTTTTTGTTCACTATCAGAGTGATTTGACATGCAGAATGCATTATGAAATTGAAGACCATCTGTTTGGGAAAGATGTAGCTCAAGCTTTATGACTGAAGGTGGATGTCATTTTAACAGATTTGTGCTCTGTCCATCTTTTAGGATTGGATTATAGCTCCTGAAGGATACGCTGCATATTACTGTATGGGAGAATGTGCCTTTCCTCTCAATTCTTACATGAACGCCACAAACCATGCCATTGTACAGACTTTGGTAAGTCTGGTACTTTTACCACAGCTGCTAATCACAAATATTTCTAAAGCTGCATCTATAAAATTTTATTTTATACTTTTATTCAGCAACGTGCATTAAATGAATCAAAAGTGACAGTAAAGGCATTCATAGTGTTATAAAAGTTTTTATTTCAAATTTATTGATGTTTATTGAGCAAATCAACATATTAGAATTAGATTTCTGAAGGATCATGTGCCACTGGTGTAATGATGCTGGAAATTCAGCTTTGCTTCACAGGAATAAATTACATTTGAACATATATTCAAAAAGCAATCAGTTCTTTAAAATTGTAATAATAGTTCATAATATTATTGTTTTTAGTGTATTTTTGATCAAATAGATGCAGCCTTTGTGAGCATCAGAGAAATCTTTCAAAAACAAGCAAAAAAAATCTTACGTACCCTAAATTTTGAATGGTAGTGTGTACAGTTACTGAATATAGCTACTGTGTGTGTGTGTGTGTGTATATATATATATATATATATTTTTTTTTTTTATAAGAATAGAGATATGTATAAGATTTTTTCAAAATAAGAAGGCACACAAGTTGACAGATTTGATTCAAGCACTTCACAAAGAGTCAGATTGTCATTCTTACAATTTGACTAAAACCATGTAATATTGGCATTCATAAAACTAACATCTACTGTAAGTAAAGTACTTTTGTTTAGACCTTCAACTTTGACCTTTGTATTTTTTTCTCAGGTTCACTTCATCAACCCTGAAACGGTTCCAAAACCATGTTGTGCCCCTACACAACTCCACGCCATCTCCGTCCTGTATTTTGACGACAGCTCCAATGTCATTCTGAAGAAATACCGCAACATGGTGGTCAGAGCGTGTGGCTGCCACTAGAATCCTATCACATACACACACACACACACACACACACACACAGATACACACAGACACACACACACAAACACACGCACACAAACACACGCACATATCTGACTGCTCCTCATTTGCTTATAAAAAGGAGCACCAACAAGTTCCCAGCAAAACCAAATGAAGATCTCAGGCCAATTCCAGGATTTCGTTTACCAAGGACAATATGCAAAACTGTCTTGTATGTACAAAAATTTATGTTTAAATATGGCAAAAAAATGTAAAGGAAATTTCACAAGTAACATCTCTCTTAAACAAACACCAACATATGTATGCACACATATACATGCTCACATGTACACACTTCTATATGATACTTGTGCTTTCTACTGTGTAAATAGTTTTTCAATGAAAGAAACAAAAGTGTATTTATTTTCCTGGTCTTCCAACATGGAGTCTAAAACATCCTTGTCGTCTGGTGTGTTTTTTAATGTGTCCACACTGTTTTAAAAAAGACATTGTCCAAAGCATTTTATTATGATATAAAATTCCAAAATTACCGGCTGCCAAATGAAAATTCTGTCATCGTTTTTTCACTCTCATGTTGTTCCAAACCTGTATGAGTTTATTTCTTCTGTTGAAAGATGCTTTGAAGAATGTTAGTAACCGAACAGTTACCGGTAGCCATTGACTTCAATATTATTTTTCTCCATACTATGGAAGTCAATGGCTACTGTCAACTGTTTGGTTACCAACAATTCTTCAAAGTATCTTTGTGGTCAACAGAAGAAATTAATTCATGCAGGTTTGGAACAACTTGAGAGTGACTAAATGATGACAGAATTTTCATATATGGGTGAACTATCCCTTTAAGAAAATCTACTGGCCATAAATACTTCTTTATAATAAGAAGATGAGATTGATTTCCTGCCATTTGATTCTCTTGCCTTAAGTTAAAGGCAGAGTACATTCCCTTCTTCTTATTTCCACAGAGGGGCATTTATTAGGAGCATGTGAGGTAGGGATATCATTCCAGACTCTGATAGTGTTTTACTGCAGGCTTAGCCCAATAAATAAGTTTGAATAAACACAGGCTGTTCTCTCAGTACAGCAAGCACCTCATAGCCCAGCGGTGACCTGAGACCTGCGGCTGCCATGTGTGTGTGTGTATTAGAAAGGACACGCACACAAAACATCTCTCAGTATATACTGCCCACCTTTTCCCTTGACGTAAAATCCTAAAGGTATGCAAATGGCATTTCTATCCATATATAATTTGCAACTAACTCTTATAGGATCAAACCAAAAAATGTAAAAAATTTAAGTCAGCAGGGTAACAAATTATTTGAAGTTGAAACAACTTTTTGAAACATTTTATTTTTAAATGTTATTTTACAGTGCAGGATGATATTTTTTTCCCACTCTATTGGTAGAAATCCCCTTTGTGTTTTCTTCTTGCTCTCTTCTTGGCCAAAAGGTGGTGTACAAATACTAAAGAAATATGAAACACTAACAAACATGTACTACTAATAATGGTCACATAATTTAAGGGGAAAGTGAGAACTCGCGTGTGCCATTTGCATGCAACATGTTTTCTGTGCTAATCACAAATGCATGTTTGTGGAGCATCAGGAGAACAGGCTAATCAGGCCTTGTCACCGTAAGCTTGCTCCAGCAGTGCTTTAATGTGGCTTTAGCAGTCGTGCCGACAGCAGATTGTGCACATGTGTGCTGTCTGTGCATTCATAAGAAAGCTAACTACTGCTAAAAATGTGACGGGGGAAAGTTTGTCATTTCAACTGAAAAAAGTAAGACAGCTGTACAAACTGCATTAACTGTATTGATTGTTAACTGTAACAATTGATTAGTTCATTGGTTACAGTTAACGACAACATGCTAATTGGTTTATTTGTAGGGGAGTTCTATATTATATTGTAGTTAACAAGACAATATACGAACATTTAAAGTAAAGTATTTTGAATACTATTTTTAAAAAGTACTCACTTTTGCGTGTGCGCCGTGTGTGTGTGTGTGTGTGTGTGTGAGAGAGAGAGAGAGAGAGTATAAAGTATAAAATAAGACATAGTCACCTATTAATTCAAATTGTTAAACAAAGTCACATTATGAGAAATAGTCACAATAATGAAAAATAAAGTTGCAAGAAATTAAGTCACAATTTTGAGAACTATTTGAAATTTTGAGAAATAGTCACATGTGCAATATAAAACTCATAATTGTGAGGAATAAGTCATAATCACATGAAGTGACAGTAACAATGCAGCAGTTACGATAATTGCAATTTGGAGAAATTAAGTTGCAATTGTGAGAAAAAACATTGCATAAAATAATTGCAACAATAGTTGCACTGTGTAAATTGTAATTGCGGAATATAATACCAATTATGAGAATTATTCACAATTGTGAGAAATAGTCACATGGGATATCAAATTTGTGATTGTGAGAAAAAGTGAAAATTGTAAGATATATTCACAGTAAGATAAAGTCGCATTTATGATAAATAAGGCCGCAAATTTTTAAATTGCAATTGTGAGATATATTTACAATTATGAGAAATACATTTACAAAAAAACACAAAGTTGCAATTAAATAGTCACAATTTTATAAAGTCACAATGTGAGAAAAAGTTGCAATAATGAAAAATAAAGTGAACCCGGTCTCATGAAAATGCGTTTAAACAATATGTGTATAAACTCGTGGTATTGCTACGCAAAAATGGACTTTGGCGTACATATGATTCAAACGTGTTTGGCATGCATATAATATGCAGTTTTTGCGTGCATATGATACACATATACCCCACAACCCTAACCCTACCCATCGCGTAGCATATATGCGCCCATATATAATATATAATGCATATATAAGTCCATTTTTGCTTATCAATACCACGAGTTTTCGTTTTTATTTGGCACGCTATTAATACACACTTTCATGAGATTGGGTTGGAGCTAGCTACATAACCACTGTGGCCTAACATTGATTGAATTACAGCATATTCACACTTTGAATTATAAAGTCACAATTATGAGAAATAATGCCAAAATTAATTGCAATTGCAAAAAAAAAATTGAGATATACATAAAGTTGAAGTAAATAAGTAAGTTTAATGAGGAAAAAAAGTTGTGAGACTTCAGACCAAACCAACACCTTTATCAAGACAAGCTCTTCCTCCTGCTCACCTTCTTTCTCTCTCTCTCTCATCCACTCTCTGACATCCTGTTTATAGCGGAGGCTGTTTCAGATCAGCGCTCACTCCGTGCCACCCGCAGACATCCAAATGCAGACCATGTGTGTGTGCGCGAGGTCACGGGCCACACTCCCACTTTCTCTTTCTGAGGCCAGGGGCACATTCTGCCCGAGAGGCCTCCTCTTCCTCCTCTCATCTCCCTCGATCTGCACTCCGCTGAACCCCTTGGCAGCACGGGGTCAGAGGTTAATGGGGTGGTAATGTGGGACTAAGAGGGAAAATCTCTACGTTGCCCCCACACCCCTCGCCAACCCCCAGAAACCATTAACATCGCAGTCTCACAAATACTGTCATCTTTCAGCACGCCTAACGTGGACTTCCTCTCGTGTCATGTTGTTTTATGACCTCCTCTTCTGCAAACCCATGGGTCTCCTGCTCGCTCCCAAAACTGATGAGGAGAATGAGAAATGGTGGGTATTTATTTCCACCTCAAGCGCTGATCCTTGACCTCTACCAGTCCAGGGAAAGACACACACACACACACACACACACAAACATGTGGTCATGCCTGGCTCAGAAACACAATTTTTTATGTATCGATTATTAATCTCTAGTTAATTTACAGAAAATTTGAGAAACTGTCACCTGCCAATAAAATCATAAAAGTGTTTGATCTTTGTTTTTCTTGAGGTGCTGCTATGCTGTGGCTAACATATATATATATATATATTATGTGTGTGGTTATTAGCGCATTGCTATTCTGGGTGAGTTATGGGTGGTTACTTAGTAGCACAAGTCAAAAGATTATTATTATCCAGGTTATAATTGTGTTTATTAGCAAGTATATGCTAATTACTTGCTAAAAATAATTTTATCTGAGAAAGAATATAAATACACATTTATTTGAAATATTTTGTAGCATCATAAATGTCAAATAGTCATAAATTTCATAAAATGTCATACATTTTGTAGCATCATAAATTACCAATTTCATTAATTCTTGTTGAATAAAAAAGGGAAAAGGGAGGGAGAGATATATTTAAAACATGTTTTCCCCTCAGTAAAAAAAAGGCTCTGCCCCTTTGAGGTCCACTTGACTTTGACAGTAGAGGAAAAAATCCTATGGAAGTCACTGTGGACCAGCAACTGTTTGGTTTTCCACCTTCTTCAAAATAGCATTTATGTTCAGCAGAAGAAAGAAACTCAGGTTTAAAACACCTTTTGAGTGAGTAAATGAAGGTATAAAAATAAAACACTAGCCTATTTTAATTCTTGGGTGAATTATTCCTTTAATGTTAATAAAACACCAAACACAAAGAGAAAAATCACGCACTACTCTTCAATGAAAATTTTTAATACAGTTTCTTTAATAGGAATCAATCTATATAGTATTTTATTTTTATATTTGTTCATTCAGTTTCTTGAATGCTCCTGCTAAATACACCTATTGTACCTGAAAATAAAACACTGTTTGAGAGCTGGACTTGTAACCTGAAGGTCGTGGGTTCAAGTCTCAGGTCCAGCAGGAACTGTCAGTAGGGGGAGTGAATAACCAACACTCTCTCCGCCCTTAATACCACGACTGAGGTGAGACCCTTGAGCAAAGCACCGAACCCCCAACTGCTCCCTGGGCACCGCAGCATTGGCTGCTCACTGCTCCGGGTGTGTGTTCACTACTGTGTGTGTGCACTTGGATGGATTAGATACAGAGCACAAATTCTGAGTATGGGTCACCATACTTGGCCACACACCACCTCACTCGCCCCCCCCCCATCTAACTAAAGTAGCCAGCCAAGTCTTTTCACAAGGCCATGTTACCAAAAATGTGTGTGTGGAGAGAATTATGCTGACCTCTACTGGCAATTATGTGTCACTACATGAACTCTAGCATCATGTTCTTGAGCTTCGCTTAACAAGATACACCAGGATCAGTGTCGAAGAAAAACAGTAACAAATAAAGCTATATCAGAATGCAAAAAATATGGAAAGTCACAATAAGGCAAAAAAGTAAATTATAATTGACATAATTACAATTATGAGATAAAAATCTTTAACTGATGACATTTAACTCACTTTTTTTGTTAGTTTTGAATTTATGACCATCATAATTTACACTGTCTAATTTCATGATTATGACATGGTATGTCATGTTTTTAATCTCTATTTGTTATAAATTAGGTTTTTTATTCAATTTTTCTAGCTTTAATATTTTTTGATTATTTTAATTGTGTCATTGTGTCATTTAAAGAAAAGATTTTAATTTTCTTTGAATGACACAAAACATTTGATGTAAGCATAAAGTAAAAAGTAATGCCAAATTTTCCTGAATTAACTAATTGAAATGCAATCATTATTTTAAAAAATGTTTTCCAGTATTTAAGTTAGTTTTTTTTTTTAAATAGCAATAAAATATTTAATATACTTATGCGATGAACATCAAGAAATTGAAAACATGAGACAGAAACTGAAATGACAAAGTTATTGTCTCTGTGAATTGCATTGCTAATGTATTTTTGAATTGCGTAAATACGGATGAAATGAGCATCATGTGACTAGTCTCTATGCTTGTATCTCTCTGTCAGTTACACTCTGTTCTATCCTACTGCTATTTAATCTCCTCCCTCGAAAGGGTGACTCCTATCCTGTTTCCTGTCTCTCTCTCCCTCTCCCTCCATCCATCCATCTCTTTCGCTCTCCTCATCACCGCTGCAGTCTCTCTCCTCCGCTGCATCGGCACGAGTCGTGTAGTATCAGGCAGAACGATGCAGGACTGTCTGCTCAGGTACAGTATTCATCTGCTTTATCTCCCTCAAACAGCTGCATGCTCCTCCTTTATCATCTCTGATACACTGCTGTTCACTCTGCTGTGTCTGTGGCCTGGATGAATCAATGTCACACTTTGCTTTAGCAGCATGTTTTTATTCTGGTCTCTGGTCTGAGATTAGGTTTTATAGGACAGATGAAGTCTCTTGACAAAAATATGACACAATACATAATCTTACATTCTTACAATCTTTGCATGTGAGCAGTTTGAACGGTCAGTTTAGCATGAATGTTAATCAGACTAGTTATTGATTTATTATTATAAGGGCGTGAATGTCATTATAAGAAGCACAACATACACTGTAAAAAAAAATTAAAAACTTAAAATTTTAAGGCAACCAGCTTCAGCAGATTTTTGAGTTTTCTCAACTTCTTGTTTTAAGTTTATACAACAAAAAGTTGAGAATCTCCTGCAAAAATGAGTTGAGAGAACTCAAAAATCTGCTGAAGCTGGTTGCCTTAAAATTTTAAGTTGGCTCTTTTATATTTTTTTTTACAGTGTATTGGTGACCATATAATCATCAATAATGGACTATAAGTTTTATTATCAGAAATAGTTTAAATAAAAATGATGATGATTATTATTATTATCACTGTTATTAGTATGATTAGGGTGATATTAGAAGCATATGTATATATATATATATATATATATATATATATATATATATATATATTTGCAATGTTTGCTACTGTATATTATAATGCCATTGTATTTTATAATTGTAGATTATAAATACAAAACATATATTACGTTTATGCTGGACAATATTGTTTATTATTACTAAACATTTAAGTTTATTATTGTTTATTATGTTATTATTATTATTATTATTGTTGTTGTTATTATTAGTCTGATTAGGGTGATATTAGAAGCAGATGATATAATTTTTGCAATGTTTGCTACTGTATATCTTAATACCATTGCATATTAAAATAGTAGATTAGAAGTGCAATACAAACATTGTGTACTGGACAATATTGTTTACACATACACACACATATACACACACACACATATACACACACACACACACACACACACACACACACACACACACACACACACACACACACAATATATGTAGTGTATATTGTGATTTATATATATATACAATATTGGTATTATTACTATTATTATTATTATTATTTATAATATACTAGGTTATAAAATCTGACAATAGATTATTATCGTCTGACAATAATAAATATTTCTATAGAATTTATAATCAGATGTAGGTTCTAACTGTCAACACATGCAGATGGCAGGTAGGGCTACATAGTTTTAATGAAATTGAATGTAAATTAATCATCATATCAGTAATGCTCTGATATGGTTCTGGAGGCTCATGGCCACATGTCGATCGATAACTCTGCTGGATAGGAAGGGTGGGGGACATGCGGAGTGCTAAGAGATCTGATTTGGCCATTAGTCAGAATGCTTACTCATCTCTTTGTTCTCATCTGAGTGGGGCAGTATGTCGCCTGGCCTCTAGTGCTTTCAGTGGGGAAATTCAACACTTATAGATATTGATCTTCTTGTGCAGCATGAAACAATCTGTTGAGAGCACAGACATCACTGGATGAATCTCACAAATCCTGTCAAGAACATGTCCAGATCATATTTCTGCCCCAAAATAAATTGGAAAGGGTTAAGGGATCTAGAATATGATCATTCATAATGTGCTTTATAAGTAGTAATAAACAGCCAATATGCTAGTAAAATGCATGCTAATAAGCAACTATAGTGAATATATTCCCTAATCTAAAGTGTTACCATACGTCTGTGCATGTGTGTGTATGAGTGAATGTGCATAAGTATGGTATCAGTAAAATTGAATGTTTTTGAAGAAGTCTCTTCTGCTCACCAAGGCTGCATTTATCTAAAAAATACAGCATATATAAAACACAGTAGTGATATTGTGAAATATGATTACAAATATAATTCATTTCCATTGGAATATATATAAAATGTAATTTATTTATTTGACGTAAAGCTGAATTTTCAGTATCATTACTCCAGTCTTCAGTGATCCTTCAGAAATCATTGTAATATGAAGAAACATTTATTTTTATTATCAATCATGAAAACAGTTGAGCTGCTTCATATTATTGTGGAAATATTTAATGAATAGAATGTTAAAAAAAAAACAGCATTTATTTGAAATAGAAATGTTTTTAAACATTATAAAAGTATTTACTGTTGCTTTTGATTAATTTATTCAAAATCAGCCAAAAAAGCATTTATTTAAAAAAGAAAAACCCATCTAATTGATTTATTGTATGTTCGATATGACAGTTTATCTCTGCAGCCTGCACATCTTATATTTGATGAAATTGAGTTTTATAGGTACTATTTTGAAATTACAAATGGTAAAAGAATAGAAATTTCAACTGCGGTTAATTCTAAAACAAATGATCCATTAATACTTAATCAGGGGCAAAAATACGTAAACATTCTATAGGCTACTATTCTATAACTGGGTATATTCTTATCCTTTTTTTTTTTTTAATGTGAAGATGTATTCTCAGTGTGTTTGGATTCAGCGGTTCTTCCTGTATCCTGTCTCAGGACACGCATGATCCCAGTGAGGGATGAGGAGGCAGAGTCTCAGAGGAAGGCCAAATCACGGCAGGCCAGACAGACTCGACGAGCTACACAGGTATGATGTACATAGACACAGTCAAAATCACAAAACACACAGGAAAAAAAATATGACTCTTCTGTATGCTCTGATTAGACTGGATTATGTATACTCTAGAACAGGGCTGTCCAAACTCAGTCCTGGAGGGCTGGTGTCCTGCAGAGTTTAGCTCCAACCCTAATTAAACACACCTGAAGAAAGTTGGAGCTAAACTCTGCAGGACACCGGCCCTCCAGGACCGAGTTTGGACAGCTCTGCTCTTAAACAAGGGTTAATGTGTAGTCAGCTAGTAATTATCATAAAACGAACCAATCCAGGACACGGCCTCAAGGCAAAGCTTAAATATCACTAAGAAAATCATTGGTCTAGGCAGCATCAAGACAAATACTGCAACAATACCTATTTGTCACACTCTCTCTGGAACAGGGAAACGCGGAGACGAGGAATTTCATAAACTTATAATTTTATTGATCAGAACTCTCAGGGATCGCGAGAGACACAGGTGAAGACGATCAGACTGGACACAGAGGCCGGGGAAATACAGGGCTTATGAACACAGACTAAACTAGATAATTAACAACACACCTGGAACTAATGAACTGATAAATACATGGAATGAGGACAGGAACAGGAAGACCAAATATGGGCACAAGAGGAGGGGAAACACGAGACACAGCGAGACAAAGCATGACATTACGCACCCCTCCGGTGGGTGCTCTGGAGGCCTCCAGGGATCAGGAGGCAGGACTACCGGACTCCAGGGCGGTGCCCGTTCCGGGAGCCATGGCAGATCCGGGGACTCGGGAGGCCATGGCGGGACAGGAGACTCGGGAGGCCACGGCGGGACTGGAGACTCGGGAGGCCATGGCGGGACTGGAGACTCGGGAGGCCATGGCGGATCCGGGGACTTGGGAGGCCACGGCGGGACTGGAGACTCGGGAGGCCACGGCAGGACTGGAGACTCGGGAGGCCATGGCGGATCAGGGAACTCGGGAAGCCATGGCAGATCCGGGAACTCCGTGGCCTTGAGGAGCGGGCTCTGTGGGGCACTCTGAAGGAGCGGGCACTTGAGGGCGCTCTGGAGGAGCGGGCACTTGGGGGCACTCGGACAGCGCGGACACTTGGGGGGCGCTCCGACAGCACGGAGCTGGACGGAACCAGCGGAGACGTAGGAGAGCTGGACGAAACCAGCGGAGACGCAGGAGAGCTGGACGGGACCAGCGGAGACGCAGGAGAGCTGGACAGAACCAGCGGAGACGCAGGAGAGCTGGATGGGACCGGCGGAGATACAAGAGAGCTGGACGGGACCAGCGGAGATGCAGGAGAGCACTTGTGAGGAGCTGGCACTGGAGGGCACTTGCGAGGAGCCGGCACTGGAGGGCACTTGCGAGGAGCCGGCACTGGAGAGCACTTGCGAGGAGCCGGCACTGGAGGGCACTTGCGAGGAGCCGGCACTGGAGGGCACTTGCGAGGAGCCGGCACTGGAGGGCGCTGTTGAGGCGCAGGCACCGGAGGACACTTGTCCTTCTCTGGCGGGCTTGCCATATTCTCTGCAGGCGGGCTTGCCACATTTTCGGAAGGCGGGCTTGCCATATTCTTTGCAGGCGTGCTTGCCATATTCTCTGCAGGCGGGCTTGCCATCCTTTCCGCAGGTGGGCTTGCCATCCTTTCCGCCGATGGGCTTGGGGGAGCCGTCGATTTTAATTTAGCCGCAGACGGCGGCTGGTTTGGGAGATCCACTAACGGCGGTGGGCTTGGGAGAGCCGCAAATGGTGGCGGGCTTGGGAGAGCCACAGATGATGGAGGGGTGGTTCCGGCTCGGGCCCGGACGCTTCCCAGACACCGGTAGATCCCTTCTCTCCAGCTCAATCCTGTGGTCCATAGGGCAGTGGTAACAGGCCCTGAGCCGGAACAGGTGGAGTATGGCCGTGTTGTGCAGCGGCGAACTTACTTTGGTTCGGTCCGGTCTTCTGTCACACTCTCTCTGGAACAGGGAAATGCGGAGGCGAGGAACTTCATAAACTTATAATTTTATTGATCAGAACTCTCAGGGATCGTCGGAGACACAGGTGAAGACAATCAGACCGGACACAGAGGCAGGGAAACACAGGGGCTGTATCCGAAATCGCCCCCTATACCCTCATTCACTATTCCCTACATTAGTCCACTCATATAGTTCACTTGAAGGAGTGAATGAAAACGATTGAGTGAATTCGGACACTGAATGCACCGGAAGAACTGCCGCTTTTGCATAGTTTGCTTCCTGTTAAATAATCATTTGAAACGGGCATCTCCAATAGTAAGATTGAAGGATTTATCTTGAACTCTGTCACGGAAATTATGTATAAACCCTAATAGTCAATTTACAATTAATTTTGTACCTTTGTTGTATTCCACTGTATTACGCCGTGGACCAGCGCTTATAAAATCAATGAATGGATGATTCAGCTGCGGGCGCCATCTTCTGGTGAGACGTGGGAATTGACTCGGTGCGCGACTCTCGCAGTGCATTCTGGGGATTCTCTAGCCGTTGAGTGTACATCGGTTGTACACTCGTTTTTGCGGTGCATTGTGGGATTGAATGAGTGCACTCGAGCACATCCACTAAAGTTTCGAACACCACTTAAAATGGCCGTTCGTACAGCCAGGGCTTATGAACACAGACTAAACTAGATAATTAACAACACACCTGGAACTAATGAACTGATAAATACATGGAACGAGGACAGGAACAGGAAGACCAAATATGGGCACGAGAGGAGGGGAAACACGAGACACAGTGAGACAAAGTCTGACACTATTACATTATTAATATAATTAGGGTGGCCATATGTGCTTTTTATTCATTATCAGCTTTCAATGTCAGAGACCGCGACATCAGCACTGGAAAGATAGGTTAGCATTCATTTTTTTATTTTGTATTTAAAATTTCAAAGTCAAGCCTTTGAAAGCCATTTTAGCAAGTCAGTAACTGTTATGGATGACAAGATGGTGCCAATTTGCTAGTTTAATTTCATAAAAAGCACACTGGAAAGTCACGCAGGATTCTGTCAACAGTGAATATTTGACCGCTTAGTGCTGCGTTTGATCATTCAGAATTATAGTGTGCACCTGTTTTAGATATGTATTCTCATTGTTAATCGTCTTATTTTTAGGGAGTTACCCTCTCAGAGTTGTTGGAGGCAAAGAGAACCTTCAGCCCGGCAAAGCTGGAGATGCACGCAGGCGAGGTGTATAGATCCACAGAGGGACTGTGTCTCCAGAGAGGAGTCCCTGAGGAGGGAACGTCTCTGAGGGAGGAACAGCTGTCTGACAAACACAACCGTGAACACCTGGATGAGGTGACTGCAAAACCATATGCAATTATCTCGTGTAAAACAGTGACAGGTGTAAATAACCAAATCTATTCAAAAGACTAAAATTATATGTAGTGACCCCAAAAGTATTGGACACGCAAATCACTTTAAAATGTATGAATGTTATTGAATTTGAATCAAAATACTGTAAGAAGCATCATTGCATAAATTACTCAACCTATTAGACCTTTTGAAAAGGAAATGTGGTAAATTGTATCGAATGTGCTCTTGTCACCTGTAGTGTACCACTTCAAATGTTTGCAGATAATAATAATACTGAAATATAGGCCACGTTTATTTCTATACTTATAGAGAGTTCAATTTCATGACTGTTGCTTAACACACTGAAATACACTTGTAAACATTTTTGAAAAGCTTTACATTTTAAATTCAAATGGTTTAATAACATTTTGTCATTTGTAGTAGGCCTACACTTATTTTGATGTGTTGACTACTTAAGTACATAACATGTAAAGTACTTGATTATAATTTTATATTACATTTAAGTTCATATATTTTAAATGTACTAACCTGCAGCTTCATTACAAATGCACTGATATATTTAAATACATGGCATACAAATTAAAGTGTAAATAATGTAATTAATTGAATTTATCATAAATATTATATATTTCAAAAGACGATTTAAGAAATTATGAAATTACATGTAACAATGTAATTAAATGTAAACTAAAGTATATTTTAAATTAATTACAGTATAAATAACATTCAACTGAAATTCATCGGAAAAAACATATTCACACTTAACTGTATTTACATTGATATTTCCCTAATATTTACTCTGTATGTTTATAAATACTTATATATTCATTGGCAGAACCTAAATGGAAGTTACTGGCAATATTACAGTATGTTCAAGCTATTCACTATTAACTTCTTCTTTATTAAATGCCTGTATAAAAGCAATATCACAACACCTGTAATCTGCCATTGATTGAAAGATGCGACACTAAAGTATGACTTATAGATTTTTTTTTTATTGTGGTAGTATGTTTTTGATTCATTTATTGATTCATTAATTCTCCAAGCAAGGGAACTGGAAAAGAAGACCAAGAAGCAAACCTGAAAGGTCATCTTTTTGCCTCTCATCAGTTAAAGGAGCGTGTGGTTTCACCCCCAGTCTGAAGAGTCACAGCACCTCCATTGGTATTACTGCACCTTAAGATCTGAGAAAAGTGTGCAATGATTTATAATCATCATCATCACACTGATGTACGTCTTGTCTATTGATTACAGACTCTGAGTGGACAGATGAAAATGACAACATCCTTTACGGTTCCTTGGAAGCGTCTCTGACACAGCAGCTGGCTGAAGACCGTGACGTCAGCGCTGAGCTCACTGAGGTACCACTAGTGTGTTTCATTCATTGCTGTTTCAAACGTATATTTTTATATTTCATACATTGCTCATGTGGGAAGCACAAGAATAGCAACGTCAATAACTCGATAACTAATTTATCATTTACTGCGGCGAATTTGATGGCAAAAATTCTACATTTGACTCTTTTCATTTAAAGCACTTGTTTTGTAGGTCTTTATGAATCTTTCTTCTTTTTACCCATTTTACTGTTTGTGCAAATTGGTGGCTGAATTTTTTACAGCCACTTGTAATTTTAAAGGGATAGTTCACCCAAAAATGAAAATTCTGTCATTAATTACTCACCCTCATGTCGTTCCAAACCCGTAAGACTTTCGCTCATCTTCGTAACACAAATTAAGATATTTTTGATGAATTCTGAGAGCTCTCTGACCCTCCATAGACAGCAATGTAATTAACACGATCAAGGTCCAGAAACGTAGCAAGGACATCGGTAAAATCGTCCATGTGACATCAGGGGTGCAACCGTAATTTTACGAAGCTATGAGAATACTTTTTGTGCGTGAAGAAAATAAAAACAACGACTTTATTCAACAATTTGTCTCCTCCGTGTCACCCTAGCACAATTTTGGAGAGAATGACATGCGTAAACAGCGTATGCTGTTCTGTGTCAGCTGCGCCACGCGGATACATTTTCTACATTGTTTACGCTTTGATCTGAACAAAAACAACATTTCCGCATAGTGCTGCCGACACAGAACACCATATGTTGTTTACATACAGTGGATACTCTCCGAAATGGCGCCAGGGTGACGCAAAGGAGACGAATTGTTCAATAAAGTCCTTTTTTTTCTTTGTGCACAAAAAGTATTGTTGTAGCTTCGTAAAATTACGGTTGTACCCCTGATGTCACATGGACTTTTTTACCGATGTCCTTGTTATGTTTCTGGACCTTGATCGTGTTAATTACATTGCTGTCTATGGAGGGTCAGAGAGCTCTCAGAATTCATCAAAAATATCTTAATTTGTGTTACGAAGATGAGCGAAAGTCTTACGGGTTTGGAACGACATGAGGGTGAGTAATTAATGACAGAATTTTCATTTTTGGGTGAACCATCCCTTCAATTTTCCTGTTATGCAAACTGTATTTGGAATTCATCACTACAACACAGTCTGTGACCTAAAGTGACAGGTTTTAGTTACACAGTTGCTGAAGATTGATGAACCTGAAATGAATGTGAACAGTCAAAAAAAAGTCAAATGAAATAAGAAAAATGAAATAAAAAAATAACATATTCTCCAAGACTATTTTTGCTACTTTTAAAAACGTTTGACATGTACCTTTCACTCACTTAGGCAAAACTAAATGTGGATACTTTTGTACTTTCACTCAAGTATAAAATGAGAAACAGACTTAATGAGACCATCTTCTAATCTTCTCAGTATTTCCAAAGAAGGTCAATAATAACCTTGACCATTTGGTATTTCCTCAATCAATCAATCAATAAAAAAATAAAAAATGGTTATTGTGCTTTCACACCACTAGATGGCACTGCTGCATAGTTCTTTGTAGTCTATATAGTATGAAATCTTTGGCCCAGCAGAAGATCTGTTTTAAAGTAATCTATTATCCTTAAATTCTCACATTATATCCCCATTATACATTTTTATTAGGCTAAATTTTTTCCTTGTTTATGTATATAGATGGTAAGGCTCAGAGCTGAGTTTGGTGAAGCGATCTTGCTGTCCGCCCTTAATGAACCCCTGAAGAGTGTGAGCGGTATCCTGACATTCCATACCATGTAGGGCAAAACGAGCCGTTTACAGCCTCTCTTCCCACTCCTTTTCTATTTCCCCAAGCCTTCAGCACTATAAGCTTAATACATCACATAAAGTGAGGGAAACGAATGAAAATATAAAAAATAAGAAAAAGCCTGCACTGCATAAGAGACGTGTAAGGCAACAAAATAGGGGGAGGACAGAGAGAACAAGGACAAAACCTATATGTGGCAGTGGAAAGGTACAGCGAATCCCTGTCTCAATCCGTCAGCTGGCTTTCCTCTGATTCGAAGTGCTGAATGACTCTGGGGAAGCCGGTGTGTAATAGGAGAAAGCTTCTGTGCAGCTGCGGCCTATATCGGTCACTGATAATTAACAATGATACTCATCAGGACAGAGCCTGCTTCAGCATGCCACATGAATGTAAACTGAGTCATACTGTTACTGATGAGGGATGTTTACCCACGAGTTGTTGCGTAAATGTATGTGTGTGTGTTTAGTGCATCTGTTTCTATGTCTTTTATGGGCTGCAGTGCTCATTGCCAGCTTGATGGAAGATGTATCACTGTAACACTATCAAAGTGTGTGCCAACATCAAGATGATTCAATTCATTTTAATTATTAAATCTTAAATCATGCGTTCAACATGCATATCAACAAAAGAGAAGCTTAGGGCTACTTGTGGTTTTCCATAAAATATATACAGTATATATATTTTTTTGTATGGTTTAATGTTTGAAAATAAAGTAATTAAGATGTATTATGTGATAAATATTAGTTTTGTAATTTTACAGTAATGCAAATAAAAAAATGATTTGATAAAATTATTATTGATTTATTTATTAAAATTATATATTTTTAAATTTACAGTGAAATACTACAATAGTAATTTTTTTTGTTTAGTAATTTTTATATTTAGTAGCAGTAATAATAATAATAATAAGTATTATTGTTATTTTTATTATGATTAACATTAATAATAATACTGATGATGACGATTACAATGAGATGATTATTATTACTATTATTTTATAGCCATATTGATATATAATCACAACAATTTGATGAAATTGTGCAGCCCTAAAAACAAGCACAGTAAACCTGGATTTTGTAAAATCACATTTTAAATTTTACTTATTTTTAATCACATTTTCTTTGTATTCAACATTTTTATGAACATTTTTTAATCTAAAAAAAAAATCGGTTTTTATATTAAGCTATTTTATTTTTGATATTTTAATCTGAAAACAGGTCTTCAACAAACTTACAGTATATTATATTATATTATATTATAGACAGATTATTCTCCATATACTGTACTGTGTGGCTTAATAGTCCATATACTGTAAATAAAATAAATTAGGTCTTGTATAGTCATATGGAAAATATAAAGATTAATTTAAATCTTAAATGTCACATAAAATCATAATTTGACTGTAAAAATGATTGATTCCAGTTGAACTTTTTCCTCATTTTACACAATAGAGTTTTTGCTCCATAGTTAGACATGGTCACATTTATGACTATATTATTTATTATTATATAAAGACACAAGCTGAAAGGGAAGACTATACTGGGTGCTGTAGGTTTGGAGATGGAGTATTATGATATGTAAGCTGAGATCTTGGGAAGGAGCCAGAAAGCTGCAAATCAGGGATGCTGTGGTTAGCCAAAACTCATAAAAGAGCTAAATGATCCGACAGACCAGCTACAGTGTGAATACGCTGTGTGGGTGTGTGTGTGTGTGTGGACTGTAGTATCTGTAGTATGTATGTGAGTGTGTGTTTTATGCAGAAGCAACCGATTTTGATTGTATTCATAATTATCGGTTGTGATTGTGTATGTGTATATTTGGTTGTTGTGTATTTATTGTGTTATAATGGATCTGTGTGTGTGATTCTAGGAATAGATGGCACAAAGTGTGTGTGAGTGCTGATGTGTGTGTGTTTATGGTGGAAATGGTCTCTTTTTAACCCCAGTAGAGAGCAATGGAAGTTTACTTTCTGCTAGAAACATTTCCATCCTTGTTTCTCCTTTCGTATATTTTCCACACAGCCCTGAAATCTCTTGCTGTCCCGTAACACACATTTCTCCTTGCTGTCCCGTAACACACATTTCTCCTTGCTGTCCCGTAACACACATTTGTCCTCTGTTTTACATTGTATTGCTGTGTGTCTTTTTTGACCCTTCATGGAGCCATGGCATGTTGTTTAAGCTGGCGGTAACATGCCACACCACCCGTTCTATATAGTGTTGAAATACAGAAGACATCAGCCTTCTTGTTTTACACACAATATAGTGTTCTATTTGTGAGAATGTGAGGGATCACACAGATCATTTTTGAATGGTAATCTAAACGAATCACTGAGTCGGAGTTAGGAATTGATTTCTTTAAATGGACCGTTGAACTGATTCACAGAAATGAATCAAATATACACTACACTACTGCTTGGGGTGTGTAAGATTTTTAAATGATTTTATTTTAAAGCTAGAAGTTCTTTATGCTCACCAAGGCGACATTTATTTGATAAAAAAAAAATGCAGTAATATATATAATTATATTACAATTTAATATAACTGATTTCTATATGGATATAATTTAAAATGTCATTTATTTCTGTTATGTAAAGCTGAATTTTCAGCATCATTACTCCAGTCTTCAGTGGCACATGATCCTTCAGAAATCATTCTAATATGCTGATTTGCTGCTCAAGAAAAATTTATTTATTTACCAATTTATTTATATGTATTAATATGACTCATTTATTTAGAAGACAGTTATGCTGCTTAGTATGAATATACAGGATATATATATATATATATATATATATATACATATACAGTATCTATTGTTTTATCTTTTAAAACCTGAAATATTTAGCTTTAAATCTGTAGTTGTACAATCTTTCAAGATTGTTCAATATCATTAATGTCTGCAGCACAAACTATGCAGAATGAATTATGTACTGAAGTTTAATATTAATGTATTTAACATTAAGAGGTTCTCCAAATCCTTTTCAAGCGCATACGTTTTGGAGCTGGTCGGCTCTCTAAAAGCAGTTCCCATGCTTTCTTCCTGTCTTTTTCTGGCTAATAATGCAAGAGAACTCAAAGCCATCTGCAGAGGTGAACACATCGGCCACAATGGCTTTCCTTTTCCACTGGCCTGGACAGAGTAAGCCGGTGGAAACTGGCCTTGGGAGACTTGTTTAAGACAGTGGATTTCAGTCTGGAAGCCAAAGTTTCAATAGCTGCATCTGCGTTTCAGGTTAAGCAGACTTGACCTATTCTTCTTTTTATGACTTTCCAAATGAAACATTCATATCCGCGAGCGCTCGGGTTCAGTGCGTGTCCTCTACTTGTCCTCTCGATTCAAGACACAAACTAATCTTTGAGATCCGCATCCCAACAGTGAGATAAAATGAGAAGAAAACATAAGGGCCGCTGGAATGAATCGTTTGACTCATTGGGCTTTTTTAGGTTAGATTCCCATCAACAGTCTATCATAGCATGTAAGATGAATATTCGCTATTGCAATCATTCCTTGTTTCAAAGCTCACATATATGAATGTTTTAATTTATGAGCGTTTTAATATGGTCTCTAATTTCTTTTTTTTTTTTTTTGTAAGAACACATTTAATACGTCAAAACTTACAGTAAGTACATTTACAATGCAAATGATTTCAAGTTCAAATAAATCTAACAGTTTCCACCAAAAAAAAAAAAAAAAAAAAAAAAAAAAAATATATATATATTGATATACAGTTGTGGTCAGAATTGGAAAGAAGGCTGTGAAAATTAATCTGCGTTGTTAATCCTTTTGATCTTTTATTTAAAAAACTCACAAAAATCTAAACTTTCAATGGAGAATAAGAATTTTAAATGGGAGGAGGAAATATCATTATGTAATAAATGTTTTTCTCTAATGCACATTGGCCACAATTAACGCCACCCTTTTATTCAATACTTTTTGAAACCTCCATTTGTCAGTTTAACAGCTCTAAATGTTCTCCTATAATGCCTGATGAGGTTAGAGAACACCTGACAAGAGATCAGAGACCATTGCTTCATCCAGAATCACTCCAGATCCTTTAGATTCCCAGCTCCATGTTGGTGCTTCTCTTCAGTTCACCTCACTCATTTTCAGGGTTCAGGTCAGAGGACTGGAATGGCCAGCAGAAGCTTGGTTTTGTGCTCAGTGACCCATTCTTGTGTTGTTTTTGAGGTTTGTGTTTGGATTATTGTACAGTTGGAAGATCCAAACATGGCCCATTATAAGATTTCTAACAGAGTCAGTCACTTATTGATTTTTTATCTGTTGGTATTTGATAGAATGCATGATGCCATGTGTCTAAACAAGATGTCCAGGACCTCCAGCAGAAATATAGGCCCACAACATCACAAATACAGCAGGATATTTCATTGTACACATGGGGTACTTTTTATCCCTGTGTTCACCAAACCCATCCTGAGTGTTTGCTGCTAAAAAGCTAATTTTTTAGTTTCATCTGACCATAGAAGCCAGTCCCATTTGAAGTTCCAGTCGTGTCTGATAACTGAATATGCTGGAGTTTGTTTTTGGATGAGCTAAGATAATTTTTCTTGAAACCCTCTCGAGCAACATGTGGTGATGTAGGTGCTGTTTGACACATTTGTTTTAAAGGTTTTCTGACCCCGAAACTCAACCTTTCTCTACATTTCTCCAGCTGTGGTCCTTGGAGAGTCTTTAGCCACTCAAACTCTCCTTCTCACCGTGCATTAGGACGATATAGAGACACGTCCTCTTCCAGGCAGTTTCATAACATTTTCTGTTGATTGGAAATTCTTAATTATTGCCCTGATGGTGGAAATGGGGATTTTCACTGCTCTAGCTCTTTTCTTAAAGCCACTTCACTAATATGTGAAGCTCAGTTATCTTTTGCTGCACATCAGAAATATATTCTTTGGTTTTTCTCATTGTGATGGATGATTAAGGGAATTTGGGCTTTGTTTTCCCTCCTATTTATATTTATGTGAAACAGGAAGCCATGACTGGATAATTTCATGTTCATAATCACCCTGGAGTGCTCAAAATTGTGAATATGAATGGAATATACTTCAGAGATATTTTACTCATAAGAATTTCTAGGGGTGCCAATAATTGTCTCCAACATGTATTTGAGAAAACATTTATTTCATAATGATATTTCCCCCCATTTTCAATTGTTTTAGTTCAATGAAAGGTTAGATTTTTATCACAAAAATCTAACCTTTCATTGAACTAAAACAATACAGGTTCATTTTCAGAGCTTTGATCATATTTACCAAGGGTGCCAATAATTCTGACCACAACTGTGTGTGTGTGTATATGTATATACAGTATCTCACAGAAGAGAGTACACCCCTCACATTTTTGTAAATATTTTATTATATCTTTTCATGTGACAACACTGAAGAAATGACACTTCATCTTCAGGAACTCGAGCTGCGTCAGGAGACGCTTTGGGGAACGCCTACAGGGTAACCGGCTCTGAATACCAATGAAATCTGTCCAACGGATGGGAGGGACGTCACAGGCGAGGTGACGTAATGACCAGCTGGTATAAAAGCACGTGCGGTGAAACACATAGCTTTCTGTCATTCAGCTAAGCGCTCTGTGTCTTGTAAGTCCTATTTACTGTTGTCTGTCCGTTTTGCAAATGTCCAAGAGGCTTTGTAAAACAAAGTTTGGGAGGAGTGAGGCGCAATACAGGCTGTGTGTGCCTCCGTGCAAACGTTATTTGTGTGCGGAGGATACACACAGCTTGTGTGTGCTTTGCTTGGGAGTGAGGCACGCGGAGGCAGCCCTCGAGGGGGCTGTATGTCCGCACTGCGAGGGTTTTCCTCTGCGTGTACTTCGCTCCCGAAAGGCCCTCCTTTCAGGAGAGGGTTCTTTCATTGACGTTCCCCGCAGTGCGGGTCCCGCTGTCGCTGAGGCGGAGCGGAGACGGCGCTCGTGGGGTTCGCAACGGGATCTGGCAGAGGGATCGGAGACGAGCCAGTCTCTATCTCCATCCTCACCTTCTGGATCCCGCGACCGCTCCCCGAGTCTGGAAGCACGCATGGCGGTTACTTCCCCTGGGGCAGCGGCCGCGGCGCTTATCTTGTCTTCCTCTGAGGAGGTTGACATAGGAAGCACCAAACACGTCGCACCCCCTCTTTCACCCCAGTATGAGGAGCTTGTGGAGGTAATCACTCGTGCTGTTGCCAAGTTGAGACTCGACTGGCCGGCCGAGTGTTCGGTGGAACCGCAGAAACGCAAACTGGATGAGCGTTTCCTGCGGGTTCAGACCTCACCTCCACATCGGAGCCTGCCGTTTTTCCCCGACCTCCACACTGAGGTGTCGAGGTCGTGGGGAGAACCTTTTTCGGCCCGTCTCTTCGCCCCCTCGTCTGGCTTTTATAGCAATGTGACGGGGGCGAGGGAGCGCGGTTATGGGGCGATGTCGCGTGTAGAGCAGGGGTACGCGGCAGCAGGTCACGCTGGGTCATGTCTGCACACCATGGCGGTGTTGCAGGCATACCAAGCGGACCTGCTCAAGGAGTTGGATGAGGGCGAGGGAATTTCTGCGGAGGGCATTTGTGAGCTCCGCAGAACCGCTGATTTGTCTCTCCGCGCCACCAAGGAGACCGCCCGTGCCATTGGGCGGACTATGACAGCCCTGGTGGCGGCGGAGAGGCACCTGTGGTTGACCCTGTCGGACATTAAAGAGCACGACAGGGTCTTCCTCCTGAACGCCCCGCTGTCGCTTTCCGGCCTGTTTGGTGACGCTGTTGACTCGGTTGTCGGCAGGCACCAGGAGGCCGGGAGGCAGGGAGGCAGGCGGCGGCGTTCCAGCGGTTTCTCCCTCGCCGCTCTCCGGCTCTCGGGGCTGCTGGGCGAGAGCAGCCCCTGCCGCGTGCTGGCTCCTCACACAGGGAGGCGCAAAAGGAGAGCGTGGCCACCCGTGCGCCTCCTCGTAAGAGGGGTGGAAAGAAGGGTGCGTGGTCGGGGACCTCTCAGCCTAAGCAGGATCTGCGGACCATGCTTCAGGCGAGGAAGCCCTGATGGTGGCGTCCCAAATCAGGTCCGAGGACTGGTTTGTCGCGATCGATCTAAAAGACGCATACTTCCATGTCTCCATCCTTCCCTTTCACAGGAAGTTCCTGAGGTTTGCTTTTGGGGGCAAAGCTTACCAATATCGGGTACTTCCCTTCGGCCTAGCACTCTCACCCCGCACTTTCACGAAGTGTATGGACGCTGCGTTAGCCCTGCTGAGGCTATAGGGCGTCCGCATACTCAATT
Source organism: Barbus barbus (assembly GCF_936440315.1). Taxonomy (NCBI): domain Eukaryota; kingdom Metazoa; phylum Chordata; class Actinopteri; order Cypriniformes; family Cyprinidae; genus Barbus; species Barbus barbus. The sequence continues at coordinate 6,312,162 of NC_136719.1, read as the reverse complement.
ATATCGACGATTGGTTGATTCTCGCTCATTCAGAGCGGAGGGCGGCTCAACATCGAGATGTTGTTCTCGCCCACATGAAAGTGTTGGGGTTAAAGGAATAGCTCACCCAAAAATTCAAATTTGCTGACAATTTACTCACCCACAGGCCATCCAAGATGACTTTGTTGAGAAATGTATTTTGAAAAGAGATTTGGAGAAATGTAGCATTACATCACTTGCTCACCAGTGGATCCTCTGCAGTGAATGGGTGCCGTCAGAATGAGAGTCCAAACACCTGATAAAATATCATAATAATCCATAAGTAATCCACACCATTCCAGTCCATCAATTAATGTCTTGTGAAGTCAAAAGATGTGCTTTTGTAAGTAACAAATCCATCATTATTAAGTTTTAAACTTTAAACCTTCGCTTATAACCAAAATACGAGACCATAATCCAAAATAATGTTTCCTTCAGTGAAAAATTCCCTGTTGTCCTCTCATATCTAAATCCACCAATGTATTTGTTTAGAACTGTTTTTAACAGTTTTTTTTGTTTTGTTTGGAAACAGTGCTTAATCTGTGCATATTTCTCTCCTGATTCAGACAAGATTACTTTTTCACTGAAGAAAGCAATATTATGGATAGAGGAAGCAACAGTTTAAATGATGTTTTAATGGATGGATTTGTTTCTTACAGACACATAGTTTTCACTTTACAAGACATTAACTGATGGACTGGAGTGGTGTGGATTTCTTGTGGATTATTGCGATGTTTTTATCAGCTGTTTGGAGTCTCATTCTGACGGCACCCATTCACTGCAGAGGATCCATTGGTGAGCAAGTGATGTAATGCATTTCTCCAAATCTGTTCTGATGAAGAAACAAACTCATCTGCATCTTGGATAACTTGAGGGTGAGTACATTTTCAGAAAATTTGCATTTTTAGATTAACTATGCCTTTAAAAAAAATGTATTTGCTTTTATTTTTTTGATTGACTTGCTTCTGTTTCAGTAATCTGTCATATTTATTTTGGCACAAAGGCTAAAGTTGAAGGAAGTGAGTGCGGTACACGTCATATGAACTGAGCTTCACTGACAGAGCGTTAACTCATATGAGCTCTGACAGTTAGCCTCTTCATCCAAATGTCATTTCAGACCAATTCCGTGACTGGAAAATGCTAGTGGGCAGTTGGGGGCAGGACCACTGTAGGCAATTTTTAGGTCCGGTACAAAATTTTCATCATGGATTCATCATTGTTTCCAGTAGTGTGGGTCAGTCATCTACTGTTCAGTTTTCACATACTGAAACACTGTCAAAAATGTTTATTACCTGTTTATTTTACATTTCATAACTTCATATACTGTATAATGTTAAATTACAGCCTACTGCACTTGAAATGCATTGATCTGTGCTTCACTTTTAGATATACTGATAAACACCAATAACATTAACCAAATGAAATAAAACGTAAGATAGAAAATCCTAATAATAAAACATAACTATTTAAATAAAATATAATCAAAAGTGATGCAACACACAGGCACTTCTGAGAGCTTTCATTTAAAAAAATACGTAGATTAAAAAAGTTTGAAACAATTTAATCAGTCTTTTACTGTAACAGTACATGTATTGTTTGCTAAAATATAGATTTTGACTGTACATTATAAGGTAATTCATACTTTATTCTTCCACACTTATTTTACAGCCTATAAAAAATATTTTAACAATGTTAGGCTACTGTACAATGAAGGTGGGCTGAGAATTCAAGCTAAAAATAATCCCTATAAAAGTACTTCATATTACACATGCACTATATTTCAAATTCTCTGAAGTCAAAATACAGTGTAACAAAAAAGTTTTAGCATCCCTTTAAAGCTTGAACTCTCCCATATTAATCGTAACCGCATGGAAAAGAGTGACCAGCACTTTTTTCAAAATCTCTCCTTGTAATTTACAGAAAACAGATTTTAGAACAATACGAAGGTGAGCATATGATTACAAAATTAATCCCTTCAACCAATGAATACGTTTTTACTGTAACATTTTTACAGTCCATTTCTGTTTAACGTACTCAAATATAATAGATATAATAGTGACCTAAACTACCTGGTAGTGAGCCAGAGAAAGTGCAGAAGGAGTATGAGAGAACAAATAAGCGAAGGGACTGAGATTTATGAAGAGAGAAACGTGTGTGTGTGTGTGTGTGTGTAAGAGAGAGAGAGAGCTGAGTGGGTCCAAATGAAAACAGTTTTGTTCTTTCAGTGTTTGTGTGGAGTGATTGTAAGTAGACAGAACAGTGAGGGAGGCTTTCAGCCGTCTGTAAAGTTAACTAAGCAAAGTCCTCTCCTTATTTAGCTCTCATTGTGCGTCCGTATGAATGAGTGAGTGTCAAAGAGAGAGCGTCTGCTGGACGAGACTGTTGTTTAAGTGTTTGTGAGTGAGGGAGTGGGACGGAAATAGAGATAGATAGAGGGAGTGGAGATAGCGAAGCGGAGAGGTGCTTCTAATTGTTTTCATTTTTCTGTAATGACCGAGGAGGAACAGGAACACAGATCGGCTGTCAGTCTCAGCGCACACACTGCAGAGGGAGCGACTCCTCTGGACGCACGCGCGCGCGTTTGCACCTGTTGAGCGTATCTATTCACGTCCAGCAGTCATGGCCGTCTCCATAGCTGTGTGAGAGGGTACTCGTGTCTATCAGGGGTCTTCCTATCTTACAGGAGAGAGATGTCATCGCTCTATTCACGCAGCAAGGACCTTTCCTCTCGCTCCAGAAAGTCTCTGTCGGACTCGCCGCCCTCCTCCCCGTCCCCCAGCACCAAAACCTTCAGAGTAAGAGCCAGCTGTGTTTGCTTTGTGTTTGTCACAATAACACTGACGTTTCAATAGGCAGTATTGTGTTTGATGTGATGTAACTTTGTCATTTGTCACTGGAGGATACAAATCTTCACATATTAGAATGTTTTAGGCTATATTTGAAGGTTTTTGGTCTTCAACAGCAGTCAGAAGCAAGCTAACTTTTTGGTTTTCAAGTGCTTATTTGTTTATTTTGGTGATAGAGTCCAAAAGTCCATGTTGAAAATCTGGGATTAGTTTTTCATTCAAACCTGGAAATAAACAGTGTTCTAGGATTCTGAGCACTTTTAAGCAAAGAAATGCATCTTAAATTTCAGATTTTGCAGTATTTCTAGGTCAATAATCAAATTTAAGTAAATTTGTGACAATGATCGTGTGACTGTTTTTGAAGACCGGTGAGAACGTGATCATCAGGTTTTATACAAAATTATGGATTTCATGCAGCTTGAGTGCTGCTGTCATAAACCCTGTAAAGCCTGAGAGGAAATAATAATAATAAAAAAATAATATATACTTTTTAAATAGGACAGCTTATTGAAGCTTTATGCAAAATATAAAAAAGTTAAAAAATCTAAAAATGTGTTTTTTATGTTTTGATGTATCATATTTGATACATCAAGCTAACTGTATGACTCATATGATATAGTGAGAATATGAAGCTCATACGCGAGGAGGAAAAACATTTCATTATGCAATATGGTGCAGTTCCTGATATTTATATGCCCAAAAAGTAAAATGAATTTCTGATCTTAAATGAGCTTAAATGTAAAGCAATGAGATTTTTATAACAGTATAACATATTACTTGCATAAAATGCATATACATATCAGCTGTCACTCAATATAATACGTTTTAATAAGATGATATTTAAATGCTTAGTTTTATGATCAAAACTTTAGTTGCTGGTCAAAACATATAATCCAATGCAACACTATGATGATGAATAGTAAACATTCCTTAAAAGCCTTATGGATCATATTTGATTTTATAACATAATTTTTCTAATAAATGATGTATGGATAATCAAATAAATTTAAGCTGTTTTTTATAGCCCAGTAAGTGTTCATCTTGAAATATTACTAACCATATAAAAGTTATTCTTCAGTTTACTTTTCACAGCAAAATGACACCTGACGTTTTTACAACTGTACTTGCTAAAAAAATACGAAGCATCAATCATTCGACAGAAAGCACGTGTTATATTGTGTGCAACAGGTTTTTCAGCTACGTTTTGTTCATGTTGGTTATTTAGAAACCATATGTATCAGACATGATACAGTAGGTTTTAGAGGGTTTAGACAAACAAACCTAATTTTATTGGTAAATCAGTACACAGTATGAACAAAGTTGCATGAAGTAGTCCTTAACTTACAGCAAACAAATCAATAATCATGTTGTAAAGGCAGTTGTGGTGCTTGTATGACAGCAGAGCATCTCTGAGGTCATGAGATGGTGTTGTTGTGCTGTGATTTGAAGGCTGACATCAGTGAGTGAACAGAGCTTCAGTGTCTCTCATGTAAACACTGATTCAGGATGAAGTGGGAGTCAGTCCCAGCCATCACGGTTCACTCAGTTTTTAAATGACTCTGGCCGTGTCCCCCAGTGATTTGCTAATAATTACTGCAGAGCATAAACTGCATTGCCAGAAGAGACAAAAGACTTAAGAAAATGCTCTTCAAATGCTGAGTATATGGTGCAGTGTTCAGTTGATGGTATATAGTTGACAAATGATGTGAAGATTTTTAGGAAGTTCTAGTCAGGTTTTCTTAAGAAAATATGAGTGATGTTAGTTCATTCATGATACTAAAGTGTTGTGGATGCTGCCAGTGATTGCTTTGCGGTTGCATGAACATTTCTAGGGGTTTTGGTTGTTTCTTTTCATCATCCACCAGACAGAAATGATAAGACTGGTAGACTGTGGTAAAAGTAACAGCACATCTCTTCTAAACAAACCAATGATTTGAGGAATCATTCAGCATAAACAATGAAGTGTAATATCTGTTCAGATCCTTAATCAAAGTGTAGATACTTAGGCTTGTCTTAGCAAACACTATTAAATTGGGGAAGTCATGGCCTAATGGTTAGAGAGTCAGACTTGTAATCCAAAGGTTGCAGGTTCGAGTCTCAGGCCGGCAGGGATTGTAGGTGGGGGGAGTGAATGTCCAGCGCTCTCTCCACCCTCAATACCACGACTGAGGTGTCCTTGAGCAAGGCACCGAACCCCCAACTGCTCCCTGGGGTGTGTGTTCACGGTGTGTGTGTGTGTTCACTGCTGTGTGTGTGCACTTTGGATGGGATAAATGCAGAGCACGAATTCCGAGTATGGGTCACCATACTTGGCCGTATGTCACTTTCACTTAAATATGAATAGATATGTGCTCTCATATGATATATTTTTGGTCAAATAATTGCGTATAGGAAAAGCCTACTTTAAAAAAAGTGGTAACCTGCAATTATTACCTTAAATATATTTCTACCTGATTTAACTCATAAAAATTAGTTTTGTTGGTCTAAATTGGTCTAAATAATTTATATAAGCTGATTCATTGATGATAAATAGTATTTTAGACTTGAATAAAACCAGTTAATTTAGTAACATATTTTGTATTCTTGAGCCTACTTGGCTCATATTCTGAGACAAATTGTGTGATAATTGTGTGAGTGATAATCACATCACTCACAATTCATTCATAAACTTTTCTCAGTTGGTGTACAGTAGTTTCTGTGTTTTGCAGAATAATTCTAAAATGATTAGAAAAGCAGTTTTAGATGAAGCACGTAGTAGGCCTATACTATTCACACACAGTAAAAGAATGTAAAAATGCTAATATACAGTAAAAACTTGTTAAATTTTTAACGGTAAATTCCCCTACTATATACGGTGAAAAACTGTATTGCACATTACATTTTACGGTAGTATTTTTGGAAGTGAAAAAGAACGTATAATTTACAGTGAATAACCGTAAATTGACATTCCCAGAATTCCCTGCGTTACATTTCAAATTTTATATATTTTATTGTTGAAATAACTATGTTTCTTCTTAGTTTTTTTCTTATCAGTTTTGAACATTAGGGTTGTATGTTACACCTAATGTTGTTAAATGAATGTTTCTTGCATTGTTTCAGTTTCATGTGTGTTACCATGATGGTGTTTAGTGTTTGTGTGAATGACACGGTGCATCTTCTATATATGTTATTATTTAAAAGCTGCTTGTGATTGGCTTTGGTTCATCATGTGACTTTCTCATCACCACCTGCTTTTGGTGGTTATCAGTGTATTACAAAGGTACAAACCAGTTTTCAGGTTGGTATATTAACATTATAGCAGTTAATGAAATTACGGTATTTAACTGTAAATTTAAGTTAAAACCGTAAAACCTAAAATTTAGCTACCATATTTTTTACAGTAAAATTCCGGCAACCACAGCTGCCGTTACTGTAAATTTTACGTAATTTGTTTTACAGTGCACTGAAAGACGTTGCTGTCACAGGTTGATATTTCATGTCAACATGCATCAGCCATTTCTGAATGTCTTTTCAATGCACAAAGTTATGGCATTGTGGGGCAGGTTTTGATCCAGTTTTTTGCGAACAGGGTTTGTCCTGTATTATAAGGTATTAAGCTGATCTCACATATAAGCCAACAATCCTGGATAATGCATAACCATTAATGTGAATAAAATGAAACAGAAAATTTCTCACCATTTTTTCAGCAGGAAAAACCTGTCAGTTTCTCTGTCAAATTATGACATGAGAAACCATGTCTGTGTGTGACGGGGAACACTGTGAGATCCCTTTTACACAGTCATTGAGTTGTAACTACAAGTGCATAAACAGTTCCACGTGGCTTGCAAAGGCTGGTTTTGAGAAGTGCTACCATAATGCATTTCATAAGACTCAGTTTTTAAATCTCACCGGACCAATCCAGGATATGCTGTTTCATAATCAGACAGCATTTGTTGAAACACTCGCTGTTTCAGTTTTTCTTTTGGCTGCTGAATTGCCACTTTAAAACCCCATAAACAAACTCAAAGTCTGTGAGTGAACGAGACCAATAAAGGCCATGTTGATGTGTGGAGACTGTGTTTACTTCAGTGGAAAAATGCCTATAAAATCAGCAGGTGCTGCAGCTGTTCTGTCTTTAGGAAGGTAATGCAAGCACTGAATGAAGAAGAAACAGATTGCCATTAGTCCAATGCGTTTGCAAACCTTCAGTTTAATGTGAAAGTCCAATTTTGACATAAAACTGCTGCTTCATGTATGACATCATATAGTCCCACATCTCTGTAGTTTGTCAAGCTAGAAGTTACTCATAACTTCAAGTAGTTTGGGGCTGTTTATACAGAACACATTTGCATAACACTGAGCTGCTTTTCCATTGTCTTTCTATATAAACATATGCTAGAAGGATGTTTTTGCCCATTGCTTTAGCTTCTTGCATCTTTAGCAGTGTCTTGTGCTTGACAAGGCAATTCACAGAGCTCAAGTTGAATGTTGAAAAAATGAAAGTTGTTGCATTTTTCTCCATTCCTCCAGCCTGAAAAAATTATTCAGTGTGAATAAAACTAGCCAAGCAACTCTTTTGAAACAATAGTTTGCTTCACTGCAAGCTGTATCTTCACTACCTTTACTGTAGTAAAGGTATTGCCACATTGAAGCTATTTAAAGGGCAGTATTTTCTACTACTATTTAGTGATGTAATTCATAATTTAATCAAGCTGTGTTCTTTGTCTGACACAGAAACAATGACTTTTTTTGAATTAACGAACAATGTGGTTGTTAACATCAAACTTTGAGTGGATAAATTTACATTAAATACAGCTAAAAATAAATAGAATAAGTCCTAATTTACAGTACTGAGTCAAAATAGCAAAACGTGTATGTAGTGAACAACAGCAAAATTTAACTAAATATACCTCTATACAAAAGAACAAAAATGCTTTGCAGGAGCTGTACTTACAGTAGTTAAACTTGCAGTTCGTAATTTTTTTTGGTTAAAAATGAGCCAGCCAGTGTTCAAAACTATCGCCTTCCTTTAGCCCGATTCACCACAGTAAGCTGATAATAATGTTTTCTATTTGAGTGGTACGGGTAGGTTTTCACGGGAAATTCGAGCATGCTGCTGTGTCATTACGTCACGTCTGTAAACATAAAGAAGGTGTCCCGGCTACTAGGCTACCGCATGTGAGGATCCTGCAGGTGGCGCATCGTTTATAGCCTTTTCTCACAGCAGCTAGAATAAATAAATGACAAAAAATAATTTTGATGGCGGATTGTGATCCAGAAAGGATTATGTGTTTATGAAACACATGTAAATTAAATTAAATTATATTCCAGTTTTAAATGTGCTTCTGATTTTAGACAGCCTGGGATTACACAAGATTTGCATTTTAAGTAGAATCAGTTCGAAGGCAGCAAAGTTTGCTTTTTGGGTTAAAATAATTTATTAACATAAAATTTGAATGGTATGACAATTAGATTAGACTGTACGTAAATTGAAATCTACATGCTAATACACACTATGCTCATTGTCACGCAATGCTGATGTTGTTAACAATAATAATTTGAGAAGAAAGTATAACATTAAAAATAATTTGCACGGTTTGATGTGATATGAGCTAATCGATCGTTAGATTTCATCACCATTGGTTGCGCGATTTATTATAATGTTTTTTTTCCACAGTTGGTCAGGACAAACATAGCAGACTTGTTACTTACTTTTTCAGATGACATTAAATGGTGAAAATTCTTATTTGGTTAATATATTCCAAGACGTAAACTAGAATCTGTGATTACTAAGTATAGTATCCACACCGGTGCAGTGGCTGACAGCTAAACATACTCCTCAAAACATTAGATTAGTCCGTGCTGGAGCCGTGCCAGAGTACAACCCATGTAATAAAGATATTTCCGCAAGTAACTGCAACTCCAGGTTTTCAAACAGAGATGGCGACAAAGAGGCAAAACTTACGGACTGCAGCTTTAATAATTATTTAAATCAATTTATTTACACAAACAACTGAAACAATTCACTAAAATGAATCAGATTTTCCAATGCTACATAGAAGACTGTTTAGGACCAAGCAACAAGAATGAACTGAAATGGGATGAGTTACACTATTTATTGTATTTTTACACCAAGTGTTATACCAAGTAAAGATAAATGTTGCCATTTAACAGTATATTTAAAAGCGATCATTTGTAAAATTTAATATAGCTTGTAAATGATCAGATTTGACCTTGTTTATCATTTATTAATAACAATTACAAACTATAATCAAACACGTAACTCCCTTTAATAGTGATGCATGGGAGAAAAGTGATTTTTCTGAAAAAAATTGGGATTGTGGTGTTATAAAAAAATACAGGTTTGCTGTGCTTGTTTATTAGGCTGCACAATTTAACCAAAATGTTGTGATTATATATTCATATGACTATAAAATAATAATAATAATAATAAATATTTAAAAAATACTGAATAAAACAAAATATAAACAAATACTACTACCGCTTAGAGATGCTGAAAGCACCAGTCAATGAGCTGCTCACGTGTAACTGAACACAGTCCTATGCTTTACTCTGAAACATGCAGTGCATATATTTATTTAATTAAATCGCAGTCTTCATGGTTTGATCATATCACTAAGGCATATTGTGATTTTTTTTTTTGTGCTGAATTATGCAGCGCTATCTTTTAGTTTTTTAATGAATTAAAATACATTTCTAACACACAAACCCATTATCACAAGTTAGAATAAGCAAAGCTACTACCTGTAAAAGTACTCATTCAGTCCAGAGTGAGCACACAGTGTGAAGTGAAAACAGCGATGTAGCATTTGGTCATGCTATTGTTGGGGGAAAAAAAAGCTTGTTACTGGAAAAGCAACACTATATTTAAAGCAGCTGAACGACTGTCACATTACTGCAAAGTTTACCATCTACTTTTACATAGTTACTCCCCAGCACTGGTCTGCAGACTGTTACAGAGGTTTAATGTTTAGTGATGGTAATGGCAGGCTCGCCACATAATAGGACAAGATTAGCTGAAGAAAACGCTCATGACGTTTTATGTTTCCTCTAATCATAACTTGCTTTTTTTCCCATCAACAAAGCTGCACTTGTGGGCTTGAAGTTTCCATGACGAGTGGAGGCAGAGCGCGTGAGGTCTCCTTGGGAGCGAAAGCATAAACACATGTGTTTTGTTTTATGTGGTCTTCTAATCCATGTTTATGAAGGACTTTTTATCCCAAACAACAGAACACAGGGTAATAAACAGACAAACACATCTGACTGGGCGTATGAAAACAGCTATTTTTAAGGGGTCGTTAACATAAAAATAATGTAAAGTATGTCATCCCTTGCTAACACTCATGGCAATCCAAAACTGCATGACTTCCTACATGCAACAAATTTTTTTTATAATTTTTTTTTTTTTTAAGTCCTGTCCACTTTGTCATTATAATTAAAGTGAATGAGAACTGGAGCTGCTAAAGAAACTCCTAATATGACCAAAAACAACAAAAGTAACATAAAAGTGGTTTATGGAACTATACTGTACACTGTAATATATATATATATATATATATTAGTGCTGTCAATTGATAAAAAAAAACTAATTAATCGCACATTTTGTTTCTGAAATTAATTGCGACGAATCGCGATGAATCCCACCTAACTTTAAAGTTTTAAATATACTTTTTAAAATTTGTAATATTTGTTTAATGGCATCTTTTTTTTATGTCTGAAGGCCAGTATCACTGATACCAATTAATACTGATTTCCCTATTAAAAAAAATTCCCCCCAATATTTAACCATTGACTATATTCAACATTACATTATTAAGAGGTTTCAATTTTAACATTTATTGGACTTTAAAAATTACTTCTAATTTAAGTGAACTTAAAACAATTCACATAAACCCATTATAATAAATGTCATATTTACCTACCTGTGCCCCTCAGCAGAAATATACAGAAATTGAATAAAGTTATCAAACACTAAATTCTAAACTGCAATTGAAGAGCACGCGCTCCAAGCACAGTACCATTTCCACGCTCGTTTGACTCGTGCCTGCCGCTGAAGTGAAGTGGAGCGTGTCTGAAACGTCTACCCTTTGATGTGATCGTAAAGACGTTCAGCAACTGAATAAATTCACTTCTTGTCAAGAAAAAAGAGACAGAAGTAGCGATTATGAGTGGGGTGGCCAACCCTAGGCTCCGCCCCTGCATTAACAGCGTTAAATAATTTTAATTAACGCATTAAACTGAAAACATTTATCTCCTGCGTTGATCCGCTAATTTTGACAGCACTAATATACAGTGGGTACGGAAAGTATTCAGACCCCCTTAAATTTTTCACTCTTTGTTATATTGCAGCCATTTGCTAAAATCATTTAAGTTCATTTTTTTTCCTCATTAATGTACACACAGCACCCCATATTGACAGAAAAACACAGAATTGTTGACAATTTTGCAGATTTATTAAAAAAGAAAAACTGAAATATCACATGGTCCTAAGGGAAAAAAATTAACTTAAATGATTTTAGCAAATGGCTGCAATATAACAAAGAGTTAAAAATTTAAGGGGGTCTGAATACTTTCCGTACCCACTGTATATATATATATATATATATATATTCAAATCTGTAAATACATTTTTAAAATCATTTTACAATTAAATTTCTTTCTGTCTACTTTAAAATTTCACATTGAATTCAGTCTGTTACTTGCTGCTCCTTTGTAATTGTGAAATTTACTAGTAATTTGAGGTGAAAATTGTTATTACAGTGTATAATTGTACACTGTAAAACTGTTTTCTGATTATGCATCAATATGGCTAAATAATATTAATAATAATTTTTATTATTAAATATTAATTATTAATATAAAAATATAACAATTACTAAACAAATAAAACATTTTAATATAATCGAAATATTGAAATGTAAAATGCAATAAAATCGTTTTTTATTTGATTTTTAAAAGCGCTTCTCATTACAAAGTAGAAAGCTGCCCTTGTTCTTTTCTGTCCATTTATGAGAGTCCATAAACAAAATGAGAGTTCATGAAAATTCATAAACAAGTCCCATCTGAATTGGTTGATTCAGTTCATGAAACCATTCGGAATTAATCATGAATCGTTTGTATCCTTTTTTGAAGTTTGAAAGTTTTTATTCATTGTAATTACATGGAAAAGAGCAACCAGCACACATTTCAGTCTGAAAGAAAGAAACTCGTGTGGGTTTGAAACTACATGAGTAAATGATTTCGAATTTTCTTTTCTTTTTTTGATCAACTGTTCCTCGAACAGAGCAGATCAGAAGAAACCAGCCCTTATAAAGTAATCAAACAAATGAAAACAAATGACTTGATTTGTTTTCTCTTAATATATCTGGCTTATCGCACAGAGAGCGGTGCTAGCGGTGAAGAGAAAGATCTGCAAGGCAGAAAAAAGTCTTTTTTTGGACTTGTGTGTTGTAATACTCCTTTTTCAATACGGTGATGCTCACATTTTCCATTTTGCATGCTGGCAGCCGGACTAGCTGGCTCTCGAATGGGGGGGTGGGTTGTGATGTGAAGCGATGAGGGGAAAGAGAGGATTAAAGAGGTTGTGTATAAATACTTCAGCATGAGCCAGATCCTGTAAATGTTACAGTTTGTGGAGTTATGGGATCAGGGTGAAGCCCACAGCTGCGTGAAGCAGTCTCAGTCTGTTACTTCACAGTGTATATGAGTTATAGAGCTCATATGTGCTAAACGCATGGAGAATTTAGCAGCCCTGCGGTGTTTATGCTGTGAACCGATACAGTTCACATGCCTTTGATGTGCAGTGAAGGTACAGTTGTCCTTCTGCACTGATCCAGCTTTACCCAAATCCTCATTCGTCCACTGTAAGAGAATGGACATAATTGCTCACAGATCTTTAATAGTGAAAAGGACGAGCTCTGCCAGCTCTGCTAGTCAGGGTGTGAATTCCAGGGGGTTTTGATCCCAATTAAGGCTTGAACCCCCTAAAGTAAGCCAATAAAAAAGGGCCTTAAAATATGCTAAGAATAAATCAAAGCATGCACACATATATATATATATATATATATATATATATATATATATATATGTGTGTGTGTTTTGAACCCCACAACTCTTCAGACCACAAAGAGACAATCCTTAAATAATAACCTGGAACAATCAACTCAATTCAATATCACATGATCAAAAATAAGTCTAAAAACATTCAAAGAATATTCCACAGAAAATGTGCAGCCTAATTAAACATCACATAATAATATTAATATTTCCCGCCCTGATACACACTGCCAATAATATTAAAAGTATCATAGTAAAAATAATATTATATATATGATAACTTTTGCATCTGACTATATATATATATATATATATATATACACTTTAGAATAGGGAACACTTATTCACTATTAACTACGACTTTTCCCTCAATAAATTCCTAATTTTCTGCTTATTAATAGTTAGTAAGGTAATTGTTAAGTTTAGGTATTGGGTAGGATTAGGGATGTAGAATAAGGTCATGCAGAATAAGGCATTAATATGTGCTTAATTACTACTAATAAATGGCTAATATTCTTGTAATATGCATGCTAATAAGCAACTAGTTAAGAGACCCTAAAATAAAGTGTTACCAAAACTTTTTGTTTACATAATATATGCGTGTGTGCTGTGTATATTTATTATGTATATAAATAAACACACATGCATGTATATATTCCACAAAAATATGTTAGGTTTATGTATTAAATATATTTATATACAATATAAATAAATACATGTAAATATTTTCAAAATATATACTGTATATACATATATATATACAGTATATATAATACTGTAGCAGCATTTCAGTAATCATAAACGTCTACAGTTAACAATTTAGTCCATGTTTACCTGAAAAGGTAACTGGAAGTGCAACAGTAAGTTCTTTTCATTAGTGTCAGTATCAAATGATAAACAGACACAACGTGTTATTATGCTGTCATTTTTTGTCACTTTATTATGTAATTGTGGGGGGTTGATCACAATGAAACAGTGGGTTAGTGTCTCTTCTCTTCTGCTTGCTTCTATCCCCATTAATCTGATTCAGTGTTATTTTTATAGCTGGATGGAATGTGCGCAGCAGCATGAGCACTGCCTTACATGGTTTACTGTGGTGAAAGTGTGCGCTCGAGTTCCCCTCCTCTCTTTCTCTCTGTAGACAGTGAGCTCAGGGTCAGCAGGTGCCTGTGGGTAACGATGCCTCCTGAACAGCAACAGCACAAGTCTGTGCCATGATTTACCCAAAGTAGAATTTGTTCTTGGATCAACACTCCTATTAACCAATAGGATTTGGAGGATAAGTATAGCGTTAAGGGAATAGTTCATTCAAAAAAATGAAAATTAGCTGGAAATTTATTCAACCTCCAGCCATCCAAGATCTAAAAGAGTTTGTTTCTTCATGGGAACAGATTTGGAGAAATGTAGCATTGCATCACTTGCTCAGCAATGGATGCTCTGCAGTGAATGGGTGCCGTCAGAATGAGAGTCCAAACAGCTGATAAAAACATCACAATAATCCCCGAGTAATCCACACCACTCCAGTCCATCAATTAATGGCTTGTGAAGCGAAAAGTTGTTTGTAAGAAACAAATCCATCAAGACGTTCCAAAATATGAATCCATAATCTGCTTTCTCCAGTGAAAAAGTCCATCCCCTGTTGTCCTCTCACATCAAAATCCATGACATATTTGTTTTGAACTGTTTTGGACTGTTTTCACCTAAACAGTGCTTGATCTGTATATGTTTCTCTCCTTATTCAGATGAGATGACTTTTTCTCTGGCGAAAGCAATATTATATATAGAACATTTTAGCTGGAAGCAAAAGTTTGAAGTTTAAAATGCCGTCATGATGGGTTTGTTTCTTATGAACACAACTTTTCACTTCACAAGATGTTAACTGATGGACTGGAGTGGTGTGGATTACTTGTGGATTATAGTGATGTTTTTATATATAGTTTTTATCAGCTGTTTGGACTCTCATCCTGACGGCACCCATTCACTGCAGAGCATCCATTGGTGAGCAAGTGATGTAATGCTACATTTCTCCAAATCTGATGAGGAAACAAAATCATCTACATCTTGGATGGCCTGAAGGTGATTTTTAATTTTTTTTTAGCAAATTTGCACTTTTGAGTGAACTATTACTTTCACTGATTGCAAGTTAAGGTGGTTTATGGTTGCTTGATAGGAATGTTCTTCCTGGACCAACAAAAGATGCCAAACCAAGAAAATCACGATAACCTCAGATCCCAGAATGACCCAACATGAGAACAAGACCACCAGAACACATATCCACTAAATACAGACTTCATCTACCCCACATGATGTGACCACACAGAACTAAACAAGACCACCAGCACACATTGTGAATGTTTCAGAAACCTTTTTGTTGTGGCTACATGTAAACACTTGAATAAGACATCTTGCCTCACATTGAGAAATCATAATGATTGCCAGTAAAACACAGAGCAGCCACGGATATTACAGCAGTTATTGTAAGTCAGTGCTGCAGGTCAAGCTCTGTTTCTCCTCCAGTGCTGCCGTGTTGTGGTCAGAGAGCATGTTCCTGGGGACGCTCTGTATTACCACATAAGGAGAGACGTCTCTGAAATACTGTGTAAACATTCAGATGAGCCCATCTCTAGAGGCCAGGGACCATACTCTCATCCCTCTGTTTATTTCCATGTAAAAACACCACAGAATCACGCCAGAAATTAGCAGATGAAGTTACGATCAGTAAGGTATCTCACTGTCACATATATGCTTGTATATGTCATTCTATGTGTTCTACAGCTACGACTCTTTTAGGTTGATTTAAAACATATTCTAAAATCAACCAAAAAGATCACATATTTTAGCAGTTTTTTCTATATATCAATACTCTATGTTCTATGCCTTAATCATTTATTTGATCTACTTTTCATGTCCTGTCTGTTCAGATTTGGTTGTTTTACACTTGTGCCAGAATTAGTCTTAAAATATTGATAAAATGTCCATCATAAAGTATATAATATAGAATTTTTAAAGTTTGATCATCAAGAGTAAAATAAACCATTTCTAAATGCATTGTGTGGAAATAAATGTATATACACAAATTAGGACTGGCACTCATTTGTGCCATTATTTCCTTTACGAGCAACAGTTTCAAAAGTAGTGTACTTTTTAACCAAAGAGACAATAGTTTCAGAGCTTGAAGGACATATGAGACAGATGATATGAACATTTTTATTCAAGCCAATTTTGTCAAATCGTGCAAAAAGAACGAAATATTATTTAGTTGTGTGATACATAAAATGGCATTTATAAAGTTAGCTTGATATAGGAGACATTTTATTCCAAATTAAAAATTTATTTCCATTTAAAATGTCATTTCCATCACCATCATTTCCCTCATGGAATGTTGGTAGACATACTTTTAGATGTTATGCAAACCTTGTGAAAAAGAAGTACACTTTAGCATACTTTTAAAACAGTACTTAAATAATATACTTTGAAAGAATATAATTAAGTGCGACCTGAATGTAATGTTTTCAGACACTAAATAGTATGTTAATTGCAATTCAGTGAAAATATACTATAGTTTATATTAGGATTGTGACAGTGAGGACATTTTCCCACCGGTTAATCGAAGTGTGACAAAACCGGTAATACCGCTATCACCGTGGTGGGGGGTTGCTTGACTTTTCCCTCTTTTCCTCACTTTCCTTCACTTTTAAATAGCCTAGTTTGAAAAAGCACCGTGCACATTTTGGCGGGTCCATATCAAACAGTAGTTTTCCCTCTTTCCCTCACTTTTCTTTGCTTAAATAGCTTATACTATTCACTTTTAAATTAGCAGCAATTCGGCATCAATTTTTTTTTTAAACAAAATACAACGTAGAACATAAAACGGTAACACTTTAGAATAAGGTTCCATTAGTTAACAACATTAGTAAACATGAACTAAGAATGAACAATACTTCTACAGCATTTATTAATCTTAATGTTAATTTCAACATTTACTGATGCATTATTAAATTCATAAGTTGTGTTTGTTAACATTAGTTAATGTAGTGCGAACTAACATGAGTAAACAATGAACAACTGTATTTTCATTAACTAACATTAACAAAGTTGAATAAATAGTGTAATAAATGCATTGTTCATTGTTTGTTCATGTTAGTTAATACATTAACTGATGTTAATAAATGGAACCTTATTCTAAAGTGTTACCCATAAAACATTTACTAACAAAATGAATAAAAATACACCATGCTAAGCCTAATATAAAATAACAAATAACTTACACAAAGTTTAAATTATAATTAAGTACTTTACATGTGCTTTAGTCAACACTTCAAAATATGTGCACTTTAAAGCATGACAATAAATTATAAAACTTTTAATTTGACATCAGATAAATTGTGCACTATCCTTAATTATAAAAGTGAACTATCCTTAAGGACACTTGAGAGGCCTTTCATTTCAGTAATATTATCTTAAAGTACAGATTTTTAAAAGATACTTTTAAGATTACAGGTCACATTTAACACAATTAAGCACACTCACAAGGGAATGAGCGTGACTCTCAGGAAAAAAACTCCAATGATGCACACATATAGTTGGGCATTGTTAGTGGGCCAATTAAACTAATGAGAGGGTAAGAAGTGATTAAAGCTCCTGTAGTTATAGAAACAGCTCATTTAACAGATCTCATTTGCTGTAATTAGTTTTATGAGCACACGAAAATCTCTTCTTTTTCTCTGCCAAACTTTGTCCGGCTGTAGTGACTGATTCTGCATGACCTTTTTTGGCGTTGTTCAGCGTCTCCCTCAGACAGTGGACTGTTATTCCTCTCTGATGCATAATCAAGTGTGCTGCCGAGTGTCCAAACAGGATGTGCTGTCTTTAACAGAGGAACAGAGGGGATTCTTTCTCTGCCTTTCCTTCTCTCTTTTTCTCTCTGGACTGAACGGCCTTAAATCTGAAGCAATGAGAACATATTACCAGAACCGTGTGGAATCTGCACCCGCCGAGTCGCTTGACTGTAGTTTAACTACTTGAAATTACGAGTGGCTTGTAGCTTGCCATCTTCGTTATGGATGTTTCTGCTTGGACTGTCAGACCTTTACACGAGCCATTTACCATCTATGCACATGCTCAGGATAAAAGGTCATCCAGACAGTGATGGTGGACAGTGATGTTTACAATATGTGACTATGCACAACATGTACCTAAAATGGAAATTAAATGTTGATTTATGTGCTTGTACAAGGAAAATGTAGGAATGTAATTGCTAGTGGACAAAAATGAGCAACAATTTATTACAAAAGCTCAAAAAGCACAAATCTTCTTGAAATGAGCTGTTTTGATGTCATTGCTAAATGGGGTTGGTGTGATTTCAAATGTGAGAGGAAGTGGGTTTACGAAAAACACTTCACACATATGCACAAGTTTGTAACAACATATCATACTCTTGCTCCAGGCATTTGTATGGCAGACTTCCACTGACAGATTGAAAGGTCTAGTCTGACCTGCTGTTCCAGCTCACTTATATCAAGTTCAGTCACACTTATAAACTCTACTGTTTGCACAAAAAGGTCATTTAAACAGGTTTACATTAAGATGGGATCACTATGATCTGATCAAGAAGATCGAAACATCACCCAATCAGAAAACAGCTTGTTTAGATATGTCCACATACAATAGCTTTTGTATCCAGATTAGTGATCAGGTGGATGCAAACCTTCCCATGAAAAAGAAGTGTACTTAATTGTATTGAATGTGCACTTGTAGTGTACTTAAAATCTTAAAAATGTTTATATTATACATAGTGCTGTCAAACAATTAATCGCGATTAATTGCAATTAATCGCATCCAAAAATAAAAGTTTTTATTTACATAATATATCTGTGTGTACTGTGTATATTTATTATGTATATATAAATGCACACACATACAGTGTATATATATATATATATATATATATATATATATATATATATATATTTTTTTTTTTTTTTTTTTTTTTTTTTTTTTTTTAATGTATTCACATGTATATGAAGAGTTTGGTCTCAAAATGTTATAAATCCATTTTGTGGTTACCTTTATATGTTAAATGGCAACTTAAGCACATTTTATCTAACTTATTTTTGGTTCTTTTTTTTCTAGCAAGACCGGGTATCAAGGTAAGCTGCTCTATTCTGCTAAGCTGCTAATATGCTTCAGTTTACTGAAAGATAAATTCATAAAAACTGGTATGATCAACACTTGATGATTGATGTTATAAGCAGGTCAGACTCTAGTGGTGTGGAGTCTCCGTCAGACAGACTGTCAGCCCGGACCAGCACATACACACGCAGAGAGAACAGACTCGCCTCTCTGAGCAAAACAGAGGACGACTCGGCCAGCAAGGAATATAAGAAGGTCAGGATAACTTTGATTAATAAAATACTTACTGTGTGTTCATTACATTAGATATCCTCCCTCAAATACAGTCCTCAGAGACAAGGGTACAATGCGTATTTCAGTAAAGTAGTTAATATATCTAAATGCTAATGTGTTTATCCAGTGCAGACCATTAACGGTCTTCTGTTGACCAGCGACAGGAAAGCAGCTCCCAGTGGAGATGCTAAATTAGTCAGATGAACTCGACCCCTGTTTGTTTCACTTTATCAGCTGTATGAGGACGCACTGACTGAGAATGAGAAGCTGAAGTCTCGACTGCAGGACAGCAAACAGGAGCTCACCAAAATCCGCTCACAGCTTGACAGAGTCACACAGGTGAGAAAACAATCCCAGCAGATGAGGAGAGAGATTTTCTGTGGCCTGAATCAACCGTATGACCATCATCTGCCAAGAGGAGAGACCTGTGTTAAAAATAATAGCACAAACCAGCTCTCTGAAAACAACCAGGCTCCCAAAGGTCTGGCTTTTAGTGTAGCTCACAGCATCTGTAAGGAATTAAAGTCTGTGAAAAGCCAGTAATATATCTAGATACTGGTCCGGCAATAATTGCTTATTAAAACATTCAGCTTTTGTACATATTTTGCTTTGAATATGAATTTACAGTGTTATTTTATCCCTTTATGGTTTTGTTTCTATGTGCATTTATTCTCTTTTGCTCATTAATTTGTCCGTGAATGTTTTTCAGAAGCAGGACAGAATATCAGAGAGGTCCTCTGTATTTGAATCAGAGAAAAGGGTATATATGTTATCATTATTGACACTTTCTGAGAAATTTCTTGTGTTTCTCTTCAATGTTGGCTAAGATCTTGAACTGATATTCCTCCTCCATGCTGTCATAGTAATTTGTTTCCAAGCTGTTTTAGTTTTTTTATTATCTTGATTTCAGTAAGTTTAACATTTTAATTTAATTTAATTTAATTGTTACATTTGGATAAGTATTAAAAAATAAATATAAATATTAAATAAAAAATATAAATATAAAATGTAATAATTTATTTACAAAAAATCGTAATAGTATTTTCCCCCCTGTGCTTGTGTAGGAAAAACAAGCTTTGGAGAAGAGGGTTTCAGACATGGAAGAAGAATTAAAGGTAAAAGGAAGGCATCTATTAAACGTGGTTTTTCTGTGTTATTATGAGTTATTATGAGTTGGGGTGACTGATGAAAGCATGTTCAAAGATGCTAACTTCAAAATTTATTTGGATAGTTTGTTTGAACTGACTGTTAAAAAGGTTAGATCACAAGATTTTAACAGCTAGTGTAACTACCATGCCTGTTTGGACCCATGTTAGTCAATCTTAGACACCACAATGCTTGCTTCCTGGCCCACACCAAAGTCATGGCCACTACTATCGGTTCTAGCGTCTCACAGCTGCAGCAGTACATGGTGACCTAGTTCCAGCTATGCCAGGGCCAGACTGAATCCAGCACAGAGACACGGCACGGCTTTTGTTCAGCATTCCAGCAGTAATTGCACATAGCTGGCATTTTGAGGGGCCAAGAAGAGCATGGTGCCAAATATATGAAAGCCCAAATCAATGTAAGGGAAATGAGATATCTGCAGCTGCTGTAGTCCACCAGGCTCAGTTGGATAATTGATCCATGTTGCAATTGAGGTAACATGGACTCTGGGGTGTTTTGGTTCAAATTAGTTCAAAGTTGATTAGATTAGAGCAAAGATATGCAGATGACATTGTCATTTATATTGCAAATATGCAAACAGCTTTAGCTTCAGTATACCATGGAGGGAATAAAATACACTTTTTAAAAAAAAGCTTCCAATTAGGGGTTTTCACAATGATGTCATAGAAGAAAGATTTTTGTTTCTCAAAGAATTTTTCAGTGGCCAGTTCTTTAAGGGATTGGTCACCAACATATGAAAGAAAAATTGCTGTTAATTTACCTACTCTCAGGCCATCCAAGATGTATCTGATTTTTTTGTCAGTAGAAAAATAATGAAGAATTTTAGCTGAAACCGTGGTCCTTGGTGATTCATAAAATGCAAGTTAGCATTTAGTAGAAAAAAAAGCATATCAGACAACTCAAAATTAATACATGTGGCTCCTGATGATATATTTAGATCTTATGAAGCGAAGCAATCAGTCTGTGCAAGAAATTGAACATTGTTTACAACATTATTACCTGTAATCCAGAGCCTCAGACATATAGTCGCGAGAGGCGTTTGGTTCACAAACAAATCATTCTTTTAAACTGGTTCTTCTTAGTGAACTAGTTGAACCAGTACACCAAATCTGACTGAACCGTGTAAAACAGTTTGTGGCTCGAGCAGCAAAGATCTATATGTTACTCAATCAAAACTCAAAAAGCAACCCCCCCCAATAAAACAGTTCCGACTTGGACCTCTCTAAAAAGGAGTTGATTAAACTAGTTTATTCATTTTATATGTTTCAGAGATGTAAAATATCCGTGTTTCACATCATTTTTTGGGTGCTTTAATAAAATAACTGCTTGATTATGTAAACTAACTGCTGAATCGGTTCTGAACCAGTTCATTGAAACTGTCTGAAAGAACCAGTCTGCATAAAAGCACACAGGTCAACCAGAGCGAGAGGAAGAGCACGCCCATCAGCGTCATCACCAGAGCTGCACAGGACTTGCTCGAGAAGAGTGTTTCCAAAGAAGTTTGTCTAAGGAAATATAACCTTGTTCAGCTTCCTAAAGAACCCATTGTTACATAACAGTGGATGCAGTTTGTTTTTCCGGGGCAGCAACGGAGTTTTGCAAGTGTGTTTGTTTGTTCCTGTCATTTCGGTGATGAATGATTTATAAACAAGGCCCAGTTTGATGCTGGACACATTGTTTGATACTGAAAGATGGAGCAGTCCCAGTAATAAAAGATCATGGTCATAATTTGGAACCACAGGCGTTTTGTTGGCAGTCGGCACGCAAGTGTTTGCAACTCTTTAGCTCCGCCCACGGCGCGCCTCCAGAAGCTTGGCTGTTTTCAGAGAGAATCGTAAAGCTATATCTTTCTTTTATAAAAATGATAAAACTAAAGACTCTTTGGAGATATGAAGGATGCAGTACTACTCTATAGGTACTCAAGGTTAACATGAGATTGGGCGAAACTGTATGTCCACTTTAATATATCGTCAAAAACCAAGGGTATTAATTTTGTGTTGCCTGATATGCTTATGCATCACTCTCAAAGTGACGGTAGCCATTAACTTGCATTTTATGAATCACTAAGGACCATGGTTTCAGCTAAAAACTTCTTTACTGCTCTACTCAAGAAAAAAAAGACACTAACAATACATCTTGGACAGCCTGAGGGTGAGTAAATGACTGCAAATTTTCATTTTTGGGTGAACTATCCCTATCACTAAGAACCGTTTGTGTGAAGAGCCTATAAAGAAACTCTGTCCACTCTAAAGAACCTTTTTTTCATTGGAATGGTTCCATAAATGTTAGAATAATGATGGAACCATTAATACCATTAAATAACCTTTATTTTTAATAGCATATATTTATGCAGCTTTTCAATCACTAATTTGTTGGTCCAACAGTCTCTCACTTCATCGAGCTCATAAACATAAGAAAATGATAAGTACTTGTGTTTGTTTGATCAGTGATGTCACTGTTGCCCCAGCAGACGCCCTCAGTGAGGTTTCGCTACCAGCCCTGAGTTCACCCTCAGCTGGACTGGGTGAAAGGGGGCAGATGGTGAGTGGTTTTGCCCCACGCGTGGTTGCCTGCTCACACACACCAAAACACACCCATTACTCCACGGTGTGGGTCCTGTAGATCACTCTTAGTCACAGATTTGGTTCCATACTTTTTTTCTGTAATGTTCTCGAAATAACTGTTACTGTAATTCCTCAACAGCAGGCTTACTGTCCTATGAAGACAACAGTGAGCACTGTATGAAAAACCGCTACTCATTGTGACCAAATAATAAAATGACAATCCCAGAATGCATTGGCTGAGTCAAGCGTAATGTTGATTGTAATTGCTGTTAATGCCATGACACAATTTCTAGATGATAACCCGGGATGTCTTGCTCTGAGCTTTTCTCCTCAGGCTCTGAATTATGCGGCTCTATGGTACACTATTAACGCCAAAAATTAATCTGTGTCATTTGAGTAGTTAATAGACAAAACCACAATGGAGTGCTGGAAGGATGACATGTTTTTGTAGGCTGAAACCTGGAAATACGTTTGAATTTTAACACTTTTGGTTCCATCTTCCCAAAAGTCAATGGGTTTTTGATTACATGCCTGAAATAAGGTCTGTGATTCACACAAGCTCTAGATATTTTCACAATTTATTCTGAGACATAAAATATATCAGTAATAGCTCAAAAATGTGGTTGCTAACAAGTGGCTAAATGAGATTACATAGCCTATGTTTAGCTTTTGAATTGTGGTGATTGTATTTCAAAATTCATTATTATTATTAATAAAAGTTGTGTTCATTTGTGAATATTATCATGGTGAATAAAACATGCAAGAGTCACAAACTTTTGTTGGTCACAGAGCTAATTTTCTGCATTAATCCAAAAGCCAATTGGAAAATCTTCTTGGGTTTTATTGAGTAAATCACGGTGATGCAAACCTAAAAATATGTTTAATAATATTCACCGAAAAATATGCCATCACTACAGCACTCTAATGCCTTATTAATAAACGTGTAGTTTGTTTAGAGGGACATTAGAAGCAACATACTAATGGCAAACTCTATCCGCATAAGTCATGACAAATTAAATACTGTTTTCAGGTCCAAGCCTCGATTCCATTGCAATTGAGAATACTATCTCAAAAACTGTTTTGTGCACAAATTATTTATAGCACATTATTAAGAACTCACAGTATCAGTTTCTGTGCGAGGTTTTAGCAATTCATAAAAAGATGAATTACTTTCTGGCCAACTATGATTTCAGTGTGAAGACCAGTATATTATAGCACACCACGAATGTATATTAGCACCATTTGCTGTTTGCGTTTGAGATCTGAAGGAATGCTTGGATCTGGAAATAGTGACGTGTGACATATAACTCAACAAGCGGATTGGAATCAGTTGTTAGCGAGTCATGTCTTGCTGCTTAGGTAGAGGGTTTCACATGGCTATTTTTGAAGGATGTTGCTTTAGGTTAGATAGCAGGTTATGCAGCATAGGCTCCTGAGTAAGGAATGGCTCAGTAGAAAGATACGAGAGTCTCAGCACCATCTAGAAGCCATGTTGTGACAAATTGAGTCATGACATGAAGCACAACAGTACTTGTACTGGTAATCTGTGCTGGCCGTTATGACATGCCAACCTCTGTTTATCAAAGCAGTGTGTCATTTCATATAGTTAGCCATTTAAATGAGACTACAGATGCTCTTTGGAGACAAAACAATGAATCATGAAAGAGCTCTGAACAGATGCCGGATGCCTCACAGTTCTCTGTTGGTTTTTCATGCAATGGAGAAACTCAATGGCCTGGTCCCAAATCCGTAAGCCGTGAAACCATGTTTGGAAACGGTGTCAAACCTCAGGGTTTCTCCACATGCTGGTTCAGGAAGTTTCTGAGGTTGACCACAGATGCCTCACACTGCTCATTAATCTCCTCACTGCACAGTGTGGCTTTTATGAAAGAAAATAGTGGTGATTACTACTTTTTAAAAGTCCTCCAATAAAAAGCTTGATTTTATTTTAAGTAAGTGGTCATGAAGATGTTTGCAAGCCTGTCCTCCTCATCCTTTTTGTGAATGACTACAGCTGCACGTGCTGTGTGTTAGTGAGTTCATCCAACACAGATTCCTGTTCTTCTCACCTGATTGTCATTGCATGCTTATGTTTCTGTTTCCGTTCTAAAGTCAACATGAAATTCATTTTATTTGTAATGTGACATTTAAGAGTGCAACATGATTTATATTCTAATGCATTTAACATAATATTTGTTTCATATTAGAATGTCCTCAAGAAAGATATAGGACCAGACTTGATTTTATTAATTGGAAATTGATTGAGGGCAGAGAAAGACTTACTTAAACTGACTCATTCAAAAGTAGTATTATTACATGGCTACATTATTGTATGCAAAATTCAAGTGTCCATTAAAAAAAGATTGGTACAATATATCCTTGGATGTCCTTAGACCACTGGACCCTTTTATTAAACCACTTTGTCAGATTGAATGCACCCCTTACAGGTGGTGGAGAAATTCTGACTTGGCATATTCAACTTTAACAGAGTTTAATTCAAGCTGAATGAAAGATATGGATAATTAAAGGAATCATTGCATTATATAAATTGGAGATTCTTTCATTGATAAGTAACTAACAAATAAGTAGCTGTATTGTTGTTAGTTTAAGGTATAGTTCACCCAAACAGTGAACTCTGTCCTCATGTTGGTCCAAACCTATATGCATTTCTTTCTTCTTCAGAACACAACGAAGATATTTTGAAGATTGTTAAAGGGATAGTTCACCAAAAAATAAAAATGACCCCATGATTCACTCACCCTCATGCCATAGGTGTATATGACTTTCTTCTTTCAGACGAATCCAATCAGAGTTATATTAAAAAATGACCTGGCTTCTGAAGTGAAGCGATGTGTTTGTGTAAGAAAAATATCAATATTTAAAACTTTATAAACCGCAATCTCTAGCGTCCGCTAACTGTCATACACATATTCATGAGAGAGTGAGAACATGCTAGTCTCATTAGAACCAACTTTTGTTTACAGCAAAGGAAAACCAGTCCCCTCTTGGCATATTTCAAAATCCTCCGACATTTTTCTTAACAAATCCTCGTTTTGTACTTCTAATTCTTGGTGTTTTGCTTACGCTACGCCGACGTCCTACACTGTAAATTTTTTTTCGTAAAATTTACGGTAAAAAACTGGCAGCTGTGGTAGCAACGTTTTAGGTTTTAACTTAAATTTACAGTTAAATACCGTAATTTCTTTAACTGATATAATCTTAATATACCAACCTATTAAAGTACTAAAATCTGTTTTGTTCCTTTGAAATACACTGATATCCACCAAATGCAGGTGATGATGAGAGTCACATGATGAGCCAAAGCACATCACAAGCAACTTTTAAACAATAGAATATATAGAAGGTGCACAGTGTCATTCACACAAGCACTAAACACCATCATGGTGAGGCTCATTAAACTGGAATATGCTATAAACATTAATTTAACAACATTAGATGTAACATACAACCCTAATAAACATAACTGATAAGAAAAAAAATAAGAAGAAACAGTTATTTCAAAGAAAAACGTCAAATTCAAACAGAATTTGAAATGGAACGCAGGGAATTCTGGGAACGTCAGTTTACGGTTTTTCCCTGTAAATTTTACAGGAACTTTCCGTTAACCATGTAACAGGTTTTTACCGTAGCATTTTCACAGTTTTTTACCGTTAAAATCACGATCATTTTTTACAGTGTACATCATCCGCTGGACGCCACTCTCTCGTGAACGTATGACAGTCAGTGGAAGCTAGATATTACAGTTTATAAAGTTTGAAATACACATGCATCGATTTGCCTTTACTAACCCCTGGAGCAGTGTGGACACTTTTTATGATGGATGGATGCACAGTTTTGGACTTCAAAATCTCAACCACCATTCACTGCCATTATAAAGCTTGGAAGAGCCAGGACATTTTTTAATGTAAAAAAAAAAAAATTGTAATGTCTGACTGTATTCGTCTGAAAGAAGACCTGTACACCTAAGGATGGCTTCAGGGTGAGTTAATCATGGGGTAATTTTCATTTCTGGCAAACTATCCCTTTTAATCAAACAATTTCACTTCCCACCAACATTTTTCAAAATATGCACTTCTGGGCCACCGTAACATTTGGATGAACAATTATAAAACACTTTTCTCGTGAATAATATTCAATGATCAATTAGAAACACGATAAGAGCAGAAACGTGTAAAAATATAGTTTGATTTCATGTTGACTTTGTTTTAAGTAACTCAGACACGCTAATGCTGTTCAATTTTGTTCCCAAACCCTCTCTGATGTTCTCTCACACGTGCTCTCATGATTCGGGCCTCTCTGTATCTCCAGACCTTTCCTGCTTTGGCTCGGCTACAGGCTCTCCGCAAGGGGAACGCGCGCCTCCTACTGGAGAACAAAGCCATGCTGCGCTCCCTCGCTCGCCTCTCTCAGACGGCCTCTCTCCCCGAGACGGACGATCTCTAGTCCTCCCCTCTGTCTCTCTGTCCCTTCCTCCTTCCTGTTCTCCGCTGCACCCTGTAGTCCTCCTTCTCTGTCCCGCTGCTGCTCACCTCTCAGGCAGGTCTCTGTTTCATTCCTTTGTTTTGCATTGGTAAGGCTTTTTCGCTATTTCTTTATTTCTCCCTGTTTCTCTCCTGGGTCTGGGGAAGGGCAACCCCTCACATTCCTGCTGCAGGCGGTGGCTTTGAAGATATTTATAGATCTTCCAAACGCATGACCAAACGTCTCTATACTCCACTAGTGTTCAAATCAAATCACAGCCACTGTAGCGTCACATTCTAATCTCTGTCAACACATCTGCTCACTGGTTATTAATAACATTACAGACTATTGGATGCCTATATTACAAACAGATAATAATACATAATTAAGCATACAAATAATTTAAAAATGAAACTAAAAATAATAAAATTATACAAATATGTAATTCACTGATTATACAATGACATTACAGACTAATGATTGCCTATATTATAAACAGATAAAAAATAAGCATAAAAATAATTTCAAAACTGAACTAAAATTGATGTAACTCACTGGTTATAAATGACATGCATACTATTGGATGCCTATATTACACATGGATAGCTATAAAAAAATAAAATAAAAAAATATTTGTAAAAATGAAACTAAAACAGAATAATGGGATAATAAGTAACTCACTGATAGACTATTGGATGTCTATATTAAAAACAGATAATAAAAAATTACAGATAAAAAAAATTAAAATGAAAAGATGAAACTATGATAAAAAATACAGTTCAGCAGCTGATTTGACAAATAATGACTTTAATTGTTGGATTTAGTTGAGATGATTAAGACCACTGACAGGCCAGAATCTTTGATGCAATTTACATACAATATAAATTATATGTTAAATAATGATTTATCATACATGTTTAATAATTCTCTTTGTAAAGAACATGGAATTTATGCTTTTATGGCTTAAAAGCAGCAGGACACCAATTTGTATCCTATTCATATTCAGAATGCCAGAACTATCCACAGTGCTGCGAGTCTCTGTGTGTGTGCTGGTTATTTCTAAAAGGGAGGACAAAAAAGCTTTGTTGTTGTATCCGATGGTTGGAAGGATGTGATATGAAGTCATAAGTGGCTGGGTTTGCTCTCCTGTTAAAGCTTTTGTAGTTCTGGCAATGCTTTTTTACTCATTGGAGTAGGAGGAGGTGAACCTCTCTATGCATGAGCACACATTCACATGGCACTGCCAACTGCCATTCCTTTACAAAGCAATCATATTTGAAAATCATATTCTGTGGTGTTATGATATAGCAATGTTTGCATCCTTTATTACAAAGCACTGTCACATGAGATTAAGATAATATTGGTCTACAAGAACCATTTTAACATTACGGTATATTGCCATCCGATGGGCACTGCTATTTTGATGTCACATAACCACTAATTAATTAAGGAAATGAATGCATTCTTCTCACTCATCCTCATTTGAATCAATCTCAGGTTTTGACAGAACTCAAGTCTGATAACCAGCGGCTGAAAGATGAGAATGGAGCCTTAATCAGAGTCATCAGCAAACTTTCCAAGTGAGGACGAACGGTTAAAGGGGAGGAGAAATACTGAACAGAAAGAGACCGAATCTGAGAACTTCACACTGACTTCACATCAACCTGCTCTTGGTGCAGCAGCTCCAGGTTTAAAGGGGTTGGCTCACCAAAAAATGTAAATTCTGTCATTTACTCATGTCGTTACAAACCGGTATGGCTTTCTTTCTTCTCTGGAACACAGAAGATAATTTGCAAAATGTCTCAGTGTTTTTTGTTCATACAATGAAAGTCAGTCATCACCAAAACGTTTGGTTATCAACATGCTTCAAAATATATTCTTTTGTGTTCCAAAGAAGAAAGTATCCTCTTTCTTACAAAATAAGGTGGTAGCTGGATTTAGATAATTTCTAGCTGGTTTAGGTGGTTGACTGACAGGACAACCAGCTAGTGTAGCTGAGGTCATCCATCATAACCGACTTGGTTAGAGCTGTGCATCCATTTTTGCTGCCGAATGCCTGGCTGAGTTGGTTAACAGTGTTCAAAAATATAACTTGAACTAGTTAACTGGTTTTACCACCTTAAGTTGGGTTGACTTGGTGTTTGCAGTAGGGTACTCCAATCACACTGTAAGAACAGTGCTAGTTTCTCCCACAGAAATGTCCAATCAGTTGGCTTCTCAATGTCAGCCCTTTCTAAAATCTAAATGTTTCAGGATCAGTATAGATGATGTTATAATCCCTGCTGAAAAAAAACAAAAACTAAAAAATGAATGTCCATAATAGTCCAGGCTGGTTTAACGGTCCTAAAAATAAAGATTCTTGGCATCAGTGGTTCCACAAAGAACCCCTTGGAACCTTTCGATTCCACAAGAAAAGGCTTCTTCAGAATATTATTACACTCTTAAAAATAATACTTCTTTATTGGCATTGATGGTTCCATGAAGAACCTTCAAAATCCATTGTACACAAAAGGATATTTATAGTGAAAAAAAGGTTCTTAAAATGTTCTGCACAACTGTTCAGAACTGTTCACTTAAAGGTTCTTTGGGGAACCCAAAATGATTCTTCTTTTTTGGAACCAGATTGCCACTAGTCTCCAGCACAAACATTCTCTTGACCAGCAAAAATGAGATTGTGAGGCAGGTTTCTGATGAAGAAGCCTTGTGGGAACACCAGCACATTACGGAGCCAAACCACAGCATTGGTCACCAACTGTTCTGGTCTTTTCAGCAGGGAAAAGCTGAACAAACTGCCATTCGTTTAAACAGCATTTGATCATCAATCAAATCGAATTATCCTGAAGAGGTCAGTTGGTCCAGTATGATCTTCAGAAGCTCTGCCAGAACATAAAAGGAATGTTCCCACTGAGAGATGATGTCACGCTCCTCATATCAACCCATTTGACCGGTTTACTTTTACATTTGTAGTGTTTATATATGACCTGATGGGCTGAACAATGGATACATCGAACCAATCGAATGTGCTTTATATTTATTTGTGCCTTTTGTTTGTAATTAAGAATATCTATATGGATAAAACAGAAACACATCACACATATGCCATTTCAGATGCTTTGTTTTTCATTGTCCACAGTTTTTAACCTGTAATCTTGAACCAATGCTCACAGCACTTTGTTTATGATTGTTGTTTGCCTGATTATTAAAAATACACTGTAAAATACAAAAAGATGTAGTCAAGTGGCTTTTTAGGTGCAGTACTGCCCTCTGCCTGCCTGTATAATAATCACATCCATTATGCAGGTTCATTAAAAGTGAACTTGTTGGTATGTTAGTTTACTAGTTATATATTTCTAACTCTTTTTTTTGTTTGTTTTTGAAAATACGCTTTAAAGAATACTCTTAGTAAACTACTAGTTTACTAGTTAGTAATATAAAACCTGTTAAACTAATAGTTTACTCTGAGTGTATTTCAATGTGTATTTTCATAAAGGCCCGGTTTCATAGACAGGGTTTAGCCTAAGCCAGGATTAGGCCATAGTTCAATTAAGACATTTTAGTCATTTTTATAAATGTGCCTTGGAAAAAAACATTACTGGTGTGCATCTTGAGATACAACAAAGGCACTGATATATTTTAAGATCAGTCAGTGCAAGTTTCTTTCAGTTGAAACCGCTCAGAATTTCATTTTAGTCTAGGACTAGGCTTAAGCCTTGTCTGTGAAACCGGGGGAAAATGTGGAAAAAAGTATATAACTAAACGAACAGTATACATAAAGTGTGTTGCGATACTAAAGAAACACTTAGTCATAAACTGTTACACTTAAAACACATTTAAAAGTACATAGGCCAATTTAGTCCCATGACATTTGAAATAGTTTGAAATTGTACTACAAGTACATTGATATTACTTGGAAATTATACTTAATGGTAAGGTTTCTGAAGTCACTCTAACCACCTTTTATTAAATATCTGCTTCTGAAACCACAAAACATGGCTTACATCATCAGAGCTGTAATTGTAGATCAAAATGAAATAAAGCAAGCAGAAGGAATTCAGTGTTAAATATGGTATATCAACACTACACCCAGAGTTAAGTGTAATTAAAAGGCCTTTATTTTCTCATTTGTTTCAGTACAGAGCTGGTAACACATGGTAAATCTGTAGATCTATTTGGTTCCCTTGACGTCTTTACAAGGATTGCTGATGCTCATGTACTGTCCACTAGGGGGTTGTGGGAAGAGTCTGTGAGCAATGTTTTCTCAAAGTGTCCCATCAAGGGCTAAAGCATGCGATTGATCCACACTAGGCACGACAATACAGACATGAACACGCACACACACGAGAACACCGAAACAAGTACAAACATAGCCTGAGGGACAAACCCTCACAATCTCCCACCGACTAAAGAAAAGAAACTGATCACAAATAGATACAAAGAGAAAAAAGAGCATTTTACAACTCTAGATAAGCAAAATGAAAAGTGCAAGAGAAGAGTCAAATAAAAGAGACACAATGGTAGGCTTTTGATTCGTTTATCCCCAGAGCTTTGCTATGTGATTACGCCAAAGCAGACATAAAGGCATCAGCTAGCATTCGAAAAAAAAAAAATATATATATATATGAAAACATCTCTGTTATGGGCATCAGAGCAGTCTCTCATTGATTTGTATGACATAAAACAGTTAGAGTTACAAAGACAACTGAGCTGGTTTCATAAGCGGATTTATACATGGAGAGCAACTTAAAGATGGAATCCATGAGCAGTTTTTAAACTGCCTCCAAAAACCTTTGCTTGCAAGTAATAACTCCGTGGTTCATCCGATCAGGATGTTCATTGTGCACGCTGCCATATAGGCAGAATGGCAGTGCTTGAGTAACTCGCAACAAATGATTATTCCTTATTAAAGGGCCTATGCATTATTATTAAAATCACACGCATTCACACTCAAACCTCAAGCAATGCTGATTGAAATTACTTGGATAAGCCGAATTTCTGCACAGTTCTGTTAATTTTCTTGTCCGAATGTCCAAATTATATACTTTTGAAGTATCCCATATTGAATTTTGGATTGTGAATTATTATTAAAATGGTAAAAACAAACGACTTCTCATAGTTAAATGGTTTTAATTGCCCTAAAATGCATGTGTGTACATACATAGTGGAATGGCAACAACTAAGACCACATGAACGAGTTCATACAGATGTCCCTAGCACACTTTGTGTTAAATCAAGGCGTTTACAAAACCAAATATACACTGAAACCATCATAAACTCAATAAAAAAACATCGAAAAGACATATTATTAACAGAAAGACTGACTATTTCAAGTTGTACTGCCAATAATGCTTAACTTAGCACATTTTAGGAAACAGTGTGGCCCTGTAGCTTCACAGACTATGTGGAATGTTGAGGAGGTTCATCGGCCTATGAAAGGATGTTTTAGGATCATCTTAAGTACATCTATATAGCTGAGCTCCAAAGATTTAGCTCAAGTCTTATGGCTTTATCTTATTCACACTCTCACACACAAACTTACAATTTATTGGCTAGTTAAACGCTGTTCTTATGTAAAAGATTCATAAATAAAAGCTTTTTAGAAAACAATGGGGACTCCAAGTTTTCTATAACACGATTGATAGAATTGTGCTCCGGCAACTTTGTTGCCAAGGTAGAAATCAGTTGGTCCGAAAAAATCACGTAAGAATGACATAAAGTCAGCTAAAATGGCAGTAAACGTGACTTCTCTCATTGGCACTGACAGCAAAAAGACAAAAAATTAGTGTGATTGTTTTTTTCATAATGATTCTGTATGATCCAACAGAGATACTCTGCTGATTATAGGATCCTACAAGATGGGGGAAAATATCCACTTGGAGCCCCCGCTGGAAGTTTTGACTTCCCACAAAGTTATTCTGACAATACAAATATTACTCTGAAAAATAAATAGAAATAACTCATTTCAAATAATACATAATCATTTTGTTCCTTAACAATAGTAGACGGCAAGCATGCGGCTACGTTTTCATTCTATATTAGTTCACACAAAGCACTTAACAGACAGTATTTGCTCATGATGTCCAGGCATGGATTGACTCTGAAAATGAAGATTAGTATACTTCATATTCTCTCCAGTACCCACTCACAGAAAATATTTGATTTGATTAGAAAATATACACAGTATTTATCCCCCTCCGTTTTGTTATTAAAATGACAAAGAACACCTACTTAGGTACACAATATATTTTTTGCTTCATCTCTGAAACATGCGCATCTTTTTGTACTGTAACATGCAGTATCATAAAGTAGGAACTATGCATATATAGGTCAAACTACACGCCTATGGGTTTGGGGAGGGGGTGTTAGTTTCGATTTGAGATTTTTTTTTTTTTGGTGAAAGTTCTTTGAAATAAGGGACATATCTGTGTATGATTTTACACCAGAACAAATGGTGCACAGAACTGTAAAAAATGAGGTTTTGATACGATACTAGAGGGGGAAAAAAAGCATGATGTCACAATCAAATGATAAATAACCACACATTCATTAGATCTGCAAAAAGACATGAAAATGTCAAACTGCACTGTGAATGTGGATGGAAATACCTGCTATTTCACAATCGAACAACAGAGTTATTGCAACTAAACACAGCCTGTCAGAAGAGCAGCTTCTGTTTTATCCAGGGGAATCTCATACGGGAAACGTCACTAAAGCGACTTTTAAATGAAGATTCTGTCTGCAATCTTCAGAGATTTTTATGTTTGAATGACACAAAATGGCTTAAACTGCCATTATTTAAACTTAAATGGAATGTTTATCCAAAATTCCGTTATTGTTTACTTAAATGACTTTCCTTCTGTGGAACACAAAATAAGACATTTTGAATTTTTTTTTTTTTTCTCATACAATGAAAGTCAATGGGGTCCAATCTTGTTTTGGAACTTACTGACTTTAACTGAATGGACGAATACAAAACTGGACGAATCTGTGTTAGAGATTTGGAATGAGATAAATGATGACCGAATTTTCACTTTTGGGTGATGTATGTAAATTTATGTTCCTCACACAAAGCTATTATGGGATTTCTGAAGACTTTGAATATAAAGCAAGAGTTGAGTTACTTTTATTGTGCTTTAAACAGAAAATCATACAGGTTTTAAATTTTACGATGACAGACTTTTCATTTTAACCCTAAAAGTAACTGGATAAATGACGATTCAATGCGGCAGTAGAGCAATGTTGCAGTGATGAGATAGTGGAGCAGGATAAAAGCTGCTAAAGTGACGTTTCCTTATGAGAATGAGTTGTTTTTATTGGGTTACAGCATGTACATAACAAAGTCTCTCTCAAATCCATTCTTGGCTCTCTACATGGAGTTTTTGGCCTGGTTTAAAAATATCTACTCAATAAATGAGGCTCCAAAAAAGTCTTGATCCAATTCAGGCTTGCAATTTTGCTTAATTTCCCAACTACAAATATCACAAGGTATCATCATTGCCAAAAGAGTTTCCTCAGGAAATATGAGGATAATACGCACAAAGATTTAGTTCTGTGTCGGTCTTAAGCAAAATGATATTCTGAGATTCACATCCTCACACAATGACTCGTACTGTAAGCCCTAAAGCAGCTTTTAAATGATAACAGCTCCTTTTTTAAACAAATGCAAACTCTGACAACTTGTCTCAAGAATGCGCCATCTCAAAAGCATGTATTGAGATTGATAGAGCAATATGTACAGAATGCAGTTCCAGTAGTGCAAATAAGTTCAGCGGTTTGGTAAGATAACAGTACCTTCTATCAGCTCTTCTCGTGAAACCATAACTTCTGGTTTAAAACATGAGAACAAAAAGAGATGGAAGTTCTCGAAGGAATAGTTCACTCATGTTTTTTGAAACCCGTATGGCATTCCTTCTTTCTTCCGTAGAAGACAAAAGGAGAAATTTTGAAGATTGTTCACACTGCTCTTTTGAAGTCAATTTTTAGTCTGTCGAAGCCTTTTTTTAAATATGTTTTTAATCTTGGTCACCATTCACATCCATTGTATGGAAGAGAGCAGCGTGAACATTCTTTTAAACACCTCCTTTTGTGTTCCACTGCAGTAAGAAAGAAAAGTGAGTAAATGATGACTTAATGTTTTTTTTTTTTTTTGGTGAACTATTCCTTTAATGAGAGGATTCAGAACATCAAAAACTGCAGGTAACAATAAAAGCATTGACTGGAACTAAAACACACCTTCATTTAAAGTGCTCAGGCAGAATACATTTACTACAAGAAATCAAAGCAAAGAAACAAATACACCGATGCTAACAGGAAGACGTCCCTGGCAGCTAAGAATTGCTTATTTCATGATGTTTCAAGGCTTGTCTCCTTTTTGTTAGGATGTTGGGCAGTGGAAGAAGCCAGCTGACGGCTGGAACTGAAGCATGGAAGAAGAGGTTGTTTTGCAGGCAGTGTAATCGACACCTGAAAGATTCCTTCTGGCTGGGCAGGAGCATCTAGTCCATCTATCTCTCCAGTTCCCACTTTTTTTTTATTATTCACAATGATAAACAATTCTTCACTGTCCTTTCAGACTCAACAAAAGTAACAGAACTTATTTCATCTAGATGACCAGAGAATCTAGAAGGAATGTGTTAAATCAGGCAGTGGAAGAGGCAGTGTTTTCTATCCCTGGTCTCCGATGGAAAACTTTGGAATGCTGTTGGATATTTGGGTGTGAATGTGAGCTTACATCTCTTCTGTGAATATACCTCGAGGATATACACACCTGTGAGCTCGGCCTGTCTTCAGGAACATCTGTGGAAAGAGTCTCTCTCATTAGACTCTGATCCACTATCTCATTTGAGCTGGTCTTCTTTAATACCTCTAGTCTGGTGGCCCATGGCTGTAATTCAGTGCTGAGTGGGTAAGATGATGTGTTGTGCATGTTGAAAAGTGAAAGAAAGGAAAGGGGGAGGGAAAGGAGAGAGGGAGGGAAGGAAGAAGAACAGGATTACTTCTTGGCAGTGAGGGCTGCTAACGTGGCATCCACTTCCTCCTCGGGTTTGAGTGGATGCCACTGAGCGACGGGCCTGCGTGGGTTTGCTAGCATGTCGGACCAGTGCCGGAGCTCAGTGCCCTGCGCTTTGCTGCCCACCCAGATCTTCCCGATGGCGTCGTTCTTGCCGATCTTATCGTAGTCAAGCACCGTGACCACAGCTTGTATTT
Source organism: Barbus barbus (assembly GCF_936440315.1). NCBI lineage: Eukaryota > Metazoa > Chordata > Actinopteri > Cypriniformes > Cyprinidae > Barbus > Barbus barbus. Next base: position 6,275,420 of record NC_136719.1, on the reverse strand, counting down.
TCTGGGAGAAAAAACGGATATTGATATTAAAGTTAGAAGGAGAGTGAAAATGTAAAACTCTTGTGTTGAGCCGTGTAAAGCGTACCTGCATCTGGTCCTGTGGGATCTCAAAGCTGAAGGACTCGTTGTAGTACGGGTTCAGTGTGTTCTTCTTCACAGTCGTCTTCTTCTTCTTCAGACGCTTGCCGTTTTGCAGAAGATGAATTTTCACGTAGGGATCTGCAGAGGTTTACCGGTACAGGAAGTCATGCTTTTATATACTGTAGATGATTGTTTGGGAACTTTTGATTTGTGACTAGAGTCCTTAGGTTTTTCCTTAAAGGAATGAGCTCTACCTAGAAGATTTACAGTTGTGGTCAGAATTATTGGAACCCTTGGTAAATATCATCAAAGAAGACAGAAGACTGTGAAAATTAACCTGCTTTGTTAATCCTTTTGATCTTTTATTTAAAAAAAATCACAAAAAGCTAACCTTTCATTGGATAATAAGAATTTAAAATGGGGGGAAATATCATTATGAAATAAATGTTTTTCTCAAACACACGTTGGACACAATTATTGGCACCCCTAGAAATTCTTAAGAGTAAAATATCTCTGAAGTATACTCCCATTCATATTCACAATTTTGAGCACTCTAGGGTGATTATGAACATGAAATTATCCAGCCATGGCTTCCTGTTTCACAGAAATATAAATAGGAGGGAAAACAAAGCCCAAATTCCCTTAATCATCCATCACAATGAGAAAAAACAAAGAATATATTTCTGATGTGCAGCAAAAGATAATTGAGCTTCACAAATTAGTGAAGTGGCTTTAAGAAAAGAGCTAGAGCGGTGAAAATCCCCATTTCCACTATCAGGGCAATAATTAAGAATTTCCAATCAACAGAAAATGTAATGAAACTGCCTGGAAGAGGACGTGTGTCTATATCGTCCTAATGCACGGTGAGAAGGAGAGTTTGAGTGGCTAAAGACTCTTCAAGGATCACAGCTGGAGAATTGCAGAAAATAGTTGAGTCTTGGGGTCAGAAAACCTTAAAAAAAATTGTCAAACAGCCCCTAAATCACCATGTGGTTTGGGAGGATTTCAAGAAAAATTCTCGTAGCTCATCCAAAAACAAACTCCAGCATATTCAGTTATCAGACAGGACTGGCACTTCAAATGGGACTGGCTTTTATGGTCAGATGAAACTAAAAAATGAGCTTTTTAGCAGCAAACACTCAAGATGGGTTTGGTGAACACAGGGATAAAAACTACCCCATGTGTACAATGAAATATACTGCTGCATTTTCTGTTGTGGGCCTATATTTCTGCTGGAGGTCCTGGACATCTTGTTCAGACAAATGGCATCATGGATTCTATCAAATACCAACAGATAAAAAATCAATAAGTGACTGATTCTATTAGAAATGTCATAATGGGCCATGTTTGGATCTTCCAACCGTACAATAATCAAAACACAAACCTCAAAAACAACACAAAAATGGGTCACTGAGCACAAAACCAAGCTTCTGCTGGCCATTCCAGTCCTCTGACCTGAACCCTGAAAATGAGTGAGGTGAACTGAAGAGAAGAAGCACCAACATGGAGCTGGGAATCTGAAGGAACTGGAGTGATTCTGGATGAAGGAATGGTCTCTGATCTCTTGTCAGGTGTTCTCTAACCTCATCAGGCATTATAGGAGAAAATGTAGAGCTGTTAAACTGACTAATGGAGGTTTCAAAAAGTATTGAATAAAAAGGTGCCAATAATTGTGTCCAACGTGTGTTTGAGAAAAACATTTATTTCATAATGATATTTCCCCCCATTTTAAATTCTTATTATCCAATGAAAGGTTAGCTTTTTGTGATTTTTTTAAATAAAAGATCAAAAGGATTAACAAAGCAGGTTAATTTTCACAGTCTTCTTTGATCATATTTACCAAGGGTTCCAATAATTCTGACCACAACTGTAAATATAATTGTCCTCAGTATTCTAGCACAGATAATCCAGTTGATATTGTTAACTAAAACCATTCAAAAATCATATTCAGTAAATGAAATAAAGCTGAAATAAAACAATATATAAATATTAAATTAAATAATAATGAAGTACTAAAATTACTAAAACAAAAACTGAAAAATGAAGCTTTATATACTACATATATATACGTGTGTGTGTGTGTGTGTGTGTGACTTCCTTCTGTGTGTGATATCTAAAACTAAAACGATTAAAAATCATATTCAGTAAAAGAAATAAAGCTCAAATAAATAACCCCCCCAAAAGGAATAGTGCAAGCTCATGGATCACCTTTGCAGGGTTCAAACCTACAACCAACCCACTGCTTACTCTATTAGGCCACCAACACCAGGTCTGTCCTATAATCACCTCCATTTACTGAAGATTGGAAGGTTAAGACTTGTTTTGGCTCTTTATGCTGGTGCAGCATGTTGTTCTCAGAGCCGCCAGCAGGTTGCAGCAGTGAAGCTTGACTGTAGGGGACGCGTGCGCTGCGCAGGCAGGACTGCAGAGTCAGCACGTGAGCACTATCTGTTCTGCATGGCTACCACTGACACTAAAGCACAGGCGTGACACAAATGCACTGCTGCGGCAGAGAGGCCTGCTGTGCGTGTCTGACAGAAACATGACGAATTAATGACTAATTTAAAACTGCAACAAAGAATGTGCAATGTATGCAGATATATATAACATGCAAGTGCAAACAGAACACAGAAATCAAAACATATTTTTGGTTATAGCATGTGCAGGAACATCCAGTCTTCTGCACGAGTTCATCCCCACCCACTCTATGTAGGAGAGCGAGAAGAGAAAAGGCAGTGCAGTGTGTGTGTGTGTGTGTGTGTACCTGAGAGTCCTCCAACATCCATCTTTTTCAGGTTCTTAGCCTCAAGGATACAGATGGTGAGTTTTCCAGCTGTAGGTACATAGCGCAGAGAGATGCAGATATCTCCAAGCTTTTCAGGCTGTGTTGGGGAAAATGAAACAGGCAGCCTTAAAGAAACATTTCATCCAAAAATGAAAAATCATTTAAAAATGAAAGCTCGATTATGAAATTATGAGAACAAAACATGGCATTCGTGTACGTCTGAGCACATGCATACTTTGGTCAGAGCGGTAATGATGCTATTAAGGTGTTTAGATGCCTGTTTACTATGATTAAAATAGTTGAATGGTTATGTTTATAGAGCTTAATTGCATTAGTTTGATCAAAGTATTGTGTTTATATGATATATGAAGTTTAATCACAATATTGCCTAAATCCCATTATGATATGAGGGTCCAATAATGGCCAATGTTAGGTGTCATGAGTCGTGACATGCCCAATTGGATACTTAAATCTTACATATTACTTTTATTCAGCAAGGAGGAATTTAATTGACAGTAAAGGCATTCCTAATGTTATAACACATTTCTACATGTTACAGAAAATCACTGTAGACTGGAGTAATGATGCTGAAAATTCAGCTTTGATCACAGCAATATATTACATTTTACAATATAATCACATAAAACTTATTTTAATAATATTTCACTTCAATTATTCTATTATTTTTGTTCAAATAAAATCATCTTTGGTGAGCATAAAATAGTTATTTCAAAAACACAAAAATTGTTCTTAATTATTCCCAACTTTTGACTGGTCGTAGTTTTTCGTGTTTTTCTTTTTCTTCACTATTCACTTTAATTGTATGAAAAAGAGCAGCTTAAACATTCTGTTAAACATCTTTGGTTTGGACCACATGAGGGTAAATGAAGCCTGAATAATACACCAACAGTGCCTCATCAAACAGTCGTTTTAATGGAAATGTGTTAAGGTAGAAAAGAATAGCATAATTGTAACATTACGGGCATAAAAGCATGTTTAGAGGTGCTGGTTCATTAACTCTCATTATTATTAGCGGACGACAGCTGCTAGATAACGTGAAGCGACTGACAGAAGAAGGACAGGTGTACCTCCTCTTTCTCTGCGCTATCCAGGTCTCTCCATTGCTCGATAGGTTGTGCCAGGTCCAGGGTGTTCATGGCGATCTTCACCTCACCGATCACATCATGCTTCGAGAAACGGTCGAAGTCGTACACAGACATGACCAGAGTCTTTCCTCCCATTTCAGCGAACGGAATCTAGAAATCAACATCAGCTCATGAGTGCTTTGACAGACACACATGATAATGACATAAACTGGTACTGTACTGTAATAGATGCTGTACCTTAAAGTGGAAAGTCTCGTTGAAGACGGGGTTGAGGGTTTTCTTGTGCACCTTGGTGTCATACTTCTTCTTCTTGTCTGGGAGAATGAAAACTTTGACATATGGGTCTGAGGTGCCACCACTGTCCATGGAGAGAAGATCTGCGGCTTGCAGGATGCCCACTGTCAGCTACAGGATAAGAGTGACAGTGTATTTAAGGTGCAAGCTAAATCTGTTATAACTTTTTATTTGATTGATGATTATAGAGCACTATGAAACCATTGTGATGGTGGTCTGACACAATCTATAGTTGCATAACAGCAACATTTTGTGATCAAAAAAGGTCCAGGTAAATGTTACCACACATTTGTCCCAAAACTGAAACCATAAAAAAATATATTTCTTAATAAAATAAATAAAATACTTGTTACTGAAATACAATGCGATATAAAACACTTAAAATAAATAAAATATACATAAAATGAAATACAAAAAAAATAAATAAATAACTAATTAAAATAACTAAAACTGAAATCAAATATATATAAAATTTAGACATTAAAAAACTAATAAAAATGACAAAAACAACACAATTACTAAAATTTTAACTAAAATGAAAATGGAAAATATAAAAAATAAATAATTCAAAATATTAATAAAAACTATAATACTGTGATACTAAAAGAGCACTGGACTTAATTTGTTATTGGCCATTTACTCATTAAAGCCTGAATAAAAGTTTCTGAAGACACTATTCCTGACAAATATTTGGTGTTTTTTTATTTATTCTTTTATTTATTTATTTTAACAAACTTAGGAATAGCGTTAAACAATCAATGGATAAAATGTCATGTGGTATCCAGTTCATGCCAGCATTTCTAGGTGTTTAGTTTCTGTATTGAGATATGTTTTACTCAGCTTGCTGTACATTAAAATATTTGTACATGAAAATATGCACTTGATGCATACTTCAAATACAAAAAACTGCATAGTATGTTCATACAAAAGATAAAAATGTTATGTGTATGTAGGACAAATCTGGGAAAATCCGGCCATTAATGTTAACTGATAGACAGAAATATTAAGACATAACTCACTTAGATTTTCAAACTGATGTTTAAACATACTGTAAAGCGTAAAGTGGACTTGCCTTGTTGTCAGAGAAGTCGTAGTCTAGGGAGAACTGCAGTTTGCCGAGCTTCTCCTTCTCTTTTGGTTCCTCCTCTTTCTCTTCAGTTATTCCCATGTCTATATCTTCTTCATCATCATCGTCTTCCTGTTTCTGGAGAGACAAAAGCACAGACGGATGTTAGAGGAGAAACTAGAGCAAAGGCAAAGGAAGGTAAATGATGCTCCCCAAACATGGTTCGTTGGGCCATTTCTCGGCTTACCTGAAGTTTGCCAGGTGTCAAACCACCCGGGTGTTACTGTATGTAACTGTGCCAGCGATGACCTTCATAGCAACATGACTTGATTTCACTTTTCCTTTCATGACACCATTTGCAATCATCTACATTACTTTTGTGGAGGGAAAGACAGACAGAAGGCTTCTAGTCTTTCTGAAGCAGTCTGTCTATAAATTGATTCTGAGTCTGCAGGGTATAATAAAACCCTGAGAGATGATGACTGAGTCTAAAAGACTCGTTTTTGCACAGGAAGAAAGATAGATGCAAAAGCGAAGTGTTGGTGCTTTAAAGCCAATATGCATATCAGCCCATATATACAATGTAAAATGAAGGACAATTTGGAAGAAACGTTTTGAAGACATATACTAAAGATCACAGTACAAGAGCCGAATAAGTGTTATTTTACACATCATCATTTCTCATGGTCCCGCTGCTCTTTAAAATTACAATGGAAAAAAGCTGAAATGAATCTTAATGAACTCATATTGTCATTTAATTGAATTTAGTGATTCTGTAGTAATTAATACTTTTGTGCCCTGTGCAGTAATTGAATATTACTTGACAAGGTTGTCTATTGTGTGCTACATACTGCAAAATATATTATATCATGACTTTTTAGATTAATCATAATAGTGTAATCATAAAAGAAGAAACATACTGGAAATTCGTCCTGTAATTTGGATTATATGGGCAGTGTATAGCATATTTGTCACTGGATTTGCCAAATTATGTGAGGTCTGTGGGATCAAATCTTATTCAAAATTTAGTTTGAAGCACTTAGAAGCGAATAAATGTGATCTGTGGGCACATCTATATATTGTGCTTTGTTGGAAACAGTCTGTACTTATTACTTTTGCATAGAGTACATTAACTTCTGTCTTTTCTGTATAATGGTTTATCACCAATTTAAAGGAATAGTTCGGTCAAAAATGAAAGTTCTGTCAGCAATTACTTCAAACCGATAAAACATTAAATTATGTTCAAAACACATTTGCATATTTGTAATGAAATCTGAGCGATTTATGTTTCTCCACCATTCACAAAAATCTGATGCTTTGAAAAGTTCATAAAGAGATCAAAAAAGATATCCATATGAATCCAGCACTTTAATCCAAGTCTTCTGAATAATGAACAGATTTAATTTAGGCTTCTATTCACAAATGAACATTAATCAACACATATATCAACACACATATCTGTTTCATAGAGTAAAATATGTCAAATATACTGTATGAACTTTTTGAAGCGTCAACGTTTTGGGGGAATGGACTTTCAGGATCTTTCAGATTTCATTTAAAACATTTTTATTTGTGTTTCGATGAGCAAAAGTCTTATGGATTTGGAACAACATGAGCTCATGTGAGTAAATTATGACAGAATGTTTGGGTGAATTATACTTTTAAGATTTTCCAATCCCTACAAGATAAAAAAATAAAAAATAAAATAAAAAATACTTGGATTTGGTCACTTGTCTGTTAGATGTTTTTTTCCCTTTCTAGATTGGCAGTCTTGGTCCAGAATAATACCGTGTCCTAACCAGATGTGATGTAAACATCTTTTCAGTGTTTTTGTCCTAACCAGCTGCAGTGATGAGCAACTCTATATAAGCAACAATTCTATTAACAGTTTCTATCTCTGTGACTTCAAGGCTAGAACAACAGCATAGAGACTATAAAGCTATAAATGTGTGACGTGAGTTTGGGTTGTGTGACCTTTTTAACCATCCTAAAAGTGATGACAATTTACCTCAGATCTTAAAGCTAGGGAAGGCAATTTCAGAGAGGCTAGCGATAGCAAGCTAGCTTTGATAGCATAAGATCCCACCCTCCTTGCATAATCACTCTCCAAAGCCACGTCTCCTCCAAAACACATGAACGTGCACAAGCGAACCAGAGTCATGATCAGAGATGGCGTCGGAGGAGCGTTGAATGCAATTCTGTCAGATTACCTCATGTCTCATTCATTGGTGAGAAAACATTACAGTACAAAACACATAATAGTACAATAATAACGCCTTACATTCTCACTCGGTTTGCAGTAGCGTAATAAAATGCATATTGATACGTACATTGACAGGAAAGTAGAACAGCCTATCATAGCCCTCGGGCCGAGGAATAATATTGGACAAACATTTTATGCTCATACGCCTTCCACAGACAATATAAATACATATAAATACATTTAGACCACTTAACTAATGGTGTGTGCACACCAAACGTGAAGCGAATATTTGCATCGCGTTGCTCGCTCTAGTTTACTCGCGGGATGGTTTTTGCATCACTCGCATCGATAAAAACAATAAAAAACATTTTTTTTTTGATACAACAGGATGTGTCAAACCGGACGTGTCAATAAGCTCTTCGGCGATTGGCTTGCGCGACTACGCATCATGCAAATTTTCCGCTCGAGTTTAAAATTTTTGAACTTGTGTGGAAGACGTGATTAAGGTGTAGTATATGCAAGGTGCATTTGCGGCAATTACATCATCCTATTTGCGTCTCGTCTTTATATTAACTTTGTATGTAATTTACTCGCACAATTCAATTAGTGCTGTCAAATGATTAATCACGATTAATCGCATCCAAAATAGAAATTTTTGTTTACATGATATACACTCACCAGCCTCTTTATTAGCTACACCTTGCTGGTACCGGGTTGGACCCCCTTTTGTCTTCAGAACTGCCTTAATTTTTCGTGGCATAGATTCAACAAGGTTTTGGAAACATTCCTCAGAGTTTTTGGTCCATATTGACATGATAGCATCACGCAGTTGCTGCAGATTTGTCGGCTGCACATCCATGATGTGAATCTCCCGTTCCACCACATCCCAAAGGTGCTCTATTGGATTGAGATCTGGTGACTGTGGAGGCCATTGGAGTAAAGTGAACTCATTGTCATGTTCAAGAAACCAGTCTGAGATGATTTGAGCTTTGTGACATGTATGCATTATCCTGCTGGATCAGAAGATCAAAATCGTTTGACAGCACTAAATTAAATTCACTTTTGGTGTGAAAACACCATTAGTGATTGCTATAGGGATGTTAAAAGACTTTCAACCCGCATAACAAAAAATATTTCAACCAAATTACCTACAGTACCCTGCTTTGAAATAAATTGTCAGTCTCTCAGTATGTATTTTTAATAATGTTAAAATGGTTTAATATTTACGAATTAGATTATGTACTCATCCATGTCGTTATAAGCATAGAGCACTTACGTAGAGACTGATCGGCTGACCCACACCGTTCTGATCGGCTGTGATTTTTTATTTTATTTTATATGATTTTATTTTTCACGTCACATAACCATGTCACTTCTTTTGTGAACAGACAAATGGCTTGTCCCTGAAATCTTATCGCATCACGGTGGTTAGGACACGGTGTAAGCAGTAAAGTAGACCAGACATTATGCTGATAACTGAAAATTTCTCTCTGCTAGCCTAGTATTTGTGTCCTCTGAAAGAGATGGAGTTAACAGTACATAACCCTGTTACATGACTAACACTGCTTTGGGGGTAGTAGTGACCCCAGCAAGCTCATCCACGTGGGAACATCCAACAGCATTACCAGATCCCCGCTGTGACTGTTCATCAGATCAAGCATTTCTGAGATTTGCTATGCACTTGAAGAATTTATGCAGCCTCAAACGCAATGCTAGTGAAACAGCAAATATTAGCTTACACAAAGGGAGATGTCTGCTTCAGCTTTGGGAAAAACAAGAAAAGAAAAGAAATACAAGAATACAAGATGAACGAAAAGAGTTGAATCAGAATGTCTCTAAATAGAACAAAAAATGCTTGGGGTGAAGATTTGTCCTTCTCGACCACGCAAACTCAGAAACACACACTCTCTCACACACATGCACATAAAAAAAACACCATTTCTTATATCTTAACTGACAGGATAGAATGCATTCATGCATGCCAAGCCACAAAATGCAAAGACTGAAAATATTCCTCATTGATTGCATAATTTTTCAAGACATAGTGAATCAAACGATGCTGGCATTAAATCTGGAGGATGATTAATGATGTAACAGACTAATGCGGTATTGCTAATATGAAGTGTGCAGTGGTTCTCTTATGTAACTTCAGGAGACTTGCATTGAGCATTCAGAGGCAGTCATGCTAAGTTACAGCACATTCATCTTAGTAAAGGTGGCAGATGGAATAAGACACGGTGAAGGAGGAATCAATCACTCACAATAAACAATTATTTGCACCAACAGCCCTGTGATCAAATCAGCATGATTAACCATGTTTATTGCATTATGATTTAAGTTCATAATTTAAACCTGTTCAGCCTAGCCTTTTTTGGGTGCTATTCACTACCCCCACAAAAACAATTTAAAAAAGGTTTATATTTTACCCCAAAATGATGCTATCATTTATTATTTTGTGTTTGAGATCATTCAGCCAATCAGTTGCCAGCACAGTTTTTGCGGATCTGGAGTGATACCACACATTTATAGCTCAGATTAATGCCTTAAAATCTCTCTCAAATTTCAGGAAATGTCACATATTTTCACATCGTTTACATTAAGAGTCCGAACACTGAAAATATTACACAAATCACCCTTAGCAATTTTTACACACACACACACACACACACACACTCTCTCTCTCACACACACACACACACACTCGTTGGTTTTTGTGGTTGATGGGGACTCTCCATAGGCGTAATGGTTTTTATACTGAACAAACTGTGTGTGCTATTGCCCTACACTAACCCTACACCTAAACTTAGCCCTCACAGGAGACTTTGTGCATTTTTAGATTTTCAAAAAAACACCATTTAGTATGTTTTTAAAGCCTTTTGAATTATGGGGACATAGGCAGTGTCCTCATAAACCACCTTCATATTGTTATACCTCTGTCATACCCATGTCATTATACAAATTTGTGTCCTCATAAACCACATAAACATGCACACACACACGCACACGCACGCACACACACACACACACACACACACACACACACACACACACACACACACACACACACACACAAGCAATAGCACAAACTAAAGCATTATAACAGGTCTCCTGGTGAACGGTTGTTTCCCACGCCACCTACTTCATCCCACAACTCATCTCTACATTTCAGGAAGAAAGTAAAAGCTTCTTTGCTTCTTTGCACACAATGGGTCGTCCAGGAAAGTTACTCTCAAGTCAAGTCATGGTCATTCACTGGTGCTTGTATGAAGGGCATGCATTGGGCTTTGTCTCAAATGCTGCTTCACCTCATCTGGACATTTCTTTGGTTTCTTTTGCTGCCAGCTAACTGCTTTAAGAAAGCAATATATAAAGATACATGTATGTTGCATAACTTAAGTTAGAGATCATTTAAGGGACAGATTTGCGATAGGTGGAGCAGCTTTTAGAGGACAAATCACCAACGGTACCCTTTCAACATGCATGTTAGTGAGGATTGGTGTGTTGGTGTCTCTCGGTAAGCTAGGATGAAGTTTAAGTTCATAACCAAATGCACATCCACTTCTAAAGGGCCATTCCTTCTACTCGTTTGGCTGTACTCCCCATCCCGCCGGTGTTCATGTGGCATGTCAAACTGGTGGAATGCGAGCCCTCCCCAAACCAACCCCAAACTAGCTCCTCAAGCAACCTCAGCACCCCTGCAGCTTGCAAGACTCAAGAAGAAGCCAAAGAGTTCATTCCCAGCCAGTTTTCATAGCCCAGTTCCCCCGCCCTGGTCTGAGCTTACACCAGGCGGTCAGAGAGGGGCACTGCAAGCCATGTCACACCTACCGTAAGAAGACAGGTCCAGCACAGTCAAGATACACGGAGCACATTTCAGACACAAAGCGGGAAGGATAGAGAGATGAAATGGAGAGAGAGGGAGAAATTGAACTCACAGAAGACAGAATCAAGTAGAGGAAATCAAGTAACACTTAATGGACATGTATCAAAAATGACACATTTTGGTTTAAATAAACATGTTATGTTATTGGCTAATATAAACATCAAATTTAACCAAAGAAATCTGAAAAGCAAATAACATAGAGGCACATTTGAGGCACTTTTATTGTACAGTAAGGGAGACTGAGGGCTACTGTAACCCATTAAATGTCTTAAATCATACAATAAAAAATACTTACTAAATGCTTTTTTAAATAAAATTTTATCATGAAATGATCAGTTAACAACAGTAAGTGTTTATTCTATTTCAAGTAACAAAAATGTTTTTAGCTTTAGTTAATTATAATAAGCCTGATTTGAGATGGTATAGCTATATTTAGAGCAGTTACCAATTTTTTACTTTGTCAATATTAATAATAAGGCAAAATACTGTACTGTATTTTTTGTTACAAATTAAATGCTTTAGGCATTTTTTACGATTATTTTATATATTTGTATTTATATTAACAGTGATAAAAACATTTAATTCAATATCAAATCTAGTCATTCTCATTATAAGTCTATTAAAGAGTTACTTTTGCCACATATACAGTAAATGGCACTTATACTGTACAAAAATCTAGCAGATAAATATGCAGTACACAGTAGGTTATGAACAGGGAAACATATGTTACAATAACCCCTGGTCTCCCATAAATAATAAGCCCATCTTGATGGTTCTTATGCACAACTAATTTTTCAGATATATACAGTATTTATATAGAAAATGATATATTAGGATATGACAGGCAGAACTTTAATGATTCCCAAAGGGAAATTAGCTTGTCACAATAGCAAACATAAAGCACACAGCGGGATCTGACACAACACGGCAAATACAGCAACACTCTTCAGCTATTCAGCTATTATATTTCCAGCACAGAGAAAAAAGATTTAGTGCTGCTGCGCGTTTGCTGGAAAATGTGTCATTTTTAACACAAAAGCGCAAGAGATTAACAGCACATACATTCTTTTGGAAACCAAATTATACGAACACGGCAAATGAAATGACATGGCGGGAAATATTTCATGTAGCTTTCCTGCTTTACAGGCAGCAAATGACATACAACACTGAATATTTTATATTCCATGAATATTAAATGGCTAAAAAATCTTTCCAGAATACCAACCATCCATTTGCTTGGCCTAGAAGCTATATTAAGGATATGTGAGGTAGTAACACAGCCATTTTTAAAACAGACAAGTTTTAAGAGTCTTTCAAATATATTGCATCGTTAAAGGCATTAAACAAGTGAAAGATTCAGATTAGATATATATCGAACCCTATTAAACTCATTAGCAACAGATGGAAATTAGCAAGTGGAAAAACATTAATCTTTCTGCCTCTTCATTCGGTTTTAAAGGAATAGTTCACCCAAAATGTGAATTTAGACATCATTTATTAACTCTCAAGTCATTCTGTTGTGAGACATAAAAGGAGATGTTTAGCAGAATGTTCAAGCTGCACATACAATCAAAGCAAATGGTGATTTTTAGACAATTAAGCATCAGGTTGGTGTGATCAACAGACAGAAATGTATGACATTATTATCTGAATTCTTTTTTTAATCATTTTGGAGCTTGCCATTTACTTTCATTGTATCTAAAAGAACAGCTTGTTCGTTTTTCCGTAACATCTCATTTTGTGTCATGAAAGAAAGCGATACAGGGCCAAAACATCAGAATGAGTAAGCATGATATAAATATTTAATTTTGACGTGAACTATCCCTTTAAGGGTGAAGACACTGGTGTCGGGTGGTCGTACCTCTTCTCCCTTCATGTTCTTCATTCCCATTTCTCCCTTGCCTTTCTTTCCCTTCTTGCCTTTTTTCTTCTTAAGGCAGGTCTTTTTAACGATGCAGAAGCAGCACGTGAGAATGAGGATCACGGCTACGATCGCGATGGCGATGATGGCCCAGGAAGGCACTAAAAATGGAGAGAAAGACAGAGAAAGAAATACAAATCCAGATTTATCAGGGTCATTAAGAGAGCCGAGCTTGTCTTCACCATTACCTTCATCAATACAGAACAGGAACTAAAGCTTAAATTTCACTGCTTGAATGAGCGTATGCAACTGCGCAGCCATAGTTTCAGGCATATTCTAGACAATGAAAGTTTGTCAAGACTAGGGCTGCACCCCTAATAGTCGACTAAATGCTGGTTGATGAGAAGAGGCTTAGTGGACCAAAATTTTATTAGTCTGTTAGTCACAGAAAAAGACAATAACAGCTGATTGCTAATGGCTGGTCCTTGAGGTAATTACCAGGGGCGATTCTAGGATTTCCATATTAGGGGGGCTCAATCTACAATGAGAGTATGATTTAAAAAATAACATACTGTTTAACAATACATGAAATAGGTTCTGTACCTATCAAGTCAACTCCTGAATATTGATTTGATTTCAAATTATTTTAACTAGCCAGATCATATTAATTTATATTTATTTAAAATACACAAACCTTATATTAATGTGATTGTCTAGTTAGGCAGTATGTTTAATCTGCCCTATATTAAAAGGGTCATAAACCGAGAAATCAAAATTTCCTTGATCTTTTGATAAATAAGAGGTCATTTTGCTATAAAAACATCCCAAGTTTCAGATCTCAAAACTTTCGTGTTAGTCTAAAAACAGCTTATATTGAAGGCAGTCTGCTAAAACCACAGGTTGTGGAATGTAAGACTGTATGATGTAATAGTGTGGATAAGCACCGCCTCCGCAGAGAATATCAACGCCTGCTTCTACAGCGCTGCCTGTTTAGCCCCGCCCACTGATTCGCGCATGTAGTAGTTAAATGACAAGAGCAGCAAACACAGGTCTATGCATAAACCAAAGGATAAACATTATTTGATGAACTTTATTTTTAATGAAGTGCCAGACCGCATCAGTAAGAACTTGGTCCTTTGTTCATTTCATTTTACTGTGGATTCCTTTTCTAAAAAGACAAAATTTGACACAGGATTTTCAGAAAGATTGAAACTAAAAGACGATGCTGTGCCAACTATGTTAGATTCGATATCGCAGCACACAAGTGTATTTGTGTAAACTGTATTTATTACATGATCACTATTGCTTTGTCTGTTAAACATATGCGTATTTATGTGTTTTTGACCTAAATCACAGCAGCGTCCATCTGTGAAGGACGTAGGCTGTCAAACATATACACAACTATTAGACAATCATAGCGTTGTGCGTTTACTTTCAAGTGCCGTTGTTTAACTGAACTCAACATTTTAAGGCAACCAGGTTATTTAATTTAAGATAAACTGACAAATCTGTTTTGTATTGCTCCCACATCACATTATGTAAACTGCAAAGAACTGCACAGATGCAGATATCATAACAATCTATCGATAAATGCACACGCCTTGTCCTCTGCTTCTGACACTATCACTGTGCCAAGAACACGCTGAATAACGCTGATTAAAAGACGGGAAGAAGCCGCAGCTGAAGCCCAATTAACAAAATCCCTGCATATCATTCACTGACCTCATATATGGCTTATCATTTGAAATTGAATCATTTAAGTAGTAGCAACTTTACATGGCTGTTCACTCTTATGTTAACCTAGATAAATATTCATTATTAGGCACTTATCCGAGTGTTTGTGTGAAGTGTGGAAGCTGTTAGCGCACTACTGCATGACATGGAAGCACCGACACGATCACTTGCATTTTGGAAACGAACGGAAACAACCTAAAATATGCTGTCATTTTTGCTCATGTAGATACGAGTAATGCATCATTTGAAACTGTAACGGGTCAACTTTTATTTGTGTACACTGACAATTACAACAAAACATGTAAAATAAAGAAAACAAACAGGATGCACTTTCTGTCTCGGCCTCCATGAACTTAAGCACATCACAAAAATGAAACTAAATTCATCATATAGGCTACTTATGGAATACTGTTTCCACCAATGAATAAAAAATGTGACTATTTATCTCACAATTCTGACTTTTTCTCGCAATGGTGAGTTTACGCTTCGCAATTCGGACTTTTTTCTCAGAATTGTATGATTGCAAGTTATAGGGCCAGATTTACTAAACAGGGCAAACTGGCGTTAGAGCACAATTCCACAAAAGCGCTGATGGGAGGGGAAAATTCTGCGTGTGATTTACTGACAAGGTGCACATTAATGAACAAAGAGGCAACATCTCATTTCCATATTGACCAGCGCAATCTACCAAGAGCAGCGCAAATTAC